>NC_045801.1:80875854-81207215 GCF_009873245.2 Balaenoptera musculus | reverse complement strand
TCAGTAAAGCTGCAGGATACAAAAGAAAGAAAAATCAATGCACAAAAATCATTTGTGATTCTATACACTGATAATGAACCATCAGAAAAAGAATTTTTTAAAAAAATCCCACTTACAATTGCATCCAAAAAGATAACTAGGAGTAAATTTAACCAAGGACGTGAAGGACCTGCACAATGAAAACTGGAAGACACTGATAAAGGAAACTGAACAGACAAAAATAAATGGAAAGATACCCCGTGCTCATGGGTAAAAAGAATAGTGTGAAAATATGCATTCTAAGGTGGGACTTCCCTGGCCGTCCAGGGGTTGGGACTCTGCGCTCCCACTGCAGGGGGCGCAGGTTCGATCCCTGGTTGGGGAACTAAGATCCCGCATCCTGCATGCCACATGGTGTGGCCTAAATTTTTTTTTTAATTTTAAAAAATATGCATTCTAGCCAAATTAATGTACACATTCAACACAATCCCTACCAAAAGTCCAAAGACATTTTCCATAGAAACAGAGCAAACAATCTTAAGATGTGTGTGGAACCACAAAGGACCCAGAAGAGCCAAAGCCACCCTGAGGAAGGAGAATGGGCTGGAGGCATCTCGCTCCCTGACTTCACACTTCATTACGAAGCTACATTCCCCAAAAAGTGTGGAATTGGCACAAAAACAGGCGCACAGACCAGAGGAACAGAGCAGAGAGCCCAGGAACCAACCTACAGGTATGTGATCAGTTAATTCACAAGCAAGGAGCCAAGAACATACACCAGGGAAAGGACAGTCCCCTCAATGAACGGTGCTGGGAAAACCGGACGCCACTCGCCAAAGAACAACGCTGCACTCTGTCTACACCACACACAAAAGCGGCCAAAAACCCAGTTTTCCACATCAAGCCCTTCCTCTCCTGGGTCCTCTGAAGACAGACACCCTCAGCGGTCAGCAACGCTCAGGAATCTTCTCCCCACATTCCCTCACCTTTTCCCTCAGTGGTGTCACCTCCCGGCAGGTCCTGAGGAGACCAGGCTCCTCTCAGCATGAACTGGACCCCACAGTGTCCCAAAGCTGAAGCCTCAGGGGGTCCTGAGGAGACTCGGCTTCTGTTAGCGTGGACTCAACCCCAGCTTGTCCTGAAGCCCGGCCGTCAGCGTGGACGCAACCCACGTGTCCCAGAAGCCAAAGCCCCAGTGGGTCCTGAGGAGACAGGGCTCCTCTAAGCATGAACGTGAACAGCATGATCTGAACAGACATCCCGCCATAAAAAGATATACAGATGGTAAAACTCATACAGAAACAAGCTCAACATCATATACCATTAGGGAATTACAAATTAAAATCATGAGATATCACAGCATACCTATTAGCACTGCTAAACTCCAAAAATATGAAAATACCAATTGCTAGAGGGTGAGGAATAAAAGGAGCTCTCCTTCATAGCTGGGGGGATGCATGTGCAGCCACTTTGTAAGGCAATTTGGCAGTTTTTTCCAAAACTAAACAAGTCTCACGTTGGGATCCAACAATCATGCTTCCAGTATTCAGGCAACTGCTTTGAAAATCTATGTCCAAATGCAAACAAGGATGCAATTATGCACAGCAGCACTTTCATAATGGCTAAAAACTTGAAGAAATCAGGATATCCTTCAAAAGATGAATGTATAAGCAAATTGGGGTACATCCATGTCAAGGCGAGTAGAATATGCCACCCCAAAATATGTCTCTCTGGCATAAGGATTATTGGTCTGCTTTAAAAAAAAAAAAGGGGGGGCTTCCCTGGAGGCTCAGTGGTTAAGAGTCTGCCTGCCAATGCAGGGGACACGGGTTCGAGCCCTGGTCCGGGAAGATCCCACATGCCGCAGAGCAACTAAGCCCGTGCTCCACAACTACTGAGCCTGCGCTCTAGAGCCCACGAGCCACAACTATTGACCCCGTGTGCCACAACTACTGAAGCCTGCACACCTAGAGCCTGTGCTCCGCAAGAAGAAAAGCCACAATGAGAAGCCCATGCACTGCAAAGAAAAGTAGCCCCTGCTCGCCACAACCAGAGAAAAGCCTGCACGCAGCAACGAAGACCCAATGCAGCCAAAAATAAAATAATATATCCAATAAAAATATCTCAGAAAACTGAGATTGCTGTTTTATGAAAGACATTTACAATACAGAAGTCTCCGTTTATAAGGGTATGTCCCTCTTTGCACCAAAAATGGAAGGATAATTAAATCTTAAGTAACTCTTTTCAATGGAGAAGTCCTGACTTAAATGTGCAAACAATCATACCCTTGTTTACTGTGCTTTGCATGATAACCTGCCATAAGTGGTCTTCCCCCCTTCCCCAGCATATTTCTTCTGTTTTTAGCTGAAGAGGTATTTAAGGGGATGGTTTTGGTCATTTCAGGGAGTGACTCAGTTTTCCTTGCTATCCCCCCTGTATTCAGAAGGTATACATGTAATTAAACTTCTGCTTTTCTCCTGGTAATCTGTCTTTTATTTCAGGGGCAGGGGGGCCTCAACCAAGAACCTAGAAAAGTAGAGGGAAAATTGTTTTTCCGCCCATACACATGCAGTGGAATACTACTCAGCAGAAAGGAATGCACCATCAGCCTATGGAAAGACATGGATAAATCCTCAGTATATACTGCTACGTGAAAGCATCCAGGCTGAGGAGGCTGCACACAGTATGACCCCATTGGTGACACTCTGGGAAAGGCAAAGCTACACAGATGATAAGCAGATCATGCGGTGGGGGGTTTGAAGTATTCCATGTGACACTCTAGGATGGATACCTGTCACTATGCATTTGTCTAAACCCATAGATGTGTGTAGCCCAAGGGGTCAATCATAATCTATTCAAATTTAGTTATTTAGGATGTAGGAGTGTTGCAGGATGGAATACATTATGTGACAGAGTCGAACTGTATTAGAAATATATGGAAACAACTCACCGTAGGGGATGGGATCAAAGGTGCTGACCTAAGTTACCTTTGGAAATGAATGGAATCTGTAGATTAAAGGCAAAATGGACAGTATATAAACAGTGGGCTTTATTTTACGAAGTTCTTTCCAGGGTGTAGTAGCTAACAACTCTGAAACCTCTGCACATGTAACCTGGAAAGGAGCAATGCATACAGAAATGGCAGATGGTGGGAGCCAGGCTCCTCACTGTGGGAGCGGGAAGTTACAGATAAGCAAGGGGAGAGCCTCTGCCCTCGTAATGCTGGATCTGGGCTTCCTGGGCGGATGTTGACTGGCCGGGGAAACACACAGATCTTCACGCTGGGAAGACCCTGCAGACACAGGAACTTCACGCCCCATCTTTCCACCCATACCTGCTGGAAACACTCAGCCCTCTATCATCAGTCAATTGCAGCGTTTAAGACATTCTCGCCCCCAGGCAGATAAAGGAACATGAGGGTCTTGCTTACCCCTAAGCTGTCCCAGAATCCAGGCCCTGGGGGTGGAGCCAGGTTGGGGGTGCCTGGGCCTCTGACCAGCAGGTGAGAGGAAGGAGGAAGACCAGTCCTGAGGACAGAGGTTCCCTCAAGTCTGTGAGCCCAGGAGCCCCGATGGGATTCATTCCCACTGAGGACATGGGCGGGGTCTGCAGTGGTTCTGTGTTCCCCCTGGGCCCCTTTGATGAAGCCATGGCAGCACTGGGCCCAGACATCTACTGGCAGTGTCTCAAACTCTGACACAGTGGTTTTACAAAGGAACAAGAGAATGGAGCTGAGCCCCTGACGGCCACTCCTTTCTGGCTCTGAGTTGCTTCCAACAGGACCGCAGTCACCTGCACATAGTCTGCTGTGACCTACCTGCCCCCACTGGCCTTTCCTCTCCCTCCCTGCGATGATTCCCGTGACATTTCCAGCCTCGACCCCTCTCGCAGGCCAGATGCCTCTGTCCAGTCACTGCACCCCCATCTCACCTTGGGGGCTAACAGGCCCCTCAGAGGACTGGGATCCTGCAGCTCCCCACACCCAGGAGCAGCCCCACCTTCCCAGGTTGCCGAGCCCAGGCACCGGGTGTAACCGAGCAGGACCCTACGGGGCCTTCCTAGGACAGACCCCTCCCCGACATCCTCTGCTGTAGCTCCTCTCTGAAGTACCTGGATAACAGTATCTGATGCACGCTTCCTGAGTTGTTTTACAGATGCTGAAACCACCACCAAACGGAAGAAATTAACTACCTGATGATCTTGAACAGGTAGCCCCGGAACTTCTGGTGCCTAAGAATTTATAATGTTAACCGCCTGTTACCTCACCATCAACCAGAGAATTGTGCACCAGCTGATCGCATACCCTGCGACCCCCCCTCCTTCACTTGGCCTTTAAAATTCCTTTGCTGAAATCCTTCAGGGAGTTTGGGGTTTTAGAGCACAGGCCACCTGGCCTCCTTGTATTGGCACTCTTACAATTAAAGCTGCACTTCCCTTCACCACACCCGGTGTCAGTAGACTGGCTTTACTGCACTCGGGCAAGCGGCCCCAAGTTTCGTTCGGTAACACTGGGGTCTCCCAGGCTCCCACTCTCCTTGTGCCCCACTGACTGTCATCTGCTCCTCCAGAGTCTTGTTGCAGCAAAAATAGAAATGAAGTTTTCCCTCCCCTGAGAACAAGGAAAACAAAGGGAACAGTGAATAGGCTAGAGAAGAAACATAATCTGGCCTGAAAGAGTTAATCACTCCTTGTTTTACTTTGTCACTACTTTGTAGTAACTAGATGTGTACTTTACAAAGCTAATCTCACTCCCTGACACTATGTAATTTACCTCTGGCACCCATTACCCCTAACTCTGTGTGAGTTCCATCCCCTGCCTCTCACTCCCTAACCTTATTATGTCCAGCACTTACATTCTATACGCCCTTCATAACAAGTCACCCCCTATAGTTTTTGCATTTCAGAAACAAGGTCACCGGTCGATAAACCAGAAGCAAACGGACGCAATTACCAGACTGCCGGACCCCAATTACCGGGCAGCCTGATGCCAACTATGACTGTTTTGAAATAATGCAAAGGAAAGGAGGAATGCAAGACCTTCACTACTTCGATCCTCATCCTATACCCCGGACTGCGAGAGCCCCACGTATAAAATCTTCCCTGATTCTCAAGGAGGGGTGCCCAGTTCTTGAGGCGCTAGCCGGCTGTGTCTTCCCTGTTGTCTGGCAGAAGAATAAAGCCATCTCTCTCTTCCTCCAAAATCCCTGTCTCCGTATTTCTGTTTGGCCTCGGTGCACAGGGAAGCCGAGATTTCGACAGCAGTCTGTGGCCAGTTCCCACACTAATTCACCTCTACGCCCACAGTCCTGGCCCAAGCCCGATCTTGTGCCTGGTTCCTCCATCAGGCCCTGACAGAACTCCCTGCCCGCACGGTGCACCTCACATCCCACCCCAACGTGGTCTTTCTGAAGCATAAACGAGACTGTGACTCTCCCCCACCTGTAATCCCCCAAAAGTTTCCCCACTTTCGCTAGGGTATCTGCTGGGAGAGACATCTGCCAAGGCCCTGAGAGTCCCCGGCATCCCCACTAGGCTGCTGGCTCCTGAGTTCCCTGACAATGAGCACCTCAGCCGGCCAGACGACACGGCAGGAAACCCCAGAACTGCTCACCTCAGGAGGGGACTGGCACGGCCACGGCCTGATCAGAGAGAGCAGAGAAGGGCTCCCCAGCTGGGACACAGACTCTGCACGAGTGGCCTCTCCCTGAGCCACTACATCACCTCGTGTGACTTGAGGGAAGGAAGGACCGAGGCACACTTGGCTCCTAAGGAGGATGGGATAGGCTCAGCCATGCCCCCCAAATTCACATGCTGAATCCCTAACCCCCAGGACCCCAGGATGTGGCTGTATTTGGAGATGGGATTTTTAAAGAGGCGATCAAGGTAAAAATGAGGTCACTAGGGTGGATCTTAATCCAATAGGATTGGTGTCCTACAAGAAGAGATTAGGACACAGATAGGCACAGGGGGAGACCACATGAGGACCTGGGGAGAAGATGGCTGTCTAAGTACCAAGTAGAGAGGCCTCAGGAGAAACCAGCCTGCATACACCTTGATCTCAGACAGCATCCAGGACTGGGAGATAGGTCTGTTATTCAAGCTGCACAGTCTGTGGTATTTGTTACAGCGGTCCTGAGCAGACTCACACACAGGGTAACTCAGGGCTCAGACTGGACAGAGCCCACTCTCCATCCCCCTGTACGGGAGTTACAGGATCCTCAGGAACTGAGGAGGGGGTCCCTGAGGAGAGGCACAAGATAGAAGGTGCTAGGCATTAACATGACTGCATTCATGTTAAACGTGCCTGAAGTCCATTCACACGAGATGGTTTTGTCCTGTATGTACATCGGCACCTTCGGTCTGAACTGCAGATCTTTAGCTTCACCACCTCCACTGAGAGCATTAGCTTCACCTACTGTGGACCATCTCCTATAGGATTTCCAGAACCACAAAGCATCGAACCTTCACAGGACCCAGAGTCTGTGCGCTAGCGTCTGGGCGACCCTCACAGCAGGGCCGCGCAGCTACCCATCAGGACCCATTTCCCTTTTTCCTGTTCACAGCTACCCTGCACCTCCCAGCCTTCCCACTCCTTACAGCTAGGGTGTAGTGTCTCGTGTTACCAAGGGGAAGGGGTGGAGGTGGTGAGGGCTTGGCCAGCCTGCATCCTAGGACGGAGGGCATGATGCCCACCTGGTCACCCCACCCTGCTGGTTGGAGCCCTCACCTGGAAGCAGGGAGGAGAAACAAGGGGGACAGAGCCGGGGACCTGACACCCACCTGCCCTGGACTGTCACAAGAAGGGGAAAGAGACAGCTTGAGCTTCAGCCCAGTTTTGGGAGACACTTTGTCCAGCAACAAACTTCTGCCTTAAAAGCCAAGGTGCTTTACAAACCCCTCCCCAGCTGTCACAGAAAGTCAGGCTTAATCTCATCACACTTTTCTCAAACCCCAGCTCACGCTGAGACCACCTCTCAGGTGATGGTGCTTCAGAGCAGCCCCTTTACAAGATCTCTGGAGTTCAGCTCTCCCAGCCCTGCCTTCAGTTTAAGGGAGAAGTTTCCTTGACAAACCTGCTCAGTTTCCTTGACAACCAAGCTTCGCAATCTCCCAAACTCTTCTCCTTCAAACATTCCTATTCTAGGCTTGATGAGCCTAAAGTGACTAGTGCTGTCATCATGTGCCAGAGAGTGACTCCTCCAAGCCCGTAGTTACTGGTTACATGATGCTATTGATGATGAAATCCCAGAAGAGCCAGCTTTGCAAGGTAACCACTTCTGGACTCGGCACTGGGTCCCTTTCCACGGACAGAGTGGAGTGGCTGTTTCCACGGGCCCCGTGGTGGAAGAGCTCACCTAATGCAGCCAGGACTTCATCCCTTCCAGGTGATTCCAGGGTCCTCATTCTCCGCAGACCCCCACCCACATGGCTGCTGTCTATGCCAGTCTATACGGGACCTTGGTAATCTCCTAAAATGAGGGTTATTTTATACACAGGTAATGGGTTGAATGCTGGCCCCAAAAGATGTGTCCCCCGAGAACACGTGAACAGGACCATATCTGGGAAAAGGGTCTTTGTATATGTAGTTAAGGATCTCAAGGTGAGGTCATCTTGGGTTAGGGTGGCCCTCAATCCAACTGAGAGAGTCCTTATGAGAGACAAAAGAGGAGAGGCACAGACACAGAGGAGAAGCCACGTGAAGACAGAGGCAGAGACGGGAGGGATGCAGCCACGAGCCTGGGGACGCCTGGAGCCCCCAGAAGCTGGAAAAGGCAGGAAGAACCCTATCCTGGAGCCTTTGGAGAGACTTCCGTCCTGCAACACCCTGATCTCAGATGTCTGGTCTCCAGGACTGGGGGAGGATGAATTCCTGTTGTTTTAAACCACCCAGCTTGTGGTCATTTGTTACAGAAGCCACAGAACAGTCACACAGACCCTGCTCTGTAGGATCCTGGAAGTGCGGGTCTCATTAAAGGCCAACAAAGGCTGGATCGCAGAGCCCTGAGAGTCAGCATTGGGCCCCAGAAATCCTAAAGCAGTGGCTGGACACCAGAACGTTGAGGGGTCAGTTGGAAGCCCATCCCTAAGGGTGCCGGCTGCACATGGCCTCCCCAGGTTTTTACGCCTGTACATGCGTAAAATAAGTATTTCCATCCTGATTCAGGACCTCTGATATCACCGTTCACATTGCTAATTAAGAACCCACTAGTTACACCGATGAAAACCCTATCAGGGCACTTGCTCCAGTGGTAAACAATTCTGAAGTTGGTCAGAGGTGGGGAATCGTCTCCCATGCAGCCAGCAGCCCCCCCCGCAAGGAGCGTCCTCATTGCAAAGCTGGGGGACCGTGAGAAGGCGTCTCTGAGTAAACGTGAGCTGAGCCCCAGGCCAGCTGCTGCTGAACTTTTCCCACCCTTCCCAGGTAAAACACCTGAATGTGTGCAAGGACTTTAAAGCCTAGAGGAAGGGGCTTGGAGTCACACCAGCGACAGCACGCAGGCCCGAGTTGGTGCCTGCAGGCCAGCCAGGATGGTTGTGGCCCCAGGCGCTCTTCTGGAAGCGTTCCATTTCCCTGCCTGAGGTACCCCTCCTGTCCTGGCCCCCACTGCTTTTTTCCTTCCTCACCTCTGCCCGGGGAGAAATTGCAACAGCAGGTATGGGTGACACATCCTCTTCTTTAGCAGGTGGCAGCCTGGCAACTCCTGCAGAAAGTCCAGCAGAGCCCCACTCACACCGGGCCACCCATAGAGCCGTGGGCCCTACTCCCTCCCACCAGCCCAGCCCCGAGACTGCTGACGGAGCAGAGAATATGGCGTCAGGCACAGCTGCAGGGGCTCTTGCTGCCTGGAGGGGTGTTTATATTGACCTCAACCCAGGCACACCTGGGGAGGGCTGGCCGGCCGGGTCAGGCTGCCCAGGTCAGCCAATCCTCGCCCCTCAGGGGCTCAGAGTTGCAGAAAATGGGCCTTGCTGCACCGGCCAGATCCAAGGAACAGGTGTAGGGTCCCGAGAGTCAGGATAGACAAGGGGCGGCAGCCCTGGCTTGTTTTCTAATCATTTTATCTGGTCCATGAGTGGGAGACAACTTCAAGAAGACCCTCTCCTAATGAGAGGAACCCAGGAGTCAGGGAGAGGAGGGGTGGTGGGTGGAGACAGAGGCCTGGTGCCCCGGCTGCAGTAGAAGCCCCTGGAAGACCAGGTGGAGGCAGGGCGCACAGAGTGAAGCCTAGGGTCACAGACCTGTCGGAGCTGCTGTTTGTTAGTTCAAGCCCTGCTCTGAGGTGCTCTGTGTCAGCTCTGAGCGACAGGTGTGCTGGGGGTGCTCTGCAATGAGGGCTATGTGCACGGTTCCTGTGTGCCCAGCCCTGCCGGGGTACCTGTCCAGGGGAGCTCCATATCCTGGGAGAGGCCTGACCACAAGAGCCCCATAGACTGCTGGGTGCCTGCTCAGGTGAGCTCCATATTCTGGGAGGGGCCTGACCACGAGAGCCCCGTGGGCCGCTGGGTGCCTGTCCAGGTGAGCTCCATATCATTGGAGGGGCCTGACCACGAGAGCCCCGTGGGCTGCTGGGTACCTGCTCAGGTGAGCTCCATACCCGGGGAGGGGCCTGACCACAAGAGCCCCGTGGGCTGCTGGGTAACTGCTCAGGTGAGCTCCATATCCTGGGAGGGGCCTGGCCGTGAGAGCCCCGTGGGCTGCTGGGTACCTGCTCAGGTGAGCTCCATACCCTGGGAGGGGCCTGACCACGAGATCCCCGGGTGCTGGGAGGGGGGGCGTGTGTATGAGCGTCCTCTCTGTGCAGCCGGCACAGAGTTGCTTAGCAACTTCCCTGTGGGCGGTGCTGGGATGAAATGAGAACCAGGAGATGCTGCAGGCCCCATGAACCCCTGTCCATCCAGAGTGATGAGGTCAGTAGGTGGGTGCTGGCCACTGTGCTGCATGAGGGAGGCCCCACGGGTACCTCTTGTGTCTTCCACCTGACACCATGGAGGTCTCCCCAGGACAGAGCAGACAGCCTGCCTGGGGCAGGTGGGAGCTCCTGGTGATGCTGCAGGGGACATGAGAGGGACGGACCAGGCAGGAGGGGGTGGGAGCCCAGGCAGAGCCATGGGGCTCGGGGCCGAGGGGGCTTTTCTGGGTCTGAGCTGGGAGCGGACGTGCAGGTGGTGAGTGTGGTCCAGGAAAGCTGCCGTGGTGACGTGAGGCTGAACCTGCTTCAGAGTGACAAGCTTTCCGGGTGATCCCAGAACAGGATAGTGAGACGGATCCTGTTAGAAGAAGGTGAGTGAATCCCCCCAAGAGGAGGCTCTGTGAGCTGGCCCCGGGAGGGGGGCGAAGGGAACAGGTGTGGAAGCTGTGGGGAGTGGGCAGTCCCCCTGGGTGGGCGGCGGGTGCAGACCCCACTCCGTGGTCTCCCATCTGTGCTTCCGGCTGGATTACTTGGCCTCTCGGAGCCTCAGCTTCCTGGTCTGCTCGTGGAGTGATGGTAGCGTGGACTGACTAGTAATTTGCTCAGAACAGGGTAGAAAGGGGTCTAGTGGAAATTCTACGGAACACCATCAGTATGGGAATCGCAGGTCCTGTTTCCCGCAGGTCTGTTTTCAGGATCAGGAGAGCAAATCCGAGCAGACTTGCAGCAGAGCCTGGGGATGGGCTCCGTTCGGTGGGTCCCCCGGTTTCCTGAATCTCGGAAGGAGCAGCTCCAGTGGGCAGTGGCAGGTTCATCCCACACCTGGAAGCATCCAGACCTCAAGGCCCAGCAGCCCCCGAGCCCTGTGTCTGGGCCCCCAGGAGGCAGACGGGACAGGCCAGCCTCCTCCTCGGCCCTCTTCCTGCCCAGAACATTCGAGGTCCAGGCCGTCATTAGGGAGAAGCAGGGATTCTGGCGTCTCTGAACTTGAAAAGTTCTGCTCTGGATACTAACCCCCTGGTCTCAAGTAGATGGGGAAATAACACCCCTGTCTCCGGCTATCCACGGCTGCAACCATTCCCTAAGCACCGCTTGCTGAATTCATAGCCCATTTCGGGTTACCGTTTCGTTTTATTAAGGCCGGTCCTTGCCTGACAAAGCACACCACGTACGAGCTTTATTTGAAAAACGCCGCGCGGGTTTTTCAGCAGCTCCCTGACCAGGAGGCGACGGCGGCGCTGCGGCCAGTCCAGCGCGTGCTCTGCCGGACCCGGGCCCAGTTACAGGCAGGCCGAGCAGCGCAAGACAACCCGGACCTACAGCTGGTGCCGGCGCCCGGTTCCCAGCGTCCCCACTGTAGGTCAGGGCCAGGAAGCATGGGTAGCAGGGAAACCACGCCCCCGCGCGAGCGTCCGCCAATCGCAGAGTGCAGTGCGGCACGGCGCGCTGGGAGGGCAGTGCGTCCGGAGAAGCCCCGCCCCCAAGCCCGAGCGTCCGCCAATCGCAGAGCGCGGTGCGTCCCGGCGCGCCGAGTTGGTTCGGTGACGCGCAGCCTTCCGGCGGCCTGAGGAGGCGGCGCGCACGGAGATGCCCCGCGGAGGCCAGGCTCGTGGCTGGAAGGTAGGCTGTGGACTTCTGGGCGCCGTCTCCTCGGTCCCCCCACGTCGGCTGGGCCCACGGGGCGCGTGTGGCTGGCCCCGGGCTGGTGGGCGGCCGGGGCATCTGTGGCGTGGACGCAGCCCGCGTTGGAGGCGGGGTGGGAGGAGCCGCCTCCCTGGAGGGCGAGGGTCGCGGCTGCGGGACGACCGGAGAGGGTGAGCCCGGCCGTGCGGCCCGAGTCCAGCTGGTGCTCGCGGGTCTCTGCTGGGCCGTAGCGCGACGGCGGCGTCCTGGGGTCCGGGAGGGCCTGCGTAGCCGCCGCGTCTGCGCCGCGCTGCCTCCCCTGCCCCTTCCGACGCCGGAGCGGGAGCGTCTCGGCCGAGTCGGGCGCGGGGTCCGCCTGATGACCGCGCTGAGAGCGGCGCAGCTACGTTCTGAGTGCATTGCGTTTGTCCTGCGTGTGCCCTTTACCTTTTGAAAGCGATTTCTGAGCTCCTCGCTTACCGACATGCTTGTCTCATCGTACTGAAAACTGAATGAAAGCAGACACTGACTCCTCTCTTGACTCCTCTTTTCTTACCAAAAAAGTTCCTGAAAAAATAGTCCGCGCACGCTGGTTCAGCCGCCGTCTCACTGCTGTGTCTCCTTGCTCCTGGAATACCATTGGTTGTCACACACGCTGTCAGTTTTGTGACTATACATTTACGAAGTCCAGGAAGCCCATGACAAACATACCTAACCCTGATTTCAGAAATACTAAAATGTGAAGAAAGAAAAAACCAAGGAATCAAGGAAGTATGTTAAATTGTTGAAGCCCATGTAACTTGTGTACTTGGTCAGTGTAGCATTTGACACATTTGCCACTTGATTCTCTTCCTGTATTGCAACTGCTCATTTACTTCTTGCTGCCTTCCTGCCAGGTTCTGACTTCTGACTTTGCGCCTTTTTCCTCACTTTCCAAGTTTGTTCTGGGCAGTCTCACACATTGATGTTAGCTGCCCCTCTGTATGGATGATTTTCAGATGTGTATTTGACCTTTCCTTTGAGCGCGGTTTAAACGCAGTGCACCATGAAGTCATCATTCTCTCGCCCTTAGTCCCCTGGGCGCCAACACTTCCTCCTGTGTTGTGTTGGCCTCAGCCTTTTGATACTGATGCTCTCTAATTGTGATTGCAGGGTGCACTTCAGCAGAAACCGTCAGGAGACTAGGAGGAGCAAGGTTCATTACTCACGGATCCTGGAGGGTGCATGGTACACCCAGGGACCGCACGGCGAGGTCGGGGGGCGAGACACAGAGGGAGAGAGGGACGGCACACCTGGGGTCTGCCTTTATTAGGGTCTGAGGGTTAGGTGTCTAGAATTTCGGGGATTCATTCTTCATTGGCTAATTTAAAGCAATAGCAGGGAGGGAGAAGCACGGTCACTCAAATGGTCAGTTATTTAGGTTACCAGGGCTTGTTGAAAGAGGAACCTTCATGGGTGGAGGCAGCCTAGTTCCTTACCTGGTGGTTTTGCAAGTAGCTATGCCATACAGCTGGAGATACTTTTATTCAAGATGGATTTCTTCTGAAGTGGATGCCACCTGGCAATCAGATGCTTAATGTCAGGCACTTACGCTACATCCTCACTTAGAAATCTTCATGTTTTTGACTTGATAGTCACTTTTCCCCTCGTCATTCTATCAGTTTTCAAGACCTTATCATAGCACCTGTCATAATCCCTTGAACATATTAGATACCTAATAGATATCTGATGAATGAATGAAAGGAGAACTAGTATAGAAGTTTGCAAGTATTGTAGATATGAAGAAACATGGGGAAATACCCTGGTCAGAAGACTTGGGTACCAGTCTCAGCTCTACAGCTAACTAATTTTATAATTCTGGGCCAGCCATGTAGATCTTTCTGGACTCTTGAAATGGAAGTTGATATGTGCCTGAACTAACATGGTAGACTTGGGAATAGTATTGGGAAAGGCCTGAGTTGGTAGATAATAAAAGGAAGATGAGATTTAAGTACCTGAAATTGAAAGATGAAGAGGGAAGAGTCAGTGGTGACTCAAAACTTGAACCTGTGAAAAATGGGAAGCTTGGGGAGAGTTAGTTGCTTCTTACCTGATGTTAGGATATACAGATATGGGAAACTTAAGGCCCAGGGAGAGATTAGGCTCCAAGTTGCTCCACGGCTGGGTATATTTTATTTCTTTCTTCCCGCCTGCCTTCGCCCCCTCACTGTCCTTTCAAGTGCTATGATTCTTATTCCCTTTAAGCTTTGTCTTCTCCCTTTACTTGCTAAATAGCCAAGAACGACCACAAATACTCCCTTTACCTATCAGTCGCTTACCTTCTGAGATTTCCTGATCCTCCCCTCACTCTCACAGTTCCTTTTGCCTCCTCAGACTGAATTATAGCTCTCCCCCTTCTCTTTCTCACTGAAAGGAAAACTATCTTGGTAAGGTCATAAAAGAGAAATAAAGGAGCATCATATCTTTCTGATGACACCCTCCTTCTCTATTCCTTTGGGTCCTCATCAGAAAACCTTATTTTATTTCTGGTGCTTCTTTCATAATAGCAAGGACATAGTAATTATTAATTAAATGCAATGTACGTGTCATTTCAAAGAACTTTTTTCTTTTTCAAGAAAGGGAAACATTGCTTCTTTGAAGCAGGAGGGGGAGGAGCCAAGGGGAGAATAAGGACCTGGCTCCTGTTACAGAAAGGGGTTAGTATTAGGTAATAGGAATATTTTTCCTCTGAGACTATAGGGAAGAAGGAGAGCTCAGTAGATGGGAGGTCTGCTGAGTTTTATAGTGGCTTATTTTAACCTTAGGGAAGATGTGATGACTTGCGCTATGATGGTGACAAGGAGAGGTAAAGGCAGGCATGGGTGTGGAACTTGTGTATGTAAGTGTGTGTGAGAGAGTAGAGGGGTAGGGAATGGTAAGAGTGTTTACCAGCATTGACCAAGGACAAGTAATAAGAAAATATGAAGAGGGCCACTCTCATTTGTGGGTCTTTTTATACTAGCCTTGTGGCTTGGTGATTGGTAAAGTGAATTGGTAGAAGGGTAGGAGTCGTAATGCTTGAAAGGAAACCCTGAAGTAGTTAGCCAGAAGAATGCAGAATGGCAGGTGAGACATCATGACTAGGAGGAGGCTAGTGACTGATACCGTGACTGCGCTTGAGCCTTAGGAGTTCGGTGATGTTCCCGGGTGCTCAACCCGGTCAGAAAGCTCAGCCGCTGTTATGTGCCTTCGTGTGGAAGGTGCACATGATAGTTATTGCTAGACACTTTTGTTAAAGTGAGATAATGCAGAATCAGTGGCTAGAATCTTTATTTCTGGAATTAGACATACATGGGAGAAAATCCTGACATGTTGCTAACTAGCTCTCTGACCAGCACAATATACACAGCATTTCTAAGTTGTAGCTTCTTTGTCTATCAAATGGGGATAATACCGATCTTGCAAGGTTGGTATGAGGGTTAAATGATGAGAACTGCATGAAATGATGTACTGAGCGTATAAGCACTCAATTAATGTTAGTGATAATGAAAGCAATTAATAATAAAACACCATGATAATGAAAGAAATTTCTAGATGAGGACAAAGCTATTGTTCATCCTCTACTGTTTTGCCTTTAGATTTCTCCAGAATTGCTTCACTCAGTTTGTTGAACAAGGAATAGGAAGAGGGCTTAGTTTTAAAGTTGTTCAGTGGTGGAGAGAGATTCTCTCATAGTTATCTTGGTAGGAGTACCTTATGGTTCCAGTTTTAGCCCTTGGTAATCCCATTGGATGATTTACCAGTGGCTCTGCTTCTCAGAATTAGACTCCTTAGTACTGATATCTTAGTCTAGAGGTTGTCTTATCCTTAAAATGGAAGGAAAGGAGAACTAACATTTATTGAAGACTTTTCATATGTCAGGTACTTCACATATATATTGCCTGTAAGGGAAAAAATATTTTAAATCAAAATAATATATGCTCATAGATAAAGTAGTAGTATGAAAAAATTTCTCATGAAAGCCAGCAATTGTTGCCCTGCTCCTTCCTGCACTAAGTCATGTCCCTGAAGGCAATCCCTGTTTAAAATAGAGGTACTCAAAGAATCACATACAGTTGTAAGGAATTATAGACATCTCACGTATTCTTTATCCAGTTGGCCACAATGGTAACATTCTGCAAAACTGTAGTACAATATCACCACCAATATACTGACATTAATACAATACAACTGTCTTATTCAAATCTCCCCAGATGTGCGTCTGTGTGTGTGTGTTTAGTTCTATACAATTTTATCACATGTGTAGGTTCATGTATCTACTACCACAGTCAAGATACTGAACAGTTTCATCAGCACAGGATCCCTTTTATAATCACACCGACTCCCATTAACTCCCACCCCTAACCCCTGGCAATCATTAATCTATTCATTATCTAAAAGTTTTTGTCATTTCAAAAATGTTAGTGGGATAGAATCATACAGTTTATAACCTTTTGACATTGTTTTCCTTATTTTTTTTCCCACTCAGCATAAGACTCTTGTCCAAGTTGTGAATATCAGTAGTTTCTTCATTTTTATTGCTGAGTCGTAGTCCATGGAATGGATGCACCACACTTTCACTTAGCATTTTACCTGGTGAAGTACATCTGGGCTGTTTCCAGTTTCTGGCTATTAGAATAAAGCTGCTGTGAACACTTGCGTACAGGTGTTTTTGGGAACATAGGTTTTTATTTCTCTAAGATAAATGCCCAAGAGTGTAATTGCTGGGTCATATCGTAATTTGATGTTTAGTTTTATAAGAAACTAACAAACTTTTCTAGAGTGGCTGTACAATATTACACTGGCAATGTATGAGTGATTCAATTTCATAGATAATAAATTCATGCTTTTAAATTACAGAATTCAGTGGTTTTTAGTGTATTCACTAAAATAGTTGTGCAAATATTTCTTATTATAGAATATTCTCATCACACTGAAAAGAAACTCCATGGCTATTAGCAGTCATTCCACATTCTCTCCTTCCCCATCCCCCTGGCAACCACTAAGCTACTTTCCATCTGTATAGATTTGCCTATTCTGGACATTTCATATAAATGGGATAACATAATGGTCTTTTGAGACTGGCTTATTTCACTTAGCCTAACGTTTTCAAGGTTCATCCATTGTTGTAGCATGTATCAGTATTTCATTCCCCTTTATGGTTGAATAATTTTTCATTGTATGGTATACAACATTAAAAAATTCCATTCATCAATTGATGGATATTTGGATTATTTACACTTTTTGGTTGTTATGAATGATGCTGTTATGATCGTTTGTGTACCAATTTTTGTGAAGATGCAAGTTTTCATTTACCTTGGATGTAAACCTACCAGTGGAATTGATGAGTCATATGGTAATTGTATGTTTAAATTTTGAGGAACTGCCAAACTGTTTTACAAGTGGTTACATTTTTTAGTCTCACCAGCAAGGAATGAGGATTCTAATTTCTCCACATGCTTGTCAATACTTGTTATTGCGTTCTTTTGACTTTAGCCATCTTAATGGGTAGAAAGTGGTATTTTATTGTTTTGGTTTTGATTTGCGTTTCCCTAATGACTAATTATGTTGAGTATCTTTTCATGTGCTTATTGGTAATTTGTGTATCTTCTTTGAAGAAATGTGTATTCAAATTACTTGCCCATGTTTTTTTTTTTTTAATTTGGCTGTGTTGGATCTTTGTTGCTGCATGCGGGCTTTCTCTAGTTGTGGCGAGCAGGGGCTACTCTTCGTTGCGGTGTGCGGGCTTCTCATTGCGGCGGCTTCCCTTGCTGAGGAGCCGAGGCTCTAGGTGCGCGGGCTCTAGAGCGCAGGCTCAGTAGTTGTGGCACACGGGCTTAGTTGCTCTGCGGCATGTGGGATCTTCCCAGACCAGGGCTCGAACCCGTGTCCCCTGCATCGGCAGGCGGATTCTTAACCACTGCGCCACCAAGGAAGCCCTTGCCCATGTTTTAGTTGGATTTGTCTGTTTATTGTTGAATTGTAAGGGTTCTTTATAAATTCTGTATACAGTTTCCTTATCAGATAGGTGGTTTGCAGATATTTTCTCCCATTCTGTGGGCTTGCTTTTCATTTTCTTGATGAGGTCATTTGAAGCACAAATGTTTAAAATTTTTGATGAAGTCCAGTCTTTTTACTTTTGTTGCTTATGCTTTTGGTGTCATATCTAAGAAATCACTTAGGTCATAAGTCAAAGGTTTATTCGTATGCTTTCTTCTAAGAGTTTATAGTTTTAGCTCTGACATTTAGGTCTGTGGTTCATTTGGAGTTAATTTTTGTATGTGGGGTGAGGAAAGGGTCTACCTTCATTCTTTTGCATGTGGATATTTAGTTGTGCCAGTACCATTTGTTGAAAAGATTATTCTTTCTCCATTGAATTATTTTTGAATTTTCTTTTTAAAATCAATTGACCACAAATGTAAGGATTTATTTCTGAAGTATGATTTCTGTTCCATTCATTTATGTATTACCCTTATGCCGCTACCATACTTTCTTAATTACTGTAGCTTGGTAGTAAGTTTTGAAGTTAGGAAATCTCTAGCTTGTGTTCTGTTTCACGATTGTTTAAATTATTCTGGGTTCCTAGCATTTTCATGTGAATAGTAACATCAGTCAATTTCTGCAAACAGCCATCTGGGATTTTTATTGGGTAACTCTGTAGAGAAATTGGAGAGTATTGCTGTCTTAACAGTATTAAGCTTTCCAAGCCACGAACATGGGGTGTCTTTCTATTTTATTTAGCTCTTTCATTTCTTTTAACTATGTTTTGTAATTTTCACTGTAAAAGTCTTGCACTTCCTTGATTAAACTTATTTCTAAGTATTTTATTCTTTTTGTCGCTGTTAATGGAATTTTTAAAAAATTCATTCTTTGTGGTCATTGCTAGTGTATGTAATTACACTTGATTATTTTGTATTCAGATTGTGTCTTGCAACTTTGCTGAAGTCATTTGTTCTAATTGTTTGTGTGTGTGTGTGTTTCTTAGGATTGTCTATATATAAGACCATATCATCTCTGAGTATTCAGAGATAGTTTTACCTCTTCCTTTACAGTTTGGATGTCTTACTTCTTCTCCTTGCCGAATTGCCATGGCTAGAACCTCTAGTACAATCTTGAATATAAGTGGTGAGAGCTCACATCCTTTTCTTGATCCTTATCTTAGGGAGAAAACATTCAGTATTTTATTACGTATGATGTTAGCTGTGAGTTCTTTTTAGATATTCTTTATCAGATTGAGGAAGTACTGTTCCATTGCGAGTATGTTGAGAATTACTATGGAAGGGTGTTGGCTTTTGTAAGTTGTTTTTCTGTTGATCCAATTTTTTCCTTTGTCCTTTATTAATATGGTATATTTATTGAGTTTTGGATGTTACATCAATCTTGCATTGCTGGAGGGAAAATCCCTGTTGGCCGTGGTGTATAACCCTTTGTATATGTTGCTGGATTCAGTATGCTGATATTTTGTTGAGCATTTTTGCATCTATATTCATAAGTAATAATGGTCTAGTTTTTTTTGATGTCTTTGGTTTTGTTATAAGGATATTTGGTTTCATAGTATGAGTTAGGAGTTTGTGAAGCATTGATATTAATGCATTTTACATTTGGCATAAATTATTAGTGTAGCCATCTGAGTTTTGGTTTTTCTTTGTGGTGTTTCCAAATTACTGATTCAATCCATTTGTTATGTCTATTCAGTTTTTAAAAAAATTAATTAATTTATTTTGGCTGCATTGGGTCTTCGTTGCTGAGTGCGGGCTTTCTCCAGTTGCGGCGAGCGGGGCCTACTCTTTGTTGCGGTGCGCGGGCTTCACTAGTTGTGGCATGCAGGCTCAGTAATTGTGGCTCACGGGCTCTAGAACGCAGGCTCAGTAGTTGTGGCGCACAGGCTTAGTTGCTCTGCGGCATGTGGGATCTTCCCGGACCAGGGCAGGAACCCGTGTCCCCTGCATTGGCAGGTGGATTCTTAACCACTACGCCACCAAGGAAGCCCTATTCAGTTTAATTTCTACTTGAGTCAGTTTTGCTAGTTTGTGTCTTTCTTGGAGTCTGTGTATTGTATGGTAGTTACCTAATTTGTTGGCGTACAGTTTTTCATATTATTTCCTTAGAGTGTTTCCTATAATCCTTTAGTTTGGTAGTGCTTTTTCTCTTTTATTTTTTGTTTTTGCAATTTGAATCTTCTCTCTTTCCCTCTTTTTTTTTTTCTTTTTGTCAGTTTAGCTAAAGGTTTGTCTGTTTTGGTCTTTTCAAGGAACCAACTTTTGGTTATATTTGTATGTTTCATTATTTTGTTTTCTATTTTATTTCTGCCTAATTGTTCTCATTTCCTTCCTTCTTGCTTTGGGTTAGTTGCTCTTTCTAGTTTTCTAAGATGAAGGGTTAAGCTATTAATTTGAGGCCTTCTTTTTTAAAATAGGTATTTACAGCTATAAGTTTTTCTGTAAGCATTGCTTTTTCTACATCCGCAAGTTTTAATATATTTTATTGTTTTCATTTTTCTCATAATATCTTCTAATTTTTCTTGTGATTCTGTCTTGATCCACTGGTTATTTAGGAGTGTGTTGTTTAATTTCCATATTTTTGTGATTTTTGCAGTTTTATTTCTGTTGTTAATTTCATTGTATTGTTGTCCAAGAATAGTAATAATATGCTCTCAGATACTCTTTCTGCTTCCTTTTTTTCTGGGACTCTTATGCATATATTTGTATACCTGATGGTGTCCCACAGGTCTCTGAGGTTCTGTTCATTCTTCTTCATTTTTCTTTCTTTCTGTTCTTCAGCTTGGATACTCTCAATTGTCCTGTCTTAAAGTTTGCTGACTTTTTCTTCTGCTAGCTCAAATCTGCTCTAGAGCCTCTCTAGAGAACTTTTCATTTCAGTTATTGTACTATTCAATTCTTGAATTTCTATTTGAGTGTAGTGGTTTCTTTCTTTCTAAAAAGTAATTATGTCTTTATAGTCTCTATTTGCTGGGGTATTTTAACTTTTTTAGACAATTTCCTTTTTTCTTTGAGCATATTTACAGAAGCTGATTTAAAGTCTTTGGTGAATCCAACTTCTGGCCTCCCTCAGGTACAGTTTTTTTTTTTTTTTTTTTTAATTAATTAATTAATTAATTTTTAAAAATATGGCTGTGTTGGGTCTTTGTTTCTGTGCGAGGGCTTTCTCCAGTTGTGGCAAGCGGGGGCCACTCTTCATCGCGGTGCGTGGGCCTCTCACTATTGCGGCCTCTCTTGTTGCGGAGCACAGGCTCCAGACGCGCAGGCTCAGTAATTGTGGCTCACGGGCCCAGCTGCTCCACGGCATGTGGGATCTTCCCAGACCAGGGCTCGAACCCGTGTCCCCCTGCACTGGCAGACAGACTCTCAACCACTGCGCCACCAGGGAAGCCCCCAGTTTTTCTTGACTGCATTTTTCTTGTTATACCTTTCTGTTTCTTTGTGTTTTACGATTTTTTGTTGAAACCAGACATTTAAAATATAATGTGACAACTCTGGACATTAAGTTCCCCCATCCCCTCCCCAGAGGTTTTTTAATTTGTTTGTTATTGGTATTTGTTTGTTTAATGACTTTCCTAAAGTTTCTTAAAGTTTGTAAAGTTTCTGTTTTCTGTAGGAAAAGGGGCATTTCCAACTTTTCCTGCTACCTCCAGGAGATGGGTCCATTAAAGGACAAGGGGAGGATTGCCATCAAAGAGCTGGAAGTAAAGGAGCCTTGCTGTCCCAGCCCATTCCCTGCCCTGTGAACCAGGACCCACAAACTGCATAAAATGGAGTGTTGGTGGCTGTTTGAGGCTTACAGTAAATGCCAAAAATTTGGGGAAAAAAATATTTTCTGTTTGTAGTTGCTGAACACACTACACTGTCTACTTGTCTGTGAATTATTGGACAGAGATTTCTTTAGATGCTTTGAGCCAATAAGTCTTTCATTGTTTACTGAAGAACTCTGTGTGTGTTGAGGCCTGCCTTCTATAGTCTGGTAGTTTATAACCGACTTAACCTTAACTTTCTCCTTGTGCAGGGCTTTGACGTTATCCAGAGCTGAGATATTAGGGCCTTCTCAGGTTTTTCCGGGGCATACACACAGCCCTGCACATCAGGTAGCATTCCAGATCCCCTGGAACATGTCAGATCTTTTCAGTGCTGCCTGTGGACATTTCATTCTTCAGATATTTCTTCGTTAGTACTTTCGGCTGTTTGGTCCCTGAAACCACTATTGCTGCTGCAGGCAGCTATAATATGAATTGCTGTCAGTTGTTTTAGACAAATGCCCTGGTGATAGGGCTTTCCCATTGAGTGAGCTCTGAGTCAGGTCGAACTAAGTTCTGTGAATAAGTTTTTTTTCTCAAGAGCTGCCAGGCAGTTCAGATAGTGATAGTACTCTGTGGATAGGGCCTTTTGAGGACCTACAAACCCAGTTTGCTCTCTCCTCTGACTGCTGGGCTGCCGGTTTACACAGCTTACCCTGGTTATGAGGCTGCTGTTTTTCAAGGCTAGAGAGGGGGCATGAGGTGAGGGCAAATTAAAACACCAAAAAGTTCACTGTTCTTGTCGATATTAAGCTCCTTTTCTTGAGTGAATGCTGTTCAGATTATGAGCCTATGGTTAATTTCCAAATTTTTGAAAAATTAAACTTTGACTATTTTTTTCTTCCACTGTTACTATTTCTTTTATGAAGGAACAAATTATTAGAGGTTCTTATTCTCTTATTCTGGAAGTTTGCTTATCACGTTTTTATTTTAGCCATCATGATAGGTGTGTGCTGATAACTCATTGTGGTTTTAATTTGTATTTCCATGATGGCTAATGATGTTGAACATGTTTTTATGTGATTATTTGCTATCTGTCTATCTTCTTTGGCAAAATACCTGTTCGTTTCTTTTACCCATTTTTAAATTGGATTTTTTGGGGTTATTGCTGAATTTTGAGAGCTTAAAAAATATTCTAGATACTAGTCCCTTATTGGACATGTTGTTTCCAAATATCTTCTGGCAGCAATATTTTTAAATTTTTACCATGTTCATTTGATAGTTTGTGCATTTGCTATAAAATCTATAAGAACTCCTTGCTTAGCTCTAGAACCCAAAAATTTTCTGTGTTTTTCTAACAGCTTTATAGTTTAGTGTTTTACATTTAAGTTATGACATATTTTGAGTTAATTTTCATATAAGGTGTGAGGTTTAGGTTGAGGTTTTTTTTTTTTTTTTTTGGTCTATGGACTTTCAGTTGTCCACTACCATTTATTGAAGGTCTGTTCCTTCCTCCATTGAATTGCTTTTGCACCTTTGTCAAAAACCAATTGCGCAAATATGTGTGGGTTTATTTTTGGGTTTCTGAAGTGGTCCAGTCATCTATGTGTCTATCTCCTTGCCTAGTAAGCATTAACATTGGATAGAGTGACTTTCCACTTTATTCTTCTTCAAAACAGTTTTAGCTCTTCTAAGGCCTGTGGCTTTCTCTGTAAGTTTTAAAATAGTTTGGCTATGTCTACAAAATACTTTCTGGAATTTTGGTAGGAAATGAATTAAAGCTATCGATCAATCTGGGGCAGATAGACATCTGTGGGTCTCCTAGTCCATGTCTCTCCATTTGTTAATCTTTGGGTTCTTTCATCAGCATTTTGAAATTTGTAGCATGCAGGTGCCATACATGTTTTGGTAACTTTATACTTAACTATTTCATTTATTTTGGTGTGATTGTAAATTGTATTGTTTTTAATTCTAGTTTCTACATGTTTATTGTTAGTATTTAGAAATGGATTGGTTTTTGTGCACTAATGTTATATTTTGTAGCTTTGCTGAACTCACTTATTAGTACTAGCCATTTTTTTGGTTAGATTTCTTGGGATTTTCTGTGTAGACTATCATGTCTCAGTAGTTTTGTTTTTTCTTTTTCAAACTGTATGTTCTCAAATCCACTGTCGTCCACTGCCGCCCTACCCACTTCCCCCCACTCCGCCCCATCTCCCTGCCTTATTTTAGCAGCTAGAACTTCCAGTACCATGTTGGATAAGAGTGATGAGAGTGGACATCCTTACTTGTTACTGATCTTAGGGGGAAAGCATTCATTCTTTCCTGGTTAAGTATGATGTGAGCTGAGGGTTTTTGGTAGTTGGTCTTAAGTTGAGGAAGTTTACCTTTATTTGTAGTTTGTTTACAGTTTTATAATGAATTGGTGTTGTATTTTATTATATGCTTTTTTTGTGTGCCAGATGCTGCAGTTTTTCTTTTCAGCTTGTTGATATATGGTAGATTACATTGGGTGAGTTTTTTAAAAAATTGATCCATATATATATTTTAATTAGTTAACTTATTCTTTTTGGCTGTGTTGGGTCTTTGTTGCTGCGTGTGGGCTTTTTCTAGTTGTGGCGAGTGGGGACTAGTCTTCCTTGAGGTGCTTGGGCTTCTTATTGCAGTGTCTTCTCGTTCTGCAGCATGAGCTCTAGGTGCGCAGGCTTCAGTAGTTGTGGCACGTGGGCTCTAGAGCACAGGCTCAGTAGTTGTGGTATGGGCTTAGTTGCAGGCTCACTAGTTGTGGTGCACGGGCTTAGTTGCTCTGCGGCATGTGGGATCTTCCCAGACCAGGGATCGAACCTGTGTCCCCTGCATTGGCAGGCGGATTCTTCTACATTGGTTGATTTTTGAATGTTGAATCAGCCGTGCACACCTGAAATAAACCCCACTTGGCCTTTTTGTACATTCCTTTGTAAACGTTATTAGATTCCTTTTGCTGATATTCTCGAGGGTTTTTTTTGCATTTAAATTCATAAGAGACATTTGGTTTGTAGTTTTCTTTTTTATATTGTCTTTGCCTGACTCTTATCAGGGTAGTGTTAGTTTCCTAAAATGAGTTTGGAAGTGTTCTTTCTTGTTTTATTTTCTGGAAGTTATTATATAAAGTCGACGTTAATTCTTTGTTGAAGGTTTGTTAGAATTGTGTAATGAAATCACTTGGGCCTAGTGGTTTGTTTTCAGGGACTTTTAAACTTCAAATTCAATTTATTTGTTGGTTATAAGGTCTGTTTACATTATCTATTCTTGGTTGAGTTTTGGAAGTTGTGGTTTTTGAGGAATTGGTTGACTTCTTCTAAGTTATTGAGTTTATGAGTGCAAAGTTTGTAGTGTTCCTATGTCTTTTTAATGGCTGTAGGATTTGTAGGGATGTATTTTTTCAATGGCTGTAGGATTTGTTGTGATATCCCCTATTTCAGACTCATATTTGTCATTTGTGTCTTCTCTGTTTTTTGTCAGTCCTCCTAGATGTGTATTAATTGTAATTATTTCTTGAAGGACTAGCTCTTGGTTTTATTGCTTTAAAAAAATAGTTGTTTTCCTGTTTTGAATTGAATTGATTCCTACTATTTCTCTCTTCCTTTCGCTTGCTTGCTTTAGTTATTTTTTGTTCTTCTAGTTTCTTGAGGTTGGAATTTAGGTTATTGATTTGAGAGTTTTTTTCATTTCCAATGAAAATAAGTTGACCCTTGAACAGTGTGGAGTTTAGGAGGCTGATCCCCTGTGCAGTTGAAAGTCCATGTGTAACTTCACAGTTAGCCCTCTGTATCCGTGGTTCTACATCCATGGATTCCGCCACCTGTGGATCATGTGGTACTGGAGTAGGTATTTATTGAAAAAATCCATGTGTGAGTGGACCTATGCAGTTCAAACCTGTGTTGTTCAAGGGTCAACTGTATTTAATGTTACGAATTTCCCTCTCAGTTCTGCTTTAGCTGCATCCCATATATTTTGATATGCTGTTTCTTTTTTCATTTAATTTTGTATGTTTAAAAAATTCTGTTAAAGACTGTGTTTTATTCATGAATCAGAAGCTTGTTATTTATTCATGTTTTTATCATTTATCTGTTTTGTTTTTGTTATTGGTTTCTAATTCATTTATGATTAAGCCACACATTCTGTATGATTTCAGTCTCTTAAATTTATTCTCTGAATATGCTTCATTTGAGTGAATGTTTTTGCTTTGTGTTTGGAAAAATAATATGTATTTTGTTTTTGTTGGGTGGTGTGCTCTCTATGTGTCAGTTAAGTATTGTTAGGGTTTTTTTGTTTGTTTTGTTTTTTTGGTGAGATCTTGTATGACTTATATTATTTTCTACCTAGCAGTTCTATCAGTTGCTGAGCATGGTGGGCACATGTCGAAATCCCCAACTATAGTGGTGGATTTGTGTATTTATTCTTTCGGCTCTATCAGTTTTGTTTTATGCATTTTGAGGCTCTGTTGTTTGGTGTTTATAAAATTAGTAGTGTTGTATCTTTCTGTTGAATTTATTCTTTTATTGTTACATAATTTCTGTCTTTGTTTCTAGAAATTTCCTTTTGACCTGAGGTCTACTTTACCAGATACTAATATAGCCACTTTTGTTGTCAGAGTTTACTTGTCATATCTTTCTATTCATTTACTTTCAACCTCCCTATAGTGTTGAACTTGAAATTAGTTTCTTCCAAATAGCATGTGGTTGGTTCATGTTTTTTAATCTACTTTGCCAGGCTTTGTCTTTTGATGGATGTATTTAGGTCATTTACATGTAAGAGAAAATTATTGATATGTTAGTGTTCAAGTTTGCCATTTTGTTGTTTTCTTCCTGTTCTTTCCTTTCTCTTTTTTTGCCTTTTTGGAGTTACTTAAACAATTTTAGGTTTCCATTTTGATTTATTTATAGTTTTTCTTAGCTTTTTTTGTTGTATCATTTTCTCAATGGTTTTTCTAGATATACAATAATACATGTGTAGCTTATCACAGTCTACATATGCAGCATTTTATCACTTCTAGTAAAATGTGGAGGCTTCACTTTCCATTTAAGTACCTTTAATGTTACCTAGTATTGTGACTTTTGTTTCATATTTCATATTCATTGACTATGATTTTTACAGTTCTTGAGGAGGATTGTGTTTTGTATTTATCCATACTCCTGCAGTTTCTGTTTTTCCTTTTTCCACACTGCTCACAAGATTTAAAGAAAAAAATCATTTTCTACTGTTTGAGTACTTCCTTTTACCAGTCTTTAAGTGTGTATCTGCTGGTTTCCAAATACTTAAGTTTTTTTTTGTTTTTTTGTTTTTTGGGTCTAAAATGTCTTTATTTCCCCTTGATTGTTGAACTGTTTACTGGATATCAAATTCTGGGTTGCTGTTATTTTCTTTAAGAACTGAAAAATAATTGCCCCACTTCATTCTGGCTCTAAGATTTCAGATCAGAGTTCTGTCACTAGAATTGGTGTTCCTATATAGGCAGTATGTTATCATGGCTCTTTT
Organism: Balaenoptera musculus; assembly: GCF_009873245.2. NCBI lineage: Eukaryota > Metazoa > Chordata > Mammalia > Artiodactyla > Balaenopteridae > Balaenoptera > Balaenoptera musculus. Next base: position 81,180,419 of record NC_045801.1, on the reverse strand, counting down.
CCAAAGTTTTCTTTATCTTTAGAAGTTTAATTTTGATGTCTTGCTATTGGTTTCTTTGGGTTTATCCTGCTTGGGGTTCTTTCAGCTTATTAAAACTGAAGAAATATTATATCTTTTACCCAATGTAGGAAATTTTGAGCTGATATGTTTTAAAATACTTTCTCAGTTTAATTTCTTTTTCTTTACCTCTTGGAACAGTGATAGGAATGATGAATCCTTTGTTATTGTCTCACAGGTCCCTGAGGCTCTATTCATTTTTCTTCACTATATTTTGTCTGAATCTGTTGTTCAGATTAGTTGAATTCTATTGATTGGACTACAAATTACTGATTCTATCTTCTGTAGTTATGATTTTACTAAGTCTAACCAGTAGGTGTTTTATTTTGGTAATTGTATTTTTCAGTTCTATAGTTTCCATTTGGTCCTTTTTTATAATTTTTTTTTTCTAATTTTTCATTGTTTCAAGAGAACTTGCAGTTGATTATTGAAGCATTTTTATGACAGCTATTAAAAAATTCTTGTTAGATAGTTCCAGCACCAGATTGATTTACTTGTTGGCATCAGTTGATTGTTTTTCTTATTTGTTTTTTGATAGTATTGGTTCTTAGTATGAAGAACAATATTCAATTGTATTCTGGACATTTTGTCTATCTTACGAGATGCTGGGTTCTACTTAAGTATTTTATTGTCGCAGTGTGCTGCTAAGATCAAGCACACAGGTCCTGACCTACTTTTGTGGATTGTGGTTCTAATGATAGTTTAATTTTTAGAGCCTTTGTGATGTTGTTTTGGTCTGCTCGGCATATCTAGTGCCAGTAACCTTAGGGAACAGAAGGGGGTTCCCCAGGCTGACCTGCTAGGGTCTCTTGGTGAAGGAGCAGAGAATCTCAGGCACACAGTGACCAAGAAGCTTCCCTTGTCAGGTTCTTGCTGTGTTGGGATCCCCCATGCCTCTGAGAGACACAGAGAGTGATTCTTGGGTAGTGTGTGAGTTGTCAAGAGATCTTTCCTACTGACACCTAATCTCTCCACCTGTCTCCACTCTCTTTTTTTTCCTGGAATCTCTAATGGAAGGAGATCTGGGTCCATTGGGATTCCCTTGATCATTTATTATTGGCAGTGTTCCCAATTGCTCTCTCCCTCTGGTGGTGCTGGGCTTAGTTGATACTGTCAGAGAGACTCCTGTTTGATCAAGAGGAGGAATGAGCTAGGTTGGGGGTGGGGAAACATGGGGTCTGGGTCACCTTCTGTTGGGTGCTGGGACATAATTCACCTTGTTACTCTGTTATTCCTTCAGTCTTGGGCTCCCAAACCAGCTTGCTACTTCCAGAATTCTCACCAGTCTCTATGTTATTTTCAGCGATTATAGTTGTTTTTAGTGGGGAGAAGCTGGGAGAAATTTGATCTGTACCATCTTGTTTAGATCAGAAGTTTGGAAATCACTAATTCTTTTAGCTGTTTTTTTCTGGAGTTTATTTTCTTATTTTAAAAAACACATTAATTATTAGGTTGACCAAAAGTTCCTTCAATTTTTAAGTAAAAATAAAGGACACCTTTTTCATTTCACCAAGTACTTTACTGAACAACGTATTCACCATTTTGTTCTACTACTTTCTGCCATTTTTCAGCCAACTTCATAATTCCATCTTCCCACAACTTATTATCTTTCTGAGCAGAGAACTGTTCCAGGTGCCTTTTACAGTCTTCCAGGGAATTGAAATTTTTTTCCGTTAAGAGAATTTTGTGAAGACTAACATAATTAGAAAGCCGAAGGTGCAATGTCTGGTGAACACAGTGGATGTATTAGAACTTCCCAGCCAAACTGTAACAGTTTTTGCTTGGTCATCAAAGAAACATGCGGTCTTGTGTTATCTTGATGGAAGATTATGCGTTTTCTGTAGACTAATTCCAGACACTTTTCGTCGAGTGCTGCTTTCAGTTGGTCTCATGGGGAGCAGTACTTGTTGGAATTAATCGTTTGGTTTTCCAGAAGGAGCTTGTAGTAGAGGACTCCCTTCCAATCCCACTGTGTACACAACCTCACCTCCTTTGGATGAAGACCAGCCTTTGGTGTGGTTGGCAGAGGTTCATTTCACTTGCCCTGCTATCTCTTCTGTTCGACATTACTGTACAGTATCCACTTTTCATCACCCATCACAATTTGTTTTAAAAATGGAACTTTTTTTTACGTTTCAGTAGAAAATCAAATGTGGAAATACAGTCAAGAAAGTTATTTTTGACTTAACTTACATGGAATCCTAACATCAAAGCGACTAACATAACCAAGCTGGTACAAATGATTTTCAACACTTGAATTGGATATTTTGAGTATGTCGGCTATCTCCCACATGGTATAATGTTGATCTCAATTAATGTCTCGATTTTGATCGCTGTCAACTGCAGCTGGTCTACCCAATCATGGAACATTGTCCAGTGAGAAATCTCCAGCGTGGAACTTCGCAAACCACTTTTGACACGTTCGATGAGTCACAACACCTCCTCCATACATGACACAAATCTGTTCTTGCATTTCAGTTGAGTTTTTACCTTTATTGAAATAAAGCATAATATGCTGAAAATGTTGCTTTTTTCTTCCATCTTCAATATTAAGATGGCTACACAAAACTTCACCAACTTTGGTAAGTTTTTTTTTTTTAATTCATGCTGATACGACAGCTGTTACAATACAGTCTAACAAAATTGTTTCAAATGAAGTTAAAGACAACTAAGTGCTACTAGAGCCATTTTATGGAAAAAAACAAATGCACTTGGGCCCAACCCAATATTTAATCTGTTGATTACCTAGTATGGCAGATGAGGACTTAGCTGTCTTATGTGAGCATTCCATATCTCTGTTATCCTTCATTATTATGTTACAGCTTTTTGCTAAACCAGAAATAAATATTAATACTATGATCACGTAAATGTGGCCCATTGAAGACTCAAGTAGTGTACTTTGTTTCCTTCTTGTGCAACCATTATTTTAATGTAGTAAATCATTGCTACATGTTTGTCTTTACATCATTTTTTACTTAATTATAGGTAATTAAAAATTTTTTACGCCTGTTCCTACTCAGGCAATATGGCTTATTCCTCCTTTTGTGTGGTATATTCTCCAGTATCTTCCTAATAAAGTGTGTTAAAAGTTTTTTTGAGTTCTGCATGTCTGAAAATTTCTTTATTTTGTTCCCATAGTTGATTAATAATTTGGCTGAGTAGAGAAATTTAGATTAAAAATCAGTTTTCCTCAGAATTTTTAAGGCATTGTTCCAGTGTCTTCTTATGTCCATTTCATCTTAAATGACTCAATTTAATTAAAATATAAGTGCACATGGAGTTGGAGCTAGGTATATTCAAGGCCCACATACGTATTTAGGAAAAGCAGGTTAAAATTTAATTCAGTACTCTTAATACTTGCTTCATAATTTGGGTTTTGATCAGGAAAGCTAATGGGATGGGATGTAGGGAGAAAAGTTTGGAAGTGTGGAAGACATTCGTTGAAAGAGGTAGCTAAAGAAACTTAGGGAAGAAAAAGTATGAAGTGAGTAGTTAGATTTTTTTTTTTAACATCTTTATTGGAATATAATTGCTTTACAATGGTGTGTTAGTTTCTGCTTTATAACAAAGTGAATCAGTTATACATATACATATGTTCCCATATCTCTTCCCTCTTGCATCTCCCTCCCTCCCACCCTCCCTATCCCACCTCTCTAGGTGGTCACAAAACACAGAGCGGATCTCCCTGTGCTATGCGGCTGCTTCCCACTAGCTATCTATTTTACGTTTGGTAGTGTATATATGTCAATGCCACTCTCTCACTTTGTCACATCTTACCCTTCTCCCTCCCCATATCCTCAAGTCCATTCTCTAGTAGGTCTGTGTCTTTATTCCCGTCTTGCCACTAGGTTCTTCACGACCTTTTTTTTTTTTTCCCCTTAGATTCCATATATATGTGTTAGCATACTGTATTTGTTTTTCTCTTTCTGATTTACTTCACTGTGTATGACAGACTCTAACTCCATCCACCTCACTACAAATAACTCCATTTCTTTTTATGGCTGAGTAATATTCCATTGTATATATGTGCCACATCTTCTTTATCTATTCATCTGATGATGGACACTTAGGTTGCTTCCATGTCCTGGCTATTGTAAATAGAACTGTAATGAACATTTTGGTACATGACTCTTTCTGAATTATGGTTTTCTCAGGGTATATGCCCAGTAGTGGGATTGCTGGGTCGTATGGTAGTTCTATTTTTAGTTTTTTAAGGAACCTCCATACTGTTCTCCATAGTGGCTATATCAGTTTACATTCCCACCAACAGTGCAAGAGTGTTCCCTTTTCTCCACACCCTCTCCAGCATTTATTGTTTCTAGATTTTTTGATGATGGCCATTCTGACTGGTGTGAGATGATATCTCATTGTAGTTTTGATTTGCATTTCTCCAGTGATTAATGATGTTGAGCATTCTTTCATGTGTGTGTTGGCAATCTGTATGTCTTCTTTGGAGAAATGTCTATTTAGGTCTTCTGCCCATTTTTGGATTGGGTTGTTTGTTTTTTTGTTATTGAGCTGCATGAGCTGATTGTAAATCTTGGAGATTAATCCTTTGTCAGTTGCTTCATTTGCAAATATTTTCTCCCATTCTGAGGGTTGTCTTTTGGTCTTGTTTATGGTTTCCTTTGCTGTGCAAAAGCTTTTAAGTTTCATTAGGTCCCATTTGTTTATTTTTGTTTTTATTTCCATTTCTCTAGGGGCTGGGTCAAAAAGGATCTTGCTGTGATTTATGTCATAGAGTGTTCTGCCTATGTTTTCCTCTAAGAGTTTGATAGTGACTGGCCTTACATTTAGGTCTTTAATCCATTTTGATTTTATCAATGAATTTGGTAAAGTAGCAGGATACAAAATTAATGCACAGAAATCTCTTGCATTCCTATACACTAATGATGAAAAATCTGAAAGTGGAATTAAGAAAACACTCCCATTTACCATTGCAACAAAAAGAATAAAATATCTAGGAATAAATCTACCTAAGGAGACAAAATACCTGTATGCAGAAAATTATAAGACACTGATGAAAGAAATTAAAGATGATACAAATAGATGGAGAGATATACCATGTTCTTGGATTGTATGAATCAACATTGTGAAAATGACTCTACTACCCAAAGCAATCTACAGATTCAACGCAATCCCTATCAAACTACCTCTGGCATTTTTCACAGAAGTAGAACAAAAAATTTCACAATTTGTATGGAAACACAAAAGACCCCGAATAGCCAAAGCAATCTTGAGAACGAACAATGGAGCTGGAGGAATCAGGCTCCCTGACTTCAGACTATACTACAAAGCTACAGTAATCAAGACAGTATGGTACTGGCACAAAAACAGAAACATAGATCAATGGAACAGGATAGAAAGCCCAGAGATAAACCCACGCACATATGGTCACCTTACCTTTGATAAAGGAGGCAAGCATATACAGTGGAGAAAAGACAGCCTCTTCAATAAGTGGTGCTGGGAAAACTGGACAGGTATATGTAAAAGTATGAAATTAGAACACTCCCTAACACCATACACAAAAATAAACTCAAAATAGATTGTTTTCTGATGTCTTGTTAACTTGCTCTGAAGTTCGTAGTCCAAGTATCATTGTCTGTTTTTTTTCTTTTTAAAATTTCTTTATTTATTTTAATATCTTTATTGGGGTATAATTGCTTTACAATGTTGTGTTAGTTTCTGATGTATAACAAAGTGAATGAGCTGTACGTATATATATATATCCCCATATCCCCTCCCTCTTGCGTCTGCTTCCCACCCTCCCTATCCACCCCCAAGGTGGTCACAGAGCACGGAGCTGATCTCCCTGTGCTCTGCAGCTGCTTCCCACTAGCTAGTTATTTTACATTTGGTAGTGTATATATGTCCATGCCACTCTCTCACTTCGTCCCAGCTTACCCTTCCCCCTCCCCATGTCCTCAAGTCCATTCTCTACATCTGTGTCTTTATTCCTGTCCTGCCCCTAGGTTCTTCAGAACCAGTTTTCTTTTTTCTTAGCTTCCATATATGTGTGTTAGCACACGGTGTTTGTTTTTCTTTTTTTGTCTTACTTCACTCTGTATAACAGACTCTAGGTCCGTCTGTCTCACTAGAAGTAACTCAGTTTCATTTCTTTTTCTGACTTACTTCACTCTGTACGTATGACAGACTCTAGGTCCATCCACCTCACTACAAATAACAATTTCGTTTCTTTCTATGGCTGAGTAATATTCCATTGTATATATGTGCCACATCTTCTTTATCCATTCATCTGTTGATGAACACTTAGGTTGCTTCCATGTCTTGGTTATTGTAAATAGTGCTGCAGTGAACATTGTGGTACATGACTCTTTTTTTTTTTTTTGTCTTTTTTTTTTTTTTTAATTTATTTTTATTTATTTATTTATTTTAGCTGTGTTGTGTCTTCGTTTCATGCGAGGGCTTTCTCTAGTTGCGGCAAGCGGGGGCCACTCTTCATCGTGGTGCGCGGGCCTCCCACTATCGCGGCCCCTCCCGTTGCGGGGCACAGGCTCCAGACGCACAGGCTCAGTAATTGTGACTCACGGGCCCAGTTGCTCCGCGGCATGTGGGATCCTCCCAGACCAGGGCTCGAACCCGTGTCCCCTGCACTAGCAGGCAGACCCTCAACCACTGCGCCACCAGGGAAGCCCCATGACTCTTTTTGAATTATGGTTTTCTCAGGGTATATGCCCAGGAGTTGGATTGCTGGGTCATATGGTAGTTCTATTTTTAGTTTTTTAAGGAACCTCCGTAGTATTCTCCATAGTGGCTGTATCAATTTACATTCCCACCAACAATGTAAGAGGGTTCCCTTTTCTCCACACCTTCTCCAGCATTTATTGTTTGTGGATTTTTTGATGATGGTCATTCTAACCATTGTGAGGTGATACCTCGTTGTAGTTTTGATTTGCATTTCTCTAATTGTTAGTGATGTTGAGCATCCTTCATGTATTTGTTGGCAATCTGTATATCTTCTTTGGAGAAATGTCTATTTAGGTCTTCTGCCTATTTTTGGATTGGGTTGTTTTTTTGATAGCGAGCTGCATGAACTGCTTGTATATTTTGGAGATTAATCCTTTGTCAGTTGCTTTGTTTGCAAATATTTTCTCATGATTTGATTTAAAATCTTCGTTAGCTTCTAGACACTGCTCTTAGTTTTGGGGAACTATTTAAATAACCAGCAGGGGGAGTACTTACGTTCCTTTTGCAACAGGGACTCAAGCTGGAAAGATAGTTGGGATTTTAATATGTGCAGTTTAGAACAACAGTTTAAAATTTTTTTTTTTTTTCTGATAGTGAAAATAATATGCACCTATTGTAGAATAGCTATAAAAGAAAGAATACAATAGAAAATAACACATGTAAATCTACAATCAGGTGATATAGGCACTTTCATGTATTTCCTGTTAAACTTTTTTCTCTCAATGCTTTTTTTTAAAAAATAGATTAATTTATTTATTTTTGGCTGTGTTGGGTCTTCATTGCTGCGCGTGGGCTTTCTCTAGTTGTGGTGAGTGGGGGCTGTGCTCACTACAGGCTTCTCATTGCGGTGGCTTCTCTTGTTGTGGAGCATGGGCTTTCATAGTTGTGTCACGTGGGCTCGAGAGCACAGGCTCAGTAGATGGGGCGCACGGGCTTAGTTGCGCCTCGGCTTGTGGGATCGTTTTGGACTAGGGCTTGAACCCATGTCCCCTGCTTGGCAGGCGGATTCTTAACCACTGTACCACCAGGAAAGTCCTCTCAGTGCTTATATCTACTGCAAAATTGATGTTACTATTTTAAAACTTAGGGTCGTTAGTATTACATAGATACTTTTTTGAAAATCAATCTGAATATTCTTTTCCACCCTGATAAGATCAGAAACAGAACATTTATTCTTGTGTATAAATAAGGTTTCTATTGGCTTCTCATAAAGTTGTAGATTTTAATTTCTGTTCTTTTAAGCAGCAGAACCTCTAGAGCATCAGAAAATTCCTGTTAAGCAAAGAAAGGCAGCAGAATACAATGTTGTCTATCTTAGGGATACAACTAAAACATATAATCAGAAGATGCAAATAGGGCAGCAATGTATTAAAACAGTTGTGTCAGGTTGCTGGCTTGGTGCCTGGTACATAATTTTGTACTCAGTTTTTGGAATGGACAAATAGTGGAATAGGGTGATGCTTTTAAAATATTTATTGTAATTTTAAGACAAATAAAAATGGAGTACTTTGTAAAGATTGAAACACACATGAACAATTTCTTTAAAAAGTTATGTGTAAGAAAGCCTGTCCAGTTGGTGTAGCTCTAGATTATCTCTTCTTAAAAGCTATGACCAAGAAAAACAGTACATATTATCTACCCAATAATTAATTTATTTATAGAAAGAAGAGAAACATACTTAGTGCCTGAGTTCTGGCCACAATTTTACTAAGATCTCAAAATATTTATCTTTGAACATTCTGTATAAGTCCCTCCTTATTTTGAACCAGTTTTGTTGAATTCTGCATTCAGTTCTTGTCACTTATGCATTAAAATAACGTAGGTAACAATTGTATACTTATGAGTGTGGAGAAATCCATTAATCAAAGGGAAAACAGTTTTGAGGAGAGGTTAATGAAGAAATCACATTGCAGTAGTTGAAGAATAAAATCTTTGTGTTGACAAATCTCTATATAAGTGTGCTGGGGAAGAGAAGGAGCAAGGGATAGCATGATGGGATGAGAGAGAGTTAAAAAAAAGTTCATGAGAAAACTTGTGCATGGTTGAATGATGGCCTAAGGGGGTGGGAACAGGTTAAGATAGGAAACTTCGGAATCCTGAATGCAGTGTCTCATGACTGGCATCCTGTTTTTCATATTGAGGATTTTCTTCTTATAGCCTCAAGCCACTGGGATGTAAAGCTTTCTGTTTCTTCCTCAGCCTTTTTAAAAATTCAATAGAAGCCTATAGCATTTTTACTTTTTTACCCCCACATTGTGTATTTTACTGCAGCAGAATACTCCAAGCATGCGCAGAGAAGCTTGTTTCTGTGTTTTAGTTTACCTTATGGTAAAGCCATACAGGTTGGATTGTTTTTTTTGGCTGAATTGGGTCTTCGTTGCTGTGCATGGGCTTTCTCTAGTTGCGGTTAGCGGGGGCTTCTCGTTGCATAGCGTGGGTTCTAGGCGCGCAGGCTTCAGTAGTTGCGGCGCCTGGGCTCAGTAGTTGTGGCTCGCGGGCTCTGGACCGCAGGCTTAGTAGTTGTGGTGCACGGGCTTAGTTGCTCCATGGCATGTGGGATCTTCCCAGACCAGGGCTCGAACCCGTGTCCCCTGCATTGGCAGGCGGATTCTTTTTTTTTTTTTTTTTTTTTATTTATTTATTTTTGGCTGTGTTGGGTCTTCGTTTCTGTGCGAGGGCTTTCTCTAGTTGCGGCAAGCGGGGGCCACTCTTCATCGTGGTGCGCGGGCCTCTCACTGTCGCGGCCTCTCTTGTTGCAGAGCACGGGCTCCAGACGCGCAGGCTCAGTAGTTGTGGCTCACGGGCCTAGTTGCTCCACGGCATGTGGGATCTTCCCAGACCAGGGCTCGAACCCGTGTCCCCTGCATTGGCAGGCAGATTCTCAACCACTGCGCCACCAGGGAAGTCCCTAGAGGTTGGATTTTAATCCAGTGTTCTTGGTGGTGGTTCTCAAACTTTAATAGTGCCTAACTCACCAGGGTGGTTGGTGGGCCTCTCATCACTCAAGATTCTAATTTGGGGTTTGAGTATCTACTATCTCTAAAAGCATACGTGGTGATTCTGATGTGCATTGCCCTTGATTGCATTTTAAAAATTGTGGTCAAATTGAATGAAATTTACTATTATAACAATTTTTAAGTCTATGGCCTATGACATTAAGTACCTTCATGTTGTTCTGAAACTATCACCACCATCCATCTCCAGAACTTTTCATCATCCCAAACTGAAACCCTATACCCATTAACAACTCCTCATTTTCCCCTCCCCACAGCCCCTGGCAACCACCATTCTACTTTGTCTCTTGAGTTTGATGACTTTAGGGACCTAATATAAGTGGAATCATAATTTTTGTCCTTTTGTGTCTGGCTTATTTCACTTAGCTTAATGTCTTGAAGGTTATTCCATGTTGTATTGTGTGTTAGAATTTTTTACTTTCTTTAAGGCTGAATGTAGTCCGTTTTATGTATATACCACATTTTGTTTATCATTCATCCATTGAAGGACATTTGGGTTGTTTCCACATTTTGGCTCTTGTGAATATGGCACTATGAACATTGTTATGGAAACATCTGTTTGAGTCTCTGCTTTCAGTTCTTTCTGGTATACGCTGGATCATATGGTAATTATATTTGTAACTTTTGAGGAGCCACCATACTTTTATCCACAGTGACTGCATCATTTTGCATTTCTATCAGAATGTATGAGGGTTTCAGTTTTTCCATATCCTTGCCAGTACTTGTTATTTTCTGTTTTTTTTTTTTAATTTTTAAAATTTAACTTTTTTAATAGTAGTCATTCCTAATGGGTGTGAAGTGGTATCTCATTGTGGTTTTGATTCACAGTTCTCTCATGATTAGTGATGTTGAGCACCTTTTCATGTGCCTATTAGCCATTTGTATATCTGCTTTGGAGAAATGTCTCTTTCAGGTCCTTTGCCCACTTAAAAATTGAGTTGTTGGTCTTTTTGTTGTTGAGTTGTTAGGAGTTCTTTATGTATTTTGGATATTAGTTCCTCATCAGATCTTGGATTGCATCTTAAGAAATGCTGGCTTGGGGTAAGAGGAGTTGAATTGTGGAGTCAGCCCAGCCTGTGTGTGAATCTTGGCTCATGTGTAAGTTCCCTTGCATATTAAAAAACTGCCAGCTACCAATCTGGAGTGATCTACCTCCTTCTTTTGTCTCTCCTTGTCCTCTATGCATGGCACCAGTTCAGGCTTCACCTGGGGACTCCTGAGGTCGTAAACCTACAGTGTGTCAGGATTTCATTCCTTTTTAAGGCTGTGAATTAGTTTTTCTTTATATATACATGCTTATTTTGTTTATCCATTCATCCATTGGTGGATATTTGTGTTGTTTCCAGTTTTTTAGTTATTGTGAATAATGTTATTTTGAACTTTGATATTTAAACATACATTTGAGGACTTCCCTGGGGGTCCAGGGGGTACGACTGCACGCTCCCAATCCAGGGGCCTGGGTTCGATCCCTGGTCGGAGGAACTAGATCCTGCATGCATGCGCAACAAAGAGTTCGCATGCAGCAACTAAGAAGTCTGCGTGCTGCAACTAAGGAGTCTGCATGTCGCAACGAAGATCCCGCGTGCCGCAACTAAGACCTGGCACAGCCAAAATAAATAAGTAAATATTAAAAAAAAAAAAAAACCCAAACATCCATTTGAGTCCCTGCTTTCAGTTCTTTTGGGAAATTGAATTGCTCAGAAGTAGAATTGCTAGATCCTATGGTAATTGTATGTTTAATTTTTTGGAGGACCCACTGTACCATTTTCTATAGCAACTGCATCATTTTGTATTTCTACCAGCAATGCACAGGGGTTCCAGTTTTTTCCATATCCTTGCCAATACTTATTTTTTGACAGTAACTATTATAACGGGTGGGAAGTTGGTATCATCACACTGTGGTTTTGATTTGTGTTTCCCTAATGACTAATGATATCAAGCATCTTTTTATGTGATTGTTGGTCATTTGTATGCCCTCTTTGGAGAAATGCCTATCAGACTTTTACTGAGTTTTAAACTGAGTTATTGAGTTGTGGGAGTTCTTAATATATTTTGGGTACTAGATTCTTAGTTGGATATGTGATTTGCAAATATTTTCTCCATTATTGAATTGTCCTTCTACTTTCTGATAATATCTTTTGAAATTCGTAAGTTTTAAATATTGATGAAGTTTAGTTTATTCATTTTCTGTTAACTTGTCCTTTTATGTCATGTCTGAAACCACTGTTTATACTAACTTCTGTTATTTTTTGTCAGACCCTTGACAGAAATCATTTGACCACAGATGTATGGGTTTTTCTGGACTATGAATTCTGTTCCATTGACTGGGTCTATTGTTATGCCTGTACCACACTGCTTTGATTACTATTATTTTGTAGTAAGTTTTGAAATTGGGATGTGAGTTCCAATCATGGAACTTTGTGGTTTTCCTCACCAGAGTCAGGATGAGTTACATGTTTGGTATCAATGTGTGACCGTATAGGTGGGTTATTGTCAAGCACGGAACCTCACCTGAGCCTTGGTGTCCAGAGTTTTTACTGGGGCTTTGCTATGGACTGCATATTTGTGTTCTCTATTCCCAACCCCCATTCATATGTTGAAACCTAATCCTCAATGTGGTAGTATTTGGAGATGGAGTCTTTGAAAGGTAAATAGGTCATGAGGGTGGATCTCTCATGAATGGGATTAGTGCCCTTATAAAAGAGGTTCCAGAGAGATCCCTCCTCCCTTCAGCATCAGTGAGGAAGTGAGCCTTTGCCAGATTTCACCACTAACACTGAATCTGCTGACACCTTGATCTTGGACTTCCCAGCTTCTAGAACTTGAGAAGTGTTTGTTGTTTATAGGCTACCTACTTTATGGCATTTTGTTATAGTAGCCCGAACAGACTAAGGCTCCTTTACGTAGACATAAATGGCTGATCTCAGTCTCCAGTTCTTCTGTGTGTGACTCAAAGCCTCTACTCTAAATCATACTGTCTTTCTGGTGTCACCAGCCCCCATGGTAACAGTATTGGGTGTGATTAGCCACCACCCTAAATCACATTATTAGACTGTCTGGTGTAACTGAAGCTCTCAGGCAAAGAAAGACACTTCTATCAGCCATGGTATTCCAAGGGCATAGACATTACTTTCCAGGAGCCAAGGACAAAGGCTAGACTTGTTTGTTTGTTTGTTTTTTGGCTGCTCCGTGCAGCTTACAGGGTCTTAGTTCCCTGAACATAGATCGAACTCAGGCCCCAGCAGTGGAAGCACCGAGTCCTAATCACTGGACCACCAGGGAATTAATTCCCTAGCCTTCCTTTTAGGTGAGGTTAGATTCTTTACTGCATGTTTACTTTTTCAGTCTTTTCCTAATAAGTCTTTTACCCATGGTTGCCTTTCTTTTCACACCGTAAGAGCCCATGTTTGTGACAAACACAAATCCTCTTCTTAGTCTGCAAATGTCTCTCCCTAATTCACATTCATGTGCCCTCATTTTGAAGTGAATTTGTGATTGCTGCCTTAACTCACAGAGTTACTATAAGGCTTCAGTGAGGGAAAGAAATTAAAAAGTGGTTTTTAGAATTAATCTCTGCAACCTTCATACTGCTTCTGTATGTTTATACTAACTTCTGTTATTTTACTTCTCTGTATTGTGCTTTGTGACAGGTCTAATGATCATATTGATTTCTTGAGGACAGGGTTCATGATATTTCTCTGTGTCTTCTGTGCTTAAGTGATTACAAGCACTGGTTTGTTGAATTTAGTTTTCAATAATGGTAAAAATATATTGAAATTCCATTTGTTTTTAACCACCAGAGTGACTGCATTTGGTTGTGCAGGTTGAAAACTGCAGTGCCCGCAGAGGCCCCATTCGTAGTGATGTCCTGCAAAATTTGTATACTTATTATGCCACTCTTTCAGTAGATGGCAATAAAGCACCTTTCCTAATAAAATCAGTACATTATGACAATTTCCAAATATATGGAAGTACAGTGACTTGAGAAGGGAGTGTCTTTTTCTCATTTGCAGAAAAATGTAGCCCTATTAAGACCCTAACCCTAACCCTAAACTAGCTTGAATTTTGATACTGGCTTTGCTATTTACAGGTGTATGATCTTGAAAGATGTCTTCAACAGTTAGTTTCTTTATCTGTAAAATGGAATTGATACTACTCATTTCAGCCTAAAATATCACCTAGGATCTATATGAGGTAATAGACATGAAACATTTGCAGTGATGTCTGGCAGCTACTGAATTATCTTAGTCTGTTCAGGCTGCTGTAACAAAAATGCCATCGGCTGATGGTTTATAAACAACACAAATGTGTCACAGTTCTGGAGGCTGGGAAGTTCAAATTTAAGGTGCCAGTACATTCAGTGTTTGTTGAGGGCCCACTTCATGGTTCATAGCCATCTTCTTTCTGTTCACACATAGTGGATCTCTCTAGTACTTCTTTTAAAAGGGCACTAATACCATTCATGAGGGTTCCATCCTTGTGAACTAAGCACCTCCCAAAGTCCTCACCTCCAAATACCATCACATTGGGGATTAGGTTTCAACATATGAATTATGGGGGGGACACAAACATTCCATCTGTAGCATAACTATTCAGTTTGTGATAGCTAAACGATTGTGCTTTTTTTCATTGGAGGTGGTTTTACTTTAGTAGTGTGTGATTACAGAATTATATCTGAGGTGGTTTACAATTAGGTAGAAGTAATTTATTTATTTATTTGGTTGCATTAGGTCTTAGTTGCAGCAGGCGGGCTTCTTAGTTGCAGCTCGAGGGCTCCTTAGTTGTGGCTTGCCAGCTCCTTAGTTGTGGCATGCGAACTCTTAGTTGTGGCATGCATGTGGGATCTAGTTCCCGGACCAGGGATCGAACCTGGACCCCCTGCATTGGGAGCGTGGAGTCTTAATCACTGCGCCACCAAGGAAGTCCCATAATTAGGTAAAAGTCTTAATTCAGGGGGGGGGCGGGCTCGTGCGTGGGAGTCCATGTGGGCACCGGCGTGGCAGGGAGCAGCGCAGGGTCACCGTGGCAGAGCTGCAGCAGCTCCGGGTGCAGGAGGCGGTGGACTCTATGGTGATCAGTCTGGAGAGAGAACATCCGGAAGATGCAGGGCCTCATGTTCCAGTGCAGCGCCGCCTGCTGTGAGGACAGCCAGGCGTCCATGCAGCAAGTGCACCAGTGCATTGAGTGCTGCCATGCACCTCTGGCTCAAGCCCAGGCCCTGGTGACCAGCGAGTTGGAGAAGTTCCAGGACCACCTGGCCCGTTACGCTATGTATTGCAACGACAAAGCGAAAGATTCAATAGATGCGGGGAGTAAAGAGCTTCAGGTGAAGCGGCAGCTGGAGAGTTGCATGACCATGTGTGTGGATGGCCACATGAACCTCATCCCAACCATGACCAAGAAGATGAAGGAGTCTCTCTCATCCATTGGGAAATAGATGTCTGCTATTGGCCATCGGGGCTGAAGGCAGCAATCTACTTAAAAAGAGGAATGGGGATTTGGGTTTTCTAAGGAAAGTTTATGAATGAGGAAATTAAGGATGGCAGCAAGTTTAAGGCCTATATCACTTGCCTTTGGACACTGGTTCCTTTGTGTTTGAAACCTAGAAAGTGAAAAAACCTGGTACTAAAATTGGGGTCAGAGATAGCAGGGGAGAGTTTTTGTGAGCCTGAATTTCACGTGGCAAGTGCTTATCCTGGCAACAGGGTGTCTCCCTTGTACCAAATCAGAGCCCTCCAAGGTACCAGATTCTCGTAGTACACAGTTACCAACAGGCTGGCACGTTCATCTGACCTGCTTATGATCTGGTAGAGTGTGAGGAGAGGTGTTTCTATTCGTTGCCAATCTCCTGTTTACCAGAAGGATAACTACAACATTTTCCACAAACTGGAAATAAAACAAGATCCAGGAGGTCACTAATTTAGAATGGGAAAGGGGGCTTCTGGGGCTTTGTTTTGCATGGTTTTGTCTTATATACAAGGGTATGAAGTTACTTTAAGATGTAGAGTTGGTAGAGGTAGTTTGGATAAAAACTTTGAAAGGGTGCTTGTGGATATTCATTTCTGGCCGTCAGGATGTGGATGCGCATTTCTTAAAATTCTCACACATGACATCTTTCAGCCTGGAGACCCTGCTAAATTATAAGAAGCTCTCTCACACTGGTAGGGGAAGCATGTTGCTGCAAATGGCATTATTTCATTCTTTTTTTATGACTGAGTAGTATTTCATTGTAATTATATACCACATCTTCTTTATCTATTTATCTGTCAGTGGACATTTAGGTTGCTTCCATGTCTTGGCTGTTGTAAATAGTGCTGCTAGGAACACTGGGGTGCATGTATCTTTTTGAATAAGAATTTTCTCTGGATATGTGTCCAGGAGTGGGATTGTTGGATCATATGGTAACTCTATTTTTAGTTTTTTAAGACACTTCCATACTGATTTCCACAGTGGCTGTACCAGTTTACATTCCCACCAACAATGTAAGAGGGTTCCCTTTTGTCCACACCCCTCTAGCATTTACTATTTGTAGACTTTTAATGGGATGGCCATTCTGACCACTGTGAGGTGATACCTTATTGTAGTTGTTGATTTGCATTTCTCTGATAATTAGCAATGTTGTGAGCATCTTTCATGTCCCTATCGGTCATCTGTATATTTTCTTAGGAGAATGTCTATTTAGGTCTTCTGCCTATGTTTTTGATTGGGTTGTTGGTTTTTTTGTTAACTGAGTTATATGAGCCGATTGTATATTTTGGAAATTAAGCCCTTGTTGGTTGCATCGTTGCAAGTATTTTCGCCCTGCCCATAGTTTGTCTTTTCATTTTGTTTATGGTTTCCTTTGCTGTGCAAAAGCTCATAAGTTTGATTAGGTCCCATTTGTTGATATTTGTTTTTATTTCTATTGCCTTGGGAGACTGACCTAAGAAAACATTGCTACAGTTTATGTTTAGAGAATGTTTTGCGTGTGTTCTCTTGTAGAAGTTTTGCGGTGTCCTATTTTTATACTTAAGTGTTTAAGTGGTATAAGGAGAGCCATTTTGAGTTCATTTTGTGTATTGTGTGAGGAGTGCTCTCACTTATTGGGTTTACTGCGGCGTGTCCCAGCTTAACCAACGCCATTTTGCCAAAGAGAGACTGTCTTTTTCTGTTGTATATTCTTACTTCCTTTGTCAAAGATTAAATGACTGTAGGTGTGTGGGGTTTAATTCTGGGCTCTCCGTTCTGTTCCACTGACCTATATGTCTGTTTTTGTGGCAGTACCGCGCTGTTTGATTACTGTAGATTTGTAGTATTGTTTGAAGCACCGGGAGGGTTATGCCTCCAGCTTTGTTCATTTTCCTCAGGATTGCCTTGGCAGTTCTGGGTCTTTCATGGTTGCATATAAATTTTAGGATTATTTGTTTTAGTTCTGTGAAGAATGTCATGGGTAATTTGATGGTAATCGCATTAAATCTGTAGATTGTTTTGGGTAGTATGGCCATTTTAACGATATTAATTCTTCCAATCCAAGAGCAATGGTGTATCTTTCAGTTTCTTTAAATTATCTTTAGCTTTCTTTATCAATGTTTTATAGTTCTCAGTGTATAAGTCTTTCACTTCCTTGTCAGTTTTTATTCTAAGTATTTTAGTATTTTTGATGCAATTTTAAAAGGAATTTTTTTTAACTTTCCCTTTTTTGGATATTCATTGTTAGTATAAAGAAATACAGTCAATTTCTGAATGTTAATCTTGTATCCTGCTACCTGCTGATTTATCAGTTCTAGTGTTTTGTGTGTGGAGTCTTTAGGGGTTTTCTTACATATAGATCATGTCATCTGCATATAATGACAGTTTTATCTCTTCTCTTCCAGTTGGATACTTTTGTTTCTTCTTCTTGTCTGATTGTTGTGGCTGGGACTTCCAATACTATGTTGAATAGAAGTGGTGAGAGTGGCCATTCTTGTCTTATTCCAGGAATCAGCAGAAAGGCTTTCAACTTTTCACCATTGAGTATTATGTTGGCTCTAGGTTTGTCACAAATAGCTTTTATTAAGCACCTTTTTAACTGCTTGCTTTTAAGTTAAAGTCTATTGTAATTTTATTCAGACTTTCGTCTTCTGAAGAGTAGGCGGGTTAGGGTTGAACTGTAAGTAGAGATTTGGTTAGAGGACTGTGAGGGAAGGAGGGAAAAGACTTGAACCTGTAGCCTTGAAGGGGTCTTTGCTGATAATCCTTGCCTTTGTATGAGAATAAATTTATCACAGTTGGAGTTATAGGTGTTCTGTGCTTCAACTTCTCAACAGTGAGGAAGCAGGAATGGGAAAGAACCAAGGCAAAGTCATTGTTTGCTTTTGAGTGGGGAGTGATTAGTAAAATAAAATTGGACCCAGAGTGTGATATATTAGCAGCTGTCATTGTTTTATGTCTTTTAAATCCTTGGATTAAGAGTAATGTCAGTGGAGCCAAGAGTGGTTTTAGGCAGCCTGGCATGGGAACTTGGTTTCTAGCAGAGGAATTTTCCATTTCAGAAAAAAATAAGTTTCAGACTAATGGTATTCTGAGCTGGTGTACAGGGCTAGTGGAAAATAATTCTGCTTTTTTCCTTTTCAAGTGTTGAAAATTAAATACATCACCATATTTCCAACATTGTTTACGTTAAGAAGTTCCGGATTGTTGAGAAGAATGAGAAAAAGCAGGGCTAGGTTGCTAGAGGTTGGGATTCTAGCATCGGAGTCTTAGGAATAGCTGTAGTAATTAGTCTGGTTTGTTTGAAACAGTTTAGGTGTTTGATGACACCAAAAACTAGGTGATTATTGTACTGTAAGGTTAAGCATAATTGTACATTCCAGACATTTAGTACTTAGTCATAGTTATCTTAAGTTTGAAAGTACATGAAAATTATACAAAATGTGGCAAACCGTTTCCTATTATTTTCTCTGATGACAGAAGAAGAAATGAATTTAAACTGCTACATAATTTAATGCCTTCTTACCGAAAACTTTAAAACACTGGAATGGCTATGGGATTCTTTCCTGAAAAAACTCTTCCATGAATGGAAAAGATAGTATAGATAATGAATATCCTTAAATGAAGCAATGATTTAGGTGACCCCTAAACTTATTTAGCATATGCTGAAATTATTTAGCGACAGGGATAACACACAGCAAGTTCTGGAAGCTAGCACTTTTAGAGTTTGCCACCTGTAGAACATAAGTTATAAGTTGATCCTGGTTTTGGGGGCATAGAAGACATAAACACATGAAAATAGCATTCTCTATTGTGGCAGTCGTGGTGCTATTGGAAGTGCTGATTTCCAAAGGAGTGGGTTCAAGGAGGATGAATGAGGGGCTATAACAGTACAGGAGGATTCGTGAAGAAGGTAGTCCTTGGGCCAAACCCTGAGGGGTCCAGCAGGTCAGACTGAAGAGAGTTGGAAAGACAGCCGGGCAGGAAACAAAGGAAAGGGCAAAGTTGTCTTGACCTTATAGGCAGTTTTCAAAAATTTTGTTATGCCTTGTGAAATTTATTTTACTTACATGTTTTTTCTCAGACTTGTTCTAATACCCTTATTTTCTTATTTATTAATGTCTGTTGTCCCCATATCAGGAGGGTCGGACTTTCTTAATCGGCATTGCCTGACTGTGAGAAAGATGAGAAGGCTAGAGCACTGGTTATGGGGGAAGCTCATGGAATAGTGACTTTGATTCTGCAATAAACTGGCCTTTTCCAGTGAGTCATTTAATTCCCTTCTTCTTTATTTTTAATGTTTTTTTGAATATTTATTATTTGGTTGTGCCGGATCTAAGTTGCGGCAGGCGGGCTCCTTAGTGTGGCATGTGACTCTTAGCTTGTGGCATGCATGTGGGATCTAGTTCCCTGACCAGAGATCGAACCCCGGCCCCCTGCATTGGGAGCGCAGAGTCTTATCCACTGTGCCACCAGGGAAGTCGCCTAATTCCCTTGTGCTCGTTAAACTGTCTGAGAGGCCGTAGAGTTCTAATCAGTAAGCTGCTTTTTCTTATTTTTTGAGGTTTGAAATATTATAGTTGGTCATTAGATTAAGACAGTATTTTTATGAATCATAGTGTGTGAAAATATAAGCATCTTTATAAAAAATGTCTAAAGTACGTTCTCATATTAATTCTCCTGAATGTTAATCAGCTCTTCTTCTACCTTCCTTATGGTGTTTGTGGTACTATTATTTCAATAGTATTGTCATTAGTGTCAGTTTTATCTTGGTAGTGGTCTTGAGGTAAGTATATTTATTATTCTCATTTTACTGATACAGAAACTGGATCGTGAGAAGTGTCAGTGTAGCCAACCAGTAGCGCAGCGGTGACTCAGGCCAGGTCTGTCTGACAGCACAGCTTGAAGATGGGAGGCTGAGAAGGATTTGTGTGCTGCTTTGAAATTGTCCTGGATGTTTCTGTGCTTGAGGAGGATAATATCTCAGGACATTTGGAATTAGGACTAGCTGGAAATCAAGGATCCTATGGGTAGCCATCGCCAAGTACATTTCTTCCTTTGTTCAAGTCCAAGACAGCTTTCTCCAGGAAACATTCTCTCAATCTATTTTTGAGCTCATCAGCCCAATTTGGTCTATTTCTTCCTCCACTCTAATTATATCCTTAGAACCCAAGGTTTTTTGGAGATGGAAACTGTCTTTAGCTGTATACCTTCAGAGGGCTCAGTGAATCATTTCAGCTCAGTAGGAATATTTACTGAGTATTGTGGTCCAGCTCTTTCAGTAGCTGGTGATTGAAGGCCAACTTCAGCTGGACAGAGGCACAGAAGATTGGTGGGTTGGCTTGCAGTTGACAGCATCTGGGCACCTGGGCAGCTCAGGGACCTGACTTACAGCCTGGAGCATGATTTGTGCCTCTTCTTTCTTTCTCAGGTTTCTTCATATTATATGGGGCAAGGTGGCTGGCTGCTTTGGGGTCACACTCTTGGCCAAGTTGGGAAGAAGAGAATCTTCTCCAGTAGCCCCAGTTAGAAAAGTCCTGGAGAGGGCCTCTGACTGCCTCAACTTGGGTCCCATGGCATCCCTGGACCAGTTACTGTGGCCAGGCTGATGTCCTATGATTATCCTTGGCCAGGTTGGGCGCCCAAAACTGTGGTGGTGGGAGTGTGTTTTGTCACTAGAAATGTGGATGGATGAGAAGGCTGGGTAGTGAAGTTGCCTGTAAGCACCTGCTCTGCGGCTGAGTAAACACTGTGGAGAGAGAAATACACATGTTTTAGAGAGCTGTGGCGGAGGTATTGTTTATGAGGATAAGTAGATGAAATGGAAATGACTTTAACGCAGCCTGAGGGCTGTGTTTACCCTTAGGCTTATACTTACTGACTTATTTACTTTAGATATTTTAGATTTTGTGACAGGTGTGGTAATAGTCAAGAAATTTGCATATTCATTCAAGAGTCATTTAGTGAGTACCTCAGTGGGGAGTGCCATGCACTGGGGATAAGATGAAGAGGCATGAGACTCCTGCCCTCAGGAGCTCTTATTCTAGGGAAAGGAGTAGATGGGGCAGGAAACAGGCTGTTGTCCCAGAGGGAGGGATTAAGTGGAGGCACTAGGGATATTTCATGGAAAAGATGAGCTGGGATCCGTGGCAGAGTTGGAGAGACTAAAGGAAGAGGAGAGGTGATTTCTGGCAAAGAGTTCCATGGATGCAGGGTGGTGTTGGAAATGCTCCCTTGGCAGCAGCAAGGGGAGTAGAACAGATTGGCTGGGGAAGCAGAAGGGGAGGCTGAAGAGTGCTGTCGAAGGCCCGGATAGTAGGTATCAGAAACTTGGGCTCAGGCCTCGCGTCAGTGAATTTGTGGGAGGGTCTCTGTTGCCACTGCCTGAGCTGCTGGAGGGCAGTCTTTCTTGCTCGTCTTGTATCCCTGGGGCCTGGCAGAGTGTGTGCCTGCAGTGAGCACTCAGTTACATGTTTACTGACAGACTGAAGATGAGGACATTAGAATTCTGTCTTTATATTAAGTTAGGAGGTTCTAGTCTGTAAAGATCTGAGTATGGATGAAATCCAGAGAAGCAAAGGACAAGTCAGATGTAACCAAAGTAGTGAGTGACAGGCCTGAGAAACGTTCTGTTGCCAGAGAGAAGGAAAACACAAATGCGCAATAAACTTGATGGGACAGGCTCTGAGCATCACAATGCCTCCCGACTAGCTGACGTGGTTAACACTTTACATCTGTTCCTCATATTTGACAGGAGCAGATTTGAGAGCCACTGAATCATTGTCTCTGCTTTAATGTAGATCAATTTCTGGGTGAAAAAGGGTGACCTCCTTCAAGTATGTGGCTAGAGCCATTGGGATATATTGGGATACATATATTATTCAGATACCCAAGGAAACTTCCTTTTTGGATTGTTAGACATCTGATTTGTTCCCCAAATTTATTACATGATATCCAAAACAATATTTAGAAATTTTCACTTCTTTCCAAGGGAGTATCCCACAGGTGTATAGTGGAATGCATTTGGTTTTATAGGGAGTAAAGTTTCAAAATGAGTAAATAAAATACATAAGCATGGTGTACTTAAGAAATAAACGGAATAAAGACACAGACCTACTAGAGAATGGACTTGAGGATATGGGGAGGGGGAAGGGTAAGATGTGACAAAGGAGAGAGTGGCATGGACATATATACGCTACCAAACGTAAAATAGATAGCTAGTGGGAAGCAGCCGCATAGCACAGGGAGATCAGCTCGGTGCTTTGTGACCACCTAGAGAGGTGGGATAGGGAGGGTGGGAGGGAGAGAGATGCAAGAGGGAAGAGATATGAGAACATATGTATATGTATAACTGATTCACTTTGTTATAAAGCAGAAACTAACACACCATTGTAAAGCAATTATACTCCAATAAAGATGTTAAAAAAAAAATGAAAAATTGAGCAGAGCACCAATAATAGGAAAAGTGGTCTCTGAGGGGCTGATGTGGATAGTAAAACAGTGAAGCAGAGTTTAACCTTTTGTGTTTTAATTGGTGCTTTTTTCTGAAGTATGCTCTATTCAAAGTAGAGTCATCCTCATTTTCAAAGATTCTATATTTATGAAATCGCCTACTTGCTCAAATTTATTTGTAATCCCCAATCAGTGCTCTTGTGCTTTTATACTCATTTGCAGGCATATGTAGAGCAGGGAAAATTTGAGTCACCTGACACCCATGTTTCCAACCGAGGTCCAAGGCCCCACTCTGCTTGTTCTAGCTCTCACACTCTAAACAAGGGCCCTTTTCTTGTCTTTTTAGTGCCACGTTTTTTCACATTTTTGTGCTTTGTGTTGGTGATGTCACTGTTTAAAATGGCCCCCAAACATAGTGCTGAAGTGCTGTCTGGTGTTCCTAAGTGCAGGACATCTGTGATGTGCATTATGGAGAAATATGTGTGTTAGGATAAGCTTTGTTCAGGCATGAGTTATAGTGCTGATGGCCATGAGTTCAATGTTAATGAATAAGCTATATATATTAAATAAGGTGTCCTTTAAACAGGAACACACAAAAAGTAAGGTTTCATATTGACAGGAACTGCGCTGTATTCCCTGAGGAGCAATGGTTCAGTATTTTGCCAATTTGTTGTTTTGGTGACTTTAATAGAACATTAACTACTTTGAATAATGAGAATTGACTGTATTTGTTTCCCATTCTTCTTCCTGGCAATCAACCTGGGCTTATATAGTTATTTGTGTGTGTGGTGGGGCGGGGCAGGATAACTTTTTATTTTGACAAAATTCAAACTTACAGGAAACTTGCAAGAATAACATAATGAAGTTTTTTCTAGTGGAACTGTAAGTGGGTTAATAGTGTCCCCTGCAAAATTCATGTCCAACCAGAACTTCAGAGTATGACCTTATTTGGAGATGGGTGTTTGAAGATGTAATTAGTTAATATGAAGTCATACTGCATTAGGGTGGGCCCTAATCCAGTGACTGGTGTCCTTATAAGAAGAGGAGAGGACACACAGAGATACACACAGGAGAGAATACCATGTGATGATGGAGGTGGAGATTGGCATGATTGCAGCTACAAGCCAAGGGATGCCAAGATGCTTAGAGCCACGGAAACGAGAAAGAGGCAAGGAAGGATTCTTCCCGAGAGCCCCCAGAGGGACTAACACGTTCATTTTTGGACTTGAAGCCTCTAGAATTGTGAGAATTTGTTGTCTCAGCCACTGATTTGTGTAACCTGTTAGGTCAAACCCTAGGAAACTAATACAGTAACCCTTTATTCTGATTCACCAGTTTGTTATTATTGGTCTTTCTGTCTGTTCTCTTTCTCTACATGTGTATATCTTAATTTTTTCTGTACTATTTCAAAGTAATTGAGAGGACATAGTGAACCTGTTGCCCCAAAATGTTTATTTCCGAGGAGAAGGACAGCTCTTACATAAGCATAGTATAATTACAAACTAGGAATAAAAATTGATACGATACTGTTTATCTAATCAGTCGTTTTATGCTCTAATTTTATCAGTTGCCTAATAATGATCTGTTTTCCCTGGTTCAAGATCCAGCCCAGGATCATACGTTCATTTTCTTTTCATGCCTCTTTAGCCCTGCATTAATCTGGGATAGTTCCTCAGACTTTGTGTTTCTTGACCTTGCCATTGTTGAGGTGTATAAGCCAGTTATTTTGGGCTTGTCTGATATTTTCCCTGTTTAGATTTAGGGTATGCATTTTTGGTGGTAATACTGTGGAGGTTGTCTTGTATTCTGGTTGGTGCCTCATATTAAGAAGCATTTGATGCTGCTTTACATCAACATTCATGACTTGATTAAGATGGTGTCTGACAGGTTTCTCCACTGTAAGGTTACTGTTTTTCCCTTTGGAATTAATAAGTAATTTTGGGGGAGTCATTTTGTGATCATGTATATATCCTCTTCATCCTCAAACTTTTACCTACTAGTTTTAGCATTCATTGATAATTTTCTAAATCCGTCATTTATTTATTTGTTTATATCAATGTAGACTTACAGTCTTATTTTATTCAGTAGGTTATAATCCTTACTGTCATTATTTATTTGATGCTGGAATGTCCCACATTTGGCCAGTGAGAGCCCCTTCATTCAGGCTCATGTGTCCTTTTTACATGTCCTCATTATTCCTTGGGCACTTTCTCACTCTCTGGCTCAAGATATTTCAGGCTCATTTTGTCCTTCCCTGTCCCATCCCTGGTATCACCGACTGGTTAAAGAGCCGACCTGGGCTGATTTAATGTATTAAAGAGGTATTCTGGAGTTTAAAATATATGTGTGTGTGTGTGTGTGTGTGTGTGTGTGTGTGTGTGTGTGGACTCTGAGTAGACCAAGTGATATTTTCCAATTTCTTTACTGTTCTAGATAACTAAGTGAGCTTTCTCAGAGCTGTCAGATAACTGAACCCTGACAGGTGTCTGTGGAGGGTAGCACCTTCTTGAGGATAGATGCCTCTTCCTCTTGCAGTCTTGCCCCACCATAGGAATTTCTGCATGAGAAGGAACATGCTTAGACCTGTTAAGTATTAAAATACCATCTATGTTATGGCTGAACTTATTTTTATGAATTTGTTCCTTTCTTCCTAGTTAAGAAAGTTTTAATGTTATATTTTAATCTTAATTTATTTTTTTAAACTACAGTGGCATTGGATGAGGGATTTTATTTCTGATTAGGTGATCAGCTCATAGTAGTTGACCTTAATTTGATTCCCAATGCAAATCTAAAATTTTCCTTAAAATGCAAATTTAAAAACTTATAAAGTGAGTATTTGTCTGTCGTAGACATTTAAAAAAACAAAACAAAACACAATAGCTTGGGCTTCCCTGGTGGCGCAGTGGTTGAGAATCTGCCTGCCAATGCAGGGGACACGGGTTCGAGCCCTGGTCTCGGAGGATCCCACATGCCACAGAGCAACTAGGCCCGTGAGCCACAACTACTGAGCCTGCGCGACTGGAGCCTGTGCTCCGCAACAAGAGAGGCCGCGATAGTGAGAGGCCCGCGCACCGTGATGAAGAGTGGCCCCCGCTTGCCACAACTAGAGAAAACCCTCGCACAGAAACAAAGACCCAACACAGCCAAAAATAAATAAAAATAAATTAAAAAATAAAAAAATAAGAAAATAAAAAAAAACACAATAGCTTGAGGAAAGAAGTCAGTGTTGTCACTGTTGGTGGGTATAAACTCCTTGGCTCCTTTGGGTCTTCTAGGGTGGAGCCCTTGCCCTCTCTCTTTCTGGTGCGTTCTCAGGCTGCCTGCTCCCCTTCCTGGTGAACACCAGATGTCTGTGCTCAGTCCTCCTTTGGTCCCTTGCTTCTCTCAGCTTCTTTCCTCTCAGATATGATACCATGCAGAACTTTGGAGCGTTCATTGTTTGTCCTCACACGCTTGTATTATGGAGTTTGTTGTCTAGTTGCATTGTCCACGTGCTTTTGGTTTTGCTATCTCGTGACCCTTTCTTTCTGTGGCGGTTCAGAGACATTTAAAAAAACTGCCAGTCCTCTCTCGCCTTCTCACTTCCAGGATGACCAAGAAAAGAAGGAACAGTGGTCATGCCTAAAAGGGCCACAGACTTGTGCAGCCTGTTCGCTGCACAGCTGTTCGCGACGTGTGCCCAAGGACAAGGCTGTTAAGAAATTGGTCATTTGGAACACAGTAGAGGCCGAAGCTTTCAGGGACATTTCTGAAGCCAGTGTTTTCGATGCGTGTGTGCTTCCCAGACTGTATATGAAAGTACGTAACTGCATGAGTTGTGCCATTCGCTGCAAGGTAGTCAGTCAGGAATCATTCTCAGAAAGTCTGGAAGGACTAAACACCGTCACCTTGTGTTAGATCTGGGGGTGCTGCCCCACAACCTCCACCAAAGCCCATGTGAGGAGCTAAGTCCTTAAAGACTGAAGAAATACTGTTCTTTGAAAAGACAATAAAATGGAAATTATACTTAAAATAAAAACTATGCTCTCACCGACGCCATTTCTGGGCTTCCACGGTGTTAATTGTTAATGTATATTTAATGAAGTTGATTTCACTGTTTTTTTGCTTTGAAAACCATTTCTACAGAGAAAAAGAAATTGGGGTGTAGAATACCCATCCTTTCCAGGAGAGAGCCCACTGCAGTGCAGACGAGCAGGGCTCAGGACTGTGGGGGCAGAAGCTTCCCTCTCTGAAGCATGGCTCAGGTGTGGAGAAGGATTTCAGGAGACTCCTGAGACGCTGGTAAAGTCATCATATTTTTTTTCCTTGAATGCTGAAGGGCAAAGCCTAGATTCCTGAGAGTTCAGGCCACTGTAATTATATTTCTTTGGAATTCCCTTCCTTATTTTCTTTCAGAACACTGTAATTGGTGTGTTACTTTTTTCTCCTCATCCTTGAATTCCTTAAAAATTGTGGCAAAGCAGTATTCACGTCTTTCTGTCATGCAGAACCTTTGTACTTCTTTGTAAGTGAAGGATACATACTGAAACTGTTCTCAGAGGATGAAACTGTTGAGCATCCTGCTCTTTAAAAGACGTATATTTATGAAATGCTTATATATTTAGAATCTAATGGCAGCGAGATATTCTGGTTAATTTTGGTTTCTGTGGTAACTTTGAAGTACTCACTGTAAGAAGGAGTACTCACCGCTAAAGTTTAGACACCTAAAGGTTAGATAGCTCTCTGTTTAGATTCTGGAAAAATACAAAAATGCATTATAAGTATTTGCTTTGGGAATACTTGTTGGTAAATAAAGGAAAACAGAGGAATATGTTAAAGGGGTGTAGTGTGAGTTCTTGAGTATTTTATGTAATATTGTTGGTTTTTAGCCCTTGTCACATAAACTACTACATCATCATTAATTATTATTATTGTTATCATTATCTGCCTGCAGTCATTAACAGCTGAAAAGAAGACTACTACAGAAAAACACCATGAATTATCCTCTGGACCCAAGACAGGTAATATTTTGTTGATTTCTTGACAGAAAAGGTATAATTTAATATATCCTCCTTTGATTTATTTGCTTTCTTTTAAAAAGCTGTTTACATAGTTTGGCTAGACTATATATTCATGGTTAAAAAAACACCCAAATAATGTAAAAAGGTATTTTTTTGAAAAAATCTCTCTCATCTTTGTCACCATCTACCCCATTTTTTCTGTGTCATGTAGGTAATTATTAAAATTTTTTGTCTCTTTCCTGGGTTCAGTGTTATCAACAGAGCCCAGTAGGTAAGCTCAGGTTCATAGCTCCAGGGTTTTAAAAAGAATCTGATTTGGGAAATAAGTTATGATCTATGATATGAGGACTATACTACTTAGTCAATGAAATTCTTACTTGGCAAATTAGTTAGGGAAGGCTTTCAGTTACAAATAGTAGGAAGTTGTATTGGAGTGTTTGAAGAGATGGGTTGAATTTATCCCCTGCAACAAGAAGGCCAGGGGGCCAGACTCATTTTGAGTTCTGCTGCCTTAGTGTAGGGTTTGTTTTTGCAGTCGTGAGGTAGAAGCTGAATTCTCCAGGCTCAATTCTCAAGAGAAGTGTAGGCTTGGAGGATTTTCTCCAAATGAACTTTTCCTCTGAGAAGGAGTATTCTCCCTAGGACCTCTACCTTTGGCCAGACCCTGTTACATAGGGTCACCTCCACTGAAGAGACATCAGTGAAATTAAGGATTTTTAAACATGTATGTTGCTGCTCAATAAAATTGGGATTTTGTTAGTAAGGAAGAAGAGGGAGTGGATATCAGGGAGGCCACTGGTTCTGCTGCTACACTCAGTTACCCTCTGGGCAGGAAGGGTGAGGGCTTGAGACCTCAGGGATCTCATCTGACCCTGAAGTGTCCTGACTGTATCTTGACTGTGGGGTCTTGAGATAGCAAGCTAAGCATGCTGAGTCTCAGTTTCTGCATATGGAAAATAGGCCTAAGAATTATGTATCTCATTGCGTTATTGTGAGTGTAAAAAATAATAATAATAAAAACGCCTAGTTCAAAGGTTTACACTTAGTAGGTGCTTAATGGCAGCAATTGCTGTTATGTTTGATGGCAAAGAGAGCTATGTTGAGAGCCTGCTCTCAGAGTCCTGCAGAGTCGGGAAGCTTTCTGTGAATAAGAGACTAAACACTTTACGCTATATTATTACTTCACTAACATTTAAGGGGGTTCTTTTTTATGCAATTGAAAAAGAAAATTCCCCTAATATTTTTGATTCATTAAGCGCTGTATTATAAAATATCATAGTCTTCGTATGGTGCTACGGAATTTAATTTTAATATTATTAGTGCTGAATGTTGTGATTTTCAAAGATCAATTTAATTCTGATTTCTAAACTGTCATAATATAATGTATGGAGAGAATAGTATAGTTGATCCTTGAATGACCTGACATGGGGGGCTGGGGCGCTGACCCTCCACACAGTCAAAAATCCGCCTGTAACTAACTTTACGGTCAGCTCTCCTTATCCACAGTTCTGCATCAGCGAATTCAACCTACTGCGGGTCGTACCGTACCGTAGTACATATTTACGAAAAAAAATCTGTGTATAAGTGGATCTGCGCAGTTCAAACCTGTGTTGTTCAAGGGTCAACTAACTATCATTTTCTTTTACAGATGTGGCTTATATCTTTTTTTTGAGAGACTTAAAAATTGGTGTAGTCAAATTTAACTTGGGGAGAGAAAGAAATATTAAATAAGCTGCTGCCTTGTATTAATTTCAAAAGGATCTTTTGAGACGATTTCCCATGCCAAATATATTCAACCTAAAACCTGCTCTGCTGTGCTTTCTATTCTGTGGAATGATCAGTAGATTCTGATGGGCTGAAAGAGCTTGTATCCATGTATAATTAATTTATTTACAGCATAAGCAACTTGTTAAGAACATAAAGTATTGTTAATAATTTCACAGAAGCTTACAAATAGAAATTGATAGAAAAGGGGACTCAAGGCATTTCCTAGAACTGGTTCATTTTAAAAATAGTAACTTCTAACGTATTAGTTTAAGACAGGCTATCAACAAAACTTCTAGGATGTGGAGAGTAATATTTTATGAGAGCTGGGAAACAGAAGTGGGGGAACATACTTTTGCAAAGTGTGCAAAAAAGGGGGAGACTCCATTTCCTTGTTTCCACATCTCTATTTCCTTACCTGTAAGGCACTGAGAACCAGAGAAGGAAGGGGGAGGAAATGGAGGAGAAGGGAAGGGGTGAGAGAAGTGAGCAAATGAATGTTGGCAAAGGATCTCGCCAGAAGGTTTGAGGGACGTGGAAGAAGATAAAAACTTGAAATGAAAAGAGGTTGGAACCTTTGTAGTTAGTGATTTTCTTTAAAAGGCAGAATTTTAAAAAATGTGTTTACCAAACAAAATGAAACTATGTAATAAAAAGAAGATAGTGTTTATTTTTTTTCTTGAAATAACCTGTAAAATACGTTCTCAAAATCTTTATTCGTTATGGAGTCAGAAATCTCCTTGAGAGGCATTAGTAAATTTTATTTATGTATTTATTTATTTTATTATTATTTTAGAAAATGTCTAGTCAGGTCTACTGCCCATTTTTTAAAAAATTCTTTATTTTTTAATTATTGTATCTTTTTTTTTTGGCTGCATCAGGTCTTAGTTGTGGCACGCGGGCTCTTCGTTGTGGCACGTGGGCTTCTCTGCAGTGTGGCGTGTAGGCTAGAGCCCGTGGGGTCTGTAGTTTGCGGCACGCAGGCTCTCTCATTGAGGAGCGCGAGATCAGTGGTTGTGGCACGTGAGCTTAGTTGCCCCCATGGCATGTGGGATCTTAGTTCCCCAGCCAGGGATCAAACCTGCGTCCCCTGCATTGGAAGGCAGATTCTTTACCACTGGACCACCAGGGAAGTCCCACATTAGTAAATTTTTAAATTATTATTTCTTGATGTGCTTTTCTCCCTGTTGGACCATAGATTTTTTCAGGCAGACCCTCCTCTATTGCTCATCTTTATATCCTAGGTGGCTAGGGCTAGTATAGGGCTAGGGCTGCCATAATAAAATGCTACAAACTGGATGTTTTGAACAACAAAAACTTCTTATCTTGCAGTTCTGGAGGCTAGAAGTCTAAAGTGAAGTATTGGCAGGGTTGGTTCCTTCTAGGATGTGCTCCAGGCTTCTCTCCTTGACTTGTAGGTGGCTGTCTTCTCCAAGTGTCTCTTTACTGTGTTTTCGCTCTCTGCATGTATGGTTCTGTGTTCAAATTTCTCCTTTTTTGCAAGGCAGGTGTCATATTGGATTAGGGCCCACACTAATAATATCACTTTAAACCCTATCTCCAATAAGGTCACATTCTTAGATGCTGGGGGTTAGAATTTTAACATATGAATGAGTTTTGGGGGGACACCAATTCAACCTATAACACCAAGTTCTAGCACAGTGCCTAGCACACATTGGTCACCCAGAAATGTTTATAAATACATGGTAACTATTCTCATAGTCTGGCTGATGTTGTTCCTGGAATTTCATTGGAATGAGCCTTGATTTCAAGGGCAACCCCTTTTCAGCAAATAAAATGAATTACTGAGTAATAAATCCTGGTAGAGGTTAACTATATAAATTATACAGTTAGTTGCTATAATTTATAGGTTTATGAATGCATTATATAATCTGAAAATAGTGATAACTTTACTTCCTGTCTTAGTCCATTCAAGCTGCTATTGTATATAAGAAAAATACTGTAGACTGGGTGGCTTATAAACAAAAGAAATTTATTTCTCACAGTTCTGGAGGCGGAAAGTCAGGGACATTGATTTAGTGTCTGGCGAGGACTTGCTTCCTGGTTCATAGCACCTCCCTGCTGCATCCTAGTAGGGTAGAAGAGGCTGGGATCTCTCTGGGGCTTCTTTTGTAGGGCACTAATTCCATTCATGAGGGCTCCACCCTCATGACCTAATTACCCCCTAAAGGCCACACCTCTTAATACCATAAAACTGGGATTTGGCTTCAGTATGTAGTTTTAGGGGAACACAAACTTATTCAGTCTGTAGCATTCTACTTTTTCCTTTTTTATTTACTTGTCCAGATGCATAATAATTAAAAAGATCGATAATGTCTTTGGCAAGTAAGTACACAGCTTAGTTTTATTAGCTCTTTAAATCAATATGGGTTCTTAGGTTATTGTGAATAGTTTATATTTAATTTTTTATTTTGAAGGATAGACAACTTTAGTAATTCTAGATGTTCATGGAACAAAGTAAGCGTTCAGTAAGTGTTTACTATTATTTCATGTTTTTGTGCCTTTGTAAATGTTGATTTTCCAGACATCGTTTTGTCAGTGAATCTTCCTTTCCTGATGAACATAAAGTGGAGCATCCACTTTTTTTGTGCCGTCATCATTATACTGTGACATATCTCTAATACAGTATTTAATTTTCTTTTCATGATCAACTAGTGTTGCCTTTCAGACCATGCATTCCTTGAGGGCAGGAGTTTTCTTTCTTTCTTTCTTTTTTTTTTTTTTTTTTGGTTTCCTCAAGGTTTACTATATCAGAGGTGTTATATAAATAGGTATTTAATGAAGTCATTTAACTTCTGAGCCTGTTTCCTCTTCTGTAAAACATGAGTTGTAATATCTAATCTCTTAACCTTACACTATACTGAAATGTGACTAAGAGAGTTCTTTTTTTTTTTTTTTTGGTTTTAGCATTATAACTCACCTATCTACTCAATAGGAATAGAAAATTTGATTTTTATTAGGTATCTATTCCTTTTCTGATCAAAATCAGTAAAATTTTCTGTTGGACTTCTGGTTCCATTGAGATAGAGTCGCCCCGTTCCTTCTAGGTTTCCTGTCTATCAGAATGGCTAAAATAAAAGTAGTGACCACACCAAGTGCTGCTGATGATGTGGAAAAACTGGATCAGTCACACATTGCTGGTGGGACTGTAAAATGGCACAGCCGCCCTGGAAAACAGTTCGGCAGTTTCTTACAAGGACTAAACACACAATTACCATACAACCCAACAATTGCACCCTTAGACATTCATCCTGGAGAATGAAAGTTACAGTCACATAAAATGCTGTACACAGTGTTCATAGTGGCTTCATTTGTCATAGCCCCAAACTGGAAACAACCCAGATGTCCTTCAAGGGTAACTGATTAAACAAGCTGTGGTTCATCCACACCACAGAACACTGCTCAGTAATAAAAGAAAGTGACTCTTGATACACACAACAGCCTGGTGAATGTCCAGGGAATTATGCTGAGCACAAAAAAGCCAGTCCTAAAAGGTAACATAGGTGATTCCATTTATATATTATTCTTGAGATGACAAAATTATAGAAGTGTAAAACTGCTTTGTGGTTGCTAGGGATTAGGAATTGAGGTGGGGAGGGGAGTTATGTTGGTGGCTTTTAAAAGGCGGTGTAAGATATCCTCACAGTGATGGAGTTGTTCTCTATCTTGACAGTATCAGTATCGACATTCTGTGTTGTACTGTGGTTTTTCAGAATGTTACCATTGGAGGGATTGGGTGAAGCATGCAAGGGCCCTCTCTGTTATTTCTGACAGCTGTATGTGAACCAACTATTATCTCAAAATAAGTTTAATTAATTAAAAAAGTTTGCTGTTAAGTATTTAAGCAAACTGCTGTTACCAGGGCTCCTAGCATGGCAAAGGAAGCGCACAGAAGCATTCCTATTACAGGTAATTATTGGTGTGGTTTGTTTTGTGTTTTTGTTTTTCCTTATGGCTTGATGAAATATTCTACGAAGTTTTGTAATTATTTGAAGGTTATTTTTGAGTTTTCATTTGTGCTCCAGTCATTTTCCTTGTCTTTTATTTTTTTTGCCCCACCCAGGTACGTGGGGTGTTTCTTGCCTTTTGGGAGGTCTGAGGTCTTCTGCCAGCGTTCAGTGGGTGTTCTATAGGAGCAGTTCCACGTGTAGATGTATTTCTGATGTACCTGTGGGGAGGAAGGTGATCTCCGCGTCTTACTCTTCCACCCTCTTCCTTCCTTGTCTTTTATAACTTTTCTCAATCAGTTTGACTTCTTTTTCTTCTTGTAATTTGGCTTTAATTCAAAGAATCTTAACCAGGTTGCACATAGACCTTCAGTTGGGAAGATTTGAAATAAGACATTGCTTTCACTAGCATCAGAATTTTGTATATTTGTGACTTCAGCAAAGTAACATGTATAAAACCTCATTTTGATCAATAACCGTATCAATTGGCCATTTTTATATTTTTCCTTTTTCTTTTGCAGAACCTACCACATCTAAGAGTACCAGTGGGCTTACAGCTATAACATGGAGTTCCAGTGGAAGTGATCTGTCAGATGAAGATAAAACAATTTTTAAATCACAGAGGGAGAATGGACATGGTTCTAGAATAGGCAGGTTTATAGCAGAAATATTTTCTCTCCAGAAGATGGGGCCAGTGAAGGTAAATTGATAATTTGTAAGAAATTTAGTTTCTGTTATAGATTGCGTTTTAATAATGGAAGAAACTTACACTCCTTTTCTAATATTGATACTTAGCATTTTTAAAATATTACTGAGTCCCAGCCTCCCAGCCTTTTAGAAACATTTTCTCATAATGTTTATCACAATAACTCTAAGAGATAAGTATTACCAGTATTATTTTTACAGTTAACAACTTAGGCTTGAACATGTTAGAACTGGTTGGATTCCACTTTGGGGGTCTTTGATGACCAAGCAAGTTCTCTAAAGTACAGGTACACGTTAGAGATATTGCAGGTTTGGTTCCCGACCATCGCAGTAAGGGGAACGTTGCAGCAAAACAAGTCACATGAATGTTTGGGTTCCCGGTGCACATACAAGTTATGTTTACATACTACTGTAGTCTATTAAGTGTGCAGCAGCATTATATCTAAAAAGAAATGTACATACCCTAATTAAAAGATACTTTATTGCAGAAAAAATGCTAACCATCATGGGAGCCGTCATTCAGCAAGTCGTGTGTTTGTGCTGGTGGAGGGGTCTCGCTCAGTGTTGATGACTACTCACTGAAGGCTGGGGTTGGTGTGGCAGTTTCTTGAAATGAGGCAGCAATGAGTTTGCTGCATCGATCGACTCTTTCTTTCATAAACGGTTTCTCTGGAGCTTGCAGTGCTGCTTGATAGCATTTTAGCCACAGGAGAACTTCTTTGAAAATGGAGGTCAGTCCTCTCAACCTTGCTGCTGCTTTATCAACTAAGTTTTTGTAATATTCTAAATCCTTTGTTGCCATTCCAACCGTCTTCACCGCCTCTTCACCAGGAGGAGATTCCATCTCAAGAAACCACTTTCTTTGCACATCCATAAGCAGCAGCTCCTCACCTGTTAAGAGTTTTATCCTGAGATGGCAGCACGTCAGTCCCATCTTCAGCCTCCACTTCTGGTTCTCCTTCTCTTGCTGTTTTCACCACATCTGCAGTCCTTCCTCCACTGAAGTCTTGAACCCCTCAAAGTCATCCATGAGGGTCAGAATCCACTTCTTCCAGACTCCTGTTACTGTGGATGTTTTGACCTCTTCCCATTGAATGAATCACAGATATTCTTAATGGCATCTAGAATGGAGAATCCTTTTCAGAAGGTTTGCAGGTGACTTTGCCCAGATCCATCAGAGGAATCCCTGTCAATAGCAGCTATAGCCTTGCAAAATGAACTTCTTAATAATAAGACTAGAAAGTTGAAATTATTCCTTGATCCATGGGCTCAGAGTGGATGTTGTGTTAGCAGGCATGAAAACAACATTCATTCCATTGTACAACATCTTCATCAGAGCTCTTGGGTGACCAGGTGCATTGTCAGTGAATATTAATATTTTGAGAGGAACCATTTTTTCTGAGGAGTAGGTCTCAACAGTGGGTTTAAAATATTCAGTAAACTATGTTGTAAACAGATGTGCTGTCAGCCAGACTTTCTTGTTCTGTTTATAGAGCACAGGCAGAGTAGATTTAGCATAATTCTTAAGCGCCTTAGGATTTCAGAATGGTCGATGTGCATTGGCTCAACTTCAAGTCACCAGCTGTTTTAGCCCGTAACCAGACAGTCAGTCTGTCCTATGTAGCTTTGAAGCCAGGCATTGATTTCTCCTCTTTAGCTATGAAAGTCCTAGATGGCATCTTCTTCTAGTAGAAGGCTGTTTGATCTGCATTAAAAATCTGTTATTTTAGTGTAGCCACCGTCATGAATTATCTTTGCTAGATCATCTGGATGACCTGGTGGCAGCTTCTACATCAGCACTCACTGCTTGACCTTGCACTTTTATGTCATGGAGATGACTTCTTTCCCTAAGCCTCATGAACCAACCTCTGCTAGCTTTAAAACTTTTCTTCTGCGCCTTCCTCACCTGTATCAGCCTTCATAGAATTGAGGAGAGTTAGGACCTTGCTCTGGATTAGGCTTTGGCTTAAGGGATGTTGTTTTCTGGTTTGATCTTCTATCCAGACCATTAAAAACTTTCTCCATATCAACAATAATGCTGGAGAAACTCTAGAAGAATACAAAAACAACTAATAGAAGTAGTTACCTGAGAATTTGGGGTAGGGTAAGAGTTGGGAGAAATGGGATGTTATAGATAAGAGTAGGAGTATACTTTCTGCTGTCTTTTAATATATTTTAAATTGTTGAACAACATGGATCTTTTAAAACTATTGAGGAAGAATAGATTTCAAACACATTAAAGATATTTAAAATTAAAATTGTATTTTTTAGATGATCTCCAGGTTATTGACTGGGAGATTGACAGTGACAGGGAAGATACATGTGATGAATTTGAAGACCGTGAGAGTGTGGTGGAAATATCTGACCGTGCTTCTTGTACAAGCAGTCGTTCTTTGACACCTCCAGAGATGCTACCCTGAACTTCCTAGGTAAGAACGAATTGTTTCCAACTTTCCATTCTGTTTATGGCATTTGTTAGTCACAGCCTTTGGTGTTTTGTTTGCAACTCCTTCCTCAGGGACTACCACTTTGACTCTTTGTGGATTCTTTTGTTCTTTACCTCCTTTTCTCTAAATAACATGCTTGTAATGTGCTGCTTTTTTTAATATTTATTTTATTTTTGGCTGCGTTGGGTCTCATTTGCGGCATGCGAGATCTTTTGTTGTGGCGCACCGGCTTCTCTCTAGTTGTGGCGTGCGGGCTCCAGAGTGCATGGGCTCTGTAGTTGTGGCGCGCAGGCTCACTAGTTGCAGCTCGCGGGCTTTAGTTGCCCCGCGGCGTATGGGATCCTAGTTCCCTGACCAGGGATCAAACCCGTGTCCCCTGCATTGGAAGGCGGATTGTTAACCATTGGACCACCAGGGAAGTCCCTGTAATGTGCTTTTAAACATGGATAAATACTGAGTACTTTTCTCCTCACCCGCTCTCACCTCTGCTACACATGGGACTTTCCATCCCTCTGTTCCCCCGGACCGATGTCTCATGGCCTGGTTACATTAGATTCAGCATTATGCAATTCTGAATAATAATATTCATAACAAGACAACTGTTAATTGTGATTTTCCTTCCCAACTTTTCGTTTTTGTTGGAGTTAATCATTTGGGTTTTTGTTTGCCTAGTTTTACTTATCATGAATAAAACTCTTAATTTTACTTATTATGAATAAAACTCTAATTTTTCACCATTGTTCAGTTCTCCCATTAAGATTTTCAGGCATAGCAGGCATTCTATTAGTTCTTTAAAAAAAGTTTAAAAATATTTCATTGAAGTGTAGTTGATTTACAATGTTGTGTTAATTTCTGCTGTATAGCAAAGTGATTCAGTTATATGTATTCTTTTTCATGTTCTTTCCATTACGGTTTATCACAAGATATTGAGTAGAGTTCCCTGTGCTCTACAGTAGGACCTTGTTGTTTATCCATCCTATATGTAATAGTTTGCACCTGCTAATCCCAAACTCCCAATCCTTCCCTCCCCGACCCCTCTTCCTTGGCAACCACAGGTCTGTCCTCTATGTTTGTGAGTCTGTTTCTGTTTTGTAGATATGTTCATTTGTGTCATAGTTTGGATTCCGCCTATAAGTGATATCATATGGTATTTGTCTGACTTACTTCACTTAGCATGTTAATTTCTATGTCCATCCATGTAGCTGCAAATGGCATTATTTCATTCTTCCTTATGGCTGAGTAGTATTCCATTGTAATTATATACCACATCTTCTTTATCCATTCAGCATTCTATTCGTTTTGCTTTTATGGAGAACTGTTTCCCACAACCTCCTAGCCGCTCTGATTTCAGCTGAGAGTCCTCTGTGCTTTGGGAATGTAGCCACCCTTGAGTCACCCTTCACCATCTTTTTGGGGAATTCCCTTCACCTCGCTCCTGCATGGAGCAACTTTATCCTGGACTCTTCTTTCTTGGTTGTTACTCTCATTTTGATTGAGCACATCTTCCAGTAGCTTCCAAGAAAGGATTTATGGAAGATAATTTTTTGAGCCTTGTCATGTCAGAAGATGCATTCATCACACTTTAATGTGTGATTGAAAGTTTATATAGAATTTTAGGTTGGAAATTATTTTTCTTTAGAATTTTGAAGGCATTGCTTCATTGTCTTCTAGTTCCAGAGTTGCTATCAAGAAGCCTGAAGCTCTTCTCATTCTTGATCTTTTAAGTTTTTCTTATTCCTTGTTTTAAACTGTTTGATTGTGATATGCCTAGGTGTGGTTTTCTGCTTAGAGTTTGTCAGGCTTCTTGGATCTGTGGTTTGTCTGGGATCCCCAAGCTCACTTCTGGGTTCAGTGATTTGCTAGAAAGACACTCAGAACTTAGCATACAGTCATACTCACAGCTATGATTTATTACAGTGAAAAGAAACAAAAGTAAAATCAGCACTCTTCCAAGAGTCTTTTTCCAGTGGAGTCATACAGGGGATGCTTAACTGCTCCAGCAGTGAGTTTTGACAGTATATGTGCAGTGTTGTCTGCCGTGGGTGCTCATTGGTGACTCAGTGGCAAGGGTTTTTATCAGGGGAGCTCTCTGCCTAACATGTGCCAGAATTTCAGATTTCAGGATGGAAAACAGGTATTCAACATAAGCCATATTGTTTGCACAGTTTAGGCACAGGGAGATGCTCTTATCATTTAGGGAATGGTGGGAATCATCCTGAAATCTAAGTTCCCAGAGGTAGGCAAGGACCAACATTGCAAGCAGGGCTTTCTAGGGATACCTGTCTCAGGTCTGCTAAGTTAACTCTCCTGTTCACATGGATTCAAAGGTTTCATCACATTTGGAGAGTTTTTTGCCTTTATTCAACACTTTTTTTTCTGACTCCCTTTTCCTTTCCTTCTGTGACTCCAATTATATGTATATTAATTAGGCTCCTTGATGTCGTGTCATGTATTATCGACGCTGTGCTCATTTTTCCCCCTCTCTGTTTCATTTTGAGTGGTTTCTATTGCTATATCGTCAAGTTTGATAATCTTTTCTTCCTGTAGTGTCTAATCTGCTGTTAATACTATCCAGTGTATTTGTCATCTCTAAAAGTTTGATATGTCATTTTATCTTGTCCATGTCTCTCCTTAACACGATCATACGTTTGTCTGTGTTTTGAACATAAAGAGTATAATAGTTGTTTTAACGGCTTTTTCTGTAAATCTGTCATCTGTGTAATTTCTGTGTCTGTTTCTATTGATTGGTATTTCTTTTCATTATGGGTTGTATTTTTCTGCTTCTTTACATGCCCGGAAATTTTTGAGTAGATACCAAATATTTTGAATTCTATGTTGTTGGGTGCTGGATTTTTAAAAAAATTATTTTAATTTTGGCTTTGTTCTGTGGTGCAGTTACCTGGAAACA
Source organism: Balaenoptera musculus (assembly GCF_009873245.2). Lineage (NCBI taxonomy): Eukaryota > Metazoa > Chordata > Mammalia > Artiodactyla > Balaenopteridae > Balaenoptera > Balaenoptera musculus. The sequence continues at coordinate 81,140,948 of NC_045801.1, read as the reverse complement.
GTTTCATCCTTTTAGGTGTTGCTTTATGATTTATTAGGTGGGTCTGGGGAAGTACACAGTCTTATATTCCACTACTGAAGCAAGACCTTCCTGAGGTCTGTGTAATTCTCTGAATTATGGGCTTTTTCCAGTCAGGTTAGCAGTTACTGTTTCCTGACCCTGTGTGAGCAGTGGGCACTGTTTTTCTACTACTTCCACACGGTTCTTTCGCTGGTCTAGTGTAGTTTCTTTATATGCACATGCTGATCAGTACTCTGCTGTATACTTGAGGGGGATGATTGGGGTTCTCTGTGCAACTCTGGCTTTTCTGGTACTCTGTGCTGTGAACTCTAGCTACTTTTGTCTACATGGACTCTCAGCTCTGTCTCTTCAACTCAGGGAGCTCACCAGGTTCCACCTCAGTTCTCCCTCCCTACGGTGTGGTTTGGAAATTCTCTCAAGAAAGTAAGCTGGGGCAATTATAGAGCTCAATTCGTTGTTTCCCAGCTTTCAGGGGTTAGTGTTCTTCTTGCCTCATGTCCCATGTCTTGAAAACCATTGTTTCAAGTATTTCGTCTCGTTTCTTTTCTTTTCCTTTTGGTTGTTTCAGGCAGGAGGATAAATCCATTCCCTGTTGTTCCATCATGGCCATCAACCCGATCTTCCCAGGCAGTCCAGCACATGAAAAGATGCTCATCATCATTAGTCATTAGGGACATGCAAATCAAAACCATAATGAGATATTACTGCATACCCATTAGTATGGCTGTTACCCATAAATGGGAAAAAAAAATGTTGAGGAGGTGGAGAAATTGGAACTCTTGTGCATTACTGGTGGGAATGTAAAGTGATGCAGCCACTGTGGAAAACAGTTTGGTGGTTTCTCAAAAGTTAAAAATAGAATTACCATATGACCTAGTAATTTTGCTTCTGGACATATACCCAAAACAATTGAAAGCAGGGACTCAGACACTTGTACATTGATGTTCATAGCAGCATTATTCACAATGGCCAAATGGTGGAAACAACCCAGATATCTATCAACAGATGAACGAATAAACAAAATGTGTGTGTATGTATATTGTCTACTAAAAAAATATTCACAGCATAGAAGTTGAGAGTTATGTTTTATTCGGCGGGAATTTTTAGGACTTCAAGCCCGGGAGGCAGCATCTCAAGTAACCCTGAGAGAACTGCTCCGAGGAGGCGAGGGGCGGGGGAGCCTGGTTATATAGGAGTTTTGCAACCAAAGGCAGGTAGTTAGAATGTCAAAAGATTATTTTTAATTAAAGGAAACTAAGTATCTCAAGTTAAGGAATTTAACACTTTTCTATGTATGGGAAGATGAAAGAGTCTGGGCACACTGAAATCGTTCCTTTGATATATACCTCAGCTGTCTGGGGCCAGTATCCTGTGTTTTCATATCCTGAGTTCCCTCAGGGCTCACCACCTCACCGTAGGCTGGTGGCTGCAATCACTGATGACTGTGACATCCTTTGTTTACTGATACACAGTCAGTATTCCATTTCTCAACATGTATGTACGTATATGTGTATTTTTGTATATATATCTACATATATGTATATGTACGTTGGTGAACCAAACTTGGGTCCACTTGCCCGCGCGTAGTAAAGCCAATCTATTGACACTGGCTTGTGGTGAGGGAAAGTACAGTGTTTATTGCATGGCGCCCCAACATGGGGCTGAGCAAGGAGAACAGGTGGCTCATGCTCAAAAGACCCAGACTCCCCAAAGGCTTTCAGGGAAAAGTTTTTAAAGACAGGGTGAGCGAGAGGGTTGTAGGGTGCCTGATCAGCTTGTGGACATTTTTCTGATTGGTTGGCGGTGAAGTAATCAGGAGTCACCATCATCAACCTTCTGCTTCCGTTCAGTCTGGGGCCTGTGTGCTTGTGGTCAGCGTGCAGCTCACTTATTCCAGCTGGTGGGGGTTTCAGTGTCGGCAGAACAGCTCAAGGACATGGTTCAGCATGTTATCTATAGCTGTTGCGGAAGAACTAAAGGCCCTTCACTTTGTTTAATGGCTAAACTATTATTATTTTATCTTGCTTGACTGTTTTGCTTTGTTTCTCCGTTATCTCACTTCTCGAATTAAATTTGTTCTTTGGAACTTGGGGAAGTCCTAGGAGGCTAAAGCTTTTCTACAAACAAGAGGCAGGGTACTCGGCAGGGTCCTGCTCTGTTTCACGTACAGCAGGCTATTATTCAGCATTCAAAAGGAATGATATTCTGATACATGGTACAATGTGGATGAAACTTGAAAACATTAAGCTATGTAAATTTTTTTCTTGGCCTGTTTTAGGGGAAATATTCTGTCACTTAAGGATATACTTATCCTTTGAAAGCTGCTGTAAATAACCACTTCTGTTAGAAGGACTGTAATGCTGCATGGTAGAGATGCCGGGTGGTAGACTGAGTTTACTAACTCAGCAAACTCTTGCATACAGGTTTTGTAGTGCTTGCAATTCAAGTTTATACCTTGTTAAAATTACAAATTACAGTATGACACAGACTTTTCAGGGTTGCTCTTGAATAATAGAGTTGAGTTATAAGAAGTGAGTGGCAAGCCTCCATAGTTCTCCAAAAAGTAAACAGTGTGTCTCTGGGTGGTAGGATTATTGGAGAAGTTTATTTTCTTTTTTGCTATATTTATTTCATAATTAAAAAAAACAAAAACACAGCAGTCATTGGCTTTTCCCTCAAGGAAGACAGAGAATCAAATCACGTATAGTGAACGTACACTGGGCCTTACATTGTACTAATTGCTTTATGTAAGTCTATTAGTCCCTTTGAGCTGCTGTAGCAAAAATACTATAGACTGGGTGGCTTAAGGAACAGAAATTTACTTCTGACAGTTTTGGAGGCTGGGAAGTTCCACCATCTAGGAGCCAGCAGATACGGTTTCTGTTGAGGATCCATTTCCTGGTTCATAGCTGTCTTCTCACTGTGTCCTCAAATGATGGAGTGGGTGAGGGGTCTCCCTGGGGCCTTTTAATAAGGGCATTAATCCCATTCAAGAGGGCTACACCTAAAGGCTTCACTTCCAGATACCATCACATTGGGGATTAGGTTTCAACATGCAGTATATAGCAGTACATTTTCCATTTGAGCCTTAAAACAATCTTGTGAAGTCAGTGCTGTTATGCCCAATTTTCAGACAGGAAACTGTGTTAGAAAATTATGTGACTGTGACCAAGTTATGTAGTAAACAAGGCATCTGTGAAACCTTGCACCAAAAGTATTCAGGTGTTGTTTGAATGCCTCAGAATCTACATAGATTGCTTTCTTATATTGGAAGAAGCTTGCACATGGGCAGAACTTTGAAAGATATGGTCATAGAAAAGAGAAGACCTTGGCTTACTTTGTATTTAAAAATTCAAGACTTCTCTATGTAGTTTCTCATTAAGTACACTTGTGTTTATTAATAGTCATGTATGTTAAAAATATAACATACTACATTGTCATTGAAAAGTGACTCAAAAAATGGATTTCTCCAAGCAGGCATTGGGAGGCATTCCTATAATGTGGGAATTGTGGTTTGCCTAATCATAGCAGTGTTCTCTATGACCTTAACTCCTGCCTCCTTTTCTTCCTTTCTTTCCTCATACAGGAACAAAGATTCAATTATTTTCCTTATTTTCTTCAAGCTTCTAACTGTTAAATCTTTTTCTAATGCCCTTGCTGTCCTGAATTCCATGGGGGTTTCCAGCTGCCTGATGACATCTTTGTGTGGGTGTCCTAAAGTTACTGCAAGTCTAAGAGTCCGAAGTCCTGTCCCTCTTCCTTCTAACCCAGGCTCATCCTCTTCATGTGTTTTTGGCCCTAGTTCATCGCTTTTCTTTTTCACTGCCTGAATCTGTTCATTATCAGGTCATGCGGATTTGGCCTCAAAACCACAGCATCCCCACCACTTCTGCCCTAAATTGCGCCCTTTCACCTTTGTCCGTTCTGTTTCAGTTGCTTCATAACTGATTTCTTAGCTTATATCTTTTTGTTAGATTCATCTTAATAGACATTATAACCTTATCATTCACTTATTGAAAGACTTTTCAATGGTACCCCATTGCCTGAAAGTCAAGGTCCATGTAACTTGACCTTTACAGTTCAGCCTCAGGCCCTTAAAATGAATGAGGTGGAGTATATACTATATGATTGTCTTTATATAAAATTCTAAAAGGTGTAGATGATTCTGTAGTGAGAAAGCAGGTCAGTGGTTTATTGGGAATGAGGGTGGAGGAGACGGATGGATTACAGTGGGACATGAGGAAAGTTCTGGGGGTGATGGAAATGTTTATCTTGATTATGGTAATAGTTTCATAGGAGTGTACATATGTCAAAACTGGTCAAATTGAATAAATATGTGTAGTTTAGTGTGCTTAAGTTATATACTTCAATAAAATTGATAAAACATTTTGTAAAGTATAAGAAAGATGTAGGTCTATGTGCTTATGAAATAATATTCAAAATACTTTGTTAAATGACAAAAACAGGATATAGAATACTTGTGTAGAAAAATGGAAAGAATGTATGTTTATATGGACTATCTCTGGATTGAGGAAACTTTTTTCTTGTATGCTATTTTGAATTTTGAACCATGTACATATATTGCTTGCATTAAAAAAAATTTTAAAGGACAGTTTACACTTCTATCCAGAATATAGTGAGAACTTCTACAGAACAGTAAAGAAAAGATAAATAGCCCAATTGAAAATCAGGTGAAGGATAGGAAAGGGAAACCTGAATGACTAATGAGCATGTGAAAAGATGCTCAGTGTCACTAGTTGTATGAGAAGGGCAAATTAAAAATGAGATACTGCATTTTCATCAGATTGCCAAAAAAAAAAAAAGTCTGACAGTGCCTAATGTCAGGAGTGTGGAACAATAGGAATAGTTGCTGTTGGAATGTAAATTGGTACAGCCATTTTGTAATTTGGTAAATTCTAGTAAAGCTGAAGATGTTCATATTTTATCACCCCACAATTGTGTCTTAGATAAATATCCTTGATTTTTTTCAAAATGTGGCTTATGACCCATCGGTGGATGCTGTAATTGATTCAATGACTTAAAAATATAGTGGAATAAAACAGACTACATTAGAATGTATGACAGTAAGAGTATTTTTTGTGAAACTTTAGGTTCAGATTTATTAGTATACATGTGTTGGATCACAATATGAAAGTACGTTTTACTGTGGTTCTTGACCAAAAAGTTTGAAAGCCACTGTTCAGAGAAATTTTCACATATGCCCAAAGAAAATATGTACAAGAATATATGTTCAAGGACATTTATTTTAGTATTGTTTATAAGAGAAAGAAACGTAGGAAAGTAACCTAATTTTCTGTGAACATATGCAAATTGTGGTACATTTGTATAGTGGAGAGCTGTAGCTACCATCATGGTTAATGCTGAGGAAGTTAGCCAGCTTGCCGAAGGCTCTGTGTAGTTTGATGCTACGTTACATGAAGTTTACAAACATGCAGAACTGTAGTACATACTGATAACGGGACAACCTTGGAGAAGAAGGAGGTTTTCGCTAGACCCATTTTTCAAGCCCTAAGGTAATGTCACTTTGCACCATCCTTCCCTGCAGTGCAGCTATGGAAATGGGCTTGTACTGTACTTGTGTGTGTACTAGGACCATGCTTCCCATGGGCTGGTCCCAGCCATTGACTGAGTATGCCAGGGTTGTGGCACAGTCACACAGAACCGCTCGAGGGATGACTTTGAATTGAAGACAGCATCAGCCAAGCTAAAATCTCCTAGAGCTGCGCTGCAGTCAGAGACTCTTCTACCCTGCCCTCTTTCCTTCTCCTCCTCCTTTCATAGTTGTCAGACCTGCATTGTGGTCTTAAAGTTCTCCTTGACTCCAGCTTTCTCCCCTTTATCCTTCACAGGTGTTTCCCCCAGTAAATCTCTTCTGTAGCTGTTGCTGTCTTGACATCTACCTTTCAGGAGACTTTAACTCATATATCTGCATACCCTCTACCCAGTATCTTGCAGTCACATCAGCAGTTATTGCCTAATACTTCCCTATACTAATACCTAAAGCCATTCTCTTCTGTTCATTCAATATTTCAAGGAGGTTGAAAGAAGTAAAATGTGATGTGCAGTTTTTGTAGACTTGCCTCTGCTTAACGTTTGTTTGTCTTTGAATTTCCGTAGCAGCATGCTCTGAGAACATCTGGTGGTGAAGTGGGCCAGTGAGCCTGGGAAGGGATGGAAGCCAATTAAGGCATCAATATCAACAAGTTACCATTGTGGGTAGCTTAGTACTGCTGGAAACCTCTGGAAACATCAGAATTATCCCACCAGAGGGGCAGGGAAGCTGGGGTATTTATGCATAGATGCCTTCATTCCTTGGCTGAGGGCTGCTCCATCCATGGTGGAGTTGGGGGATAGGAGTTTTTCCTAGTTTTTACAGACTACTGAACAGGTGAAAAAAATGGGTTCCAGCAGCCAGATGAAGCCCTGATGCAAAGAAATGGGGGTGTTGGAAGTTAGAAATAGGGCCAGCATCACTGAAGACATAGGGGAGGAGTTGGGCATTGACAGGGTCAGCTACAGTGTTAAAATGAGCCATGCACATTGACTAACATGGAGGGGGAAGACATACCATAATTAGGAATTTTATAACTATTACTTAGCTCTTCAGAAACAAAACCTCCCTTAAATAACTCAGGAGGCTATTACTTTTGCCTCTCATGCATGCTTGTAGAAATGGAATATATGGGGTGGGGGGGAGGATACTTACTCTACAGAAGAACTGTATTTTAACTGAGTGGGAAGCCTTGATGATAATTCAGGTCTATCTTGAATCCCTTGCCCTGGGCGGAGTGAGGGATGTTTTTGAACTAGGAAACATATGCCTGTAAGCTTGATTCCACCAGTTCTCTGGAATAGAGTTATACTAGTCCTGTGTAAAGGCGACTGAACTCATAACAACAGCAGCAGCTAATATTGTGAGTGCTTCTGATGTGGGGCTCTCCTCTAAGTGCTTTGCTATATACATTAGCTTATTTAAACCTCACAATAACTCCGTGAGGTGGGAGCTATTATCATTCCTGTTTTCCAGATGAGGATTCTAAAGCACGGAGAGATTAAGTAATTTTCCTGTGGTTATAAGTGACTGAACCTAGATTCTAACTCAGGCACTCTGGCTTCAGAGCTGTGGTCCTGACATTGTTACCGTGTCAATTATAGTAGTAGCAATGATAACATTAATAACAGTACAATAACCCTGAGTTATTACTATATGCCAGGCACTTTGGTAAGTGCTGATCATGTTGTGTAGATGTTGTTATTAGCCCCATTTTACAGATGAGGGAATCGAGACATAGCCAGTAAATAGCAGAATGAGGTTCCAACTAATGTAGTCTGATCCCAAATTCTCTTAATTATTTATGTTGTTTTTCTTGCGATATAGCATACTTACATAACTTGGAAGAAAAACATGATGAAAATCAAAGACCGTAACTTCTGTTTGTAATGTTACCCTTTAGGACATTTGACAAATGCGATTGATTACTGGTGTCACTTCCTATTGTTCAGTATTGCTGTCTGGGTTTTCAATTTATTTTATGTGTCTTCCAAGAACCATTCCTATAGAGGGCAGCAGAGATGCAGCAGTGGGTTTTCTATGTAATGCACATTTTTCAGGAAGTGTGAAGAAAATTGGATTTAGGTGAGCTTTGTTATGTAATTCTCTTGTACTTTATGTAGTGAGTCCTATGCAAATACAGGCTTTCAGACTTCATAAATATCAGATAACCCGAGTGAGGTTTGGGTTTTTGTTGAAGATGCGCAATAGAAGCTGGGCGGCTCAAACAAGATCTGAATGAAAGCTGTAGTTTTAAGAGAAAGCAAATTTGATTTTCAAATTTGAAATATGGATTCATTGTTATAAAACAGATGTTTTCTTTGCACTCTTAACAGTAGGGGCAGAACAGATGATTCAGTATCTCACAGAATATGGAATATGGAAAAGTTTTAACAAAATTAGAATAAGCAAAATTTTATATTCTTACATGGGAGGATATTTAGAAAGTGATCTGGCAAACTTCAAAAATATTTCTAAATTTAATGAGCGTATTTGTAATTCTTTATTTTTTATTTGTTTATATTTGTATGAAAGTTTGAAAGTAATACATTTAATTTCACTTTTAATCAGTTTTAATGATGAATTAGAATAAAGTGCTATGACTAAATATGTACTAATTGTTAATGTCTGAGAACTGTCCAATGTGTACAACATGTATAGAGTTGAAAGAATTTAATTAATCAAGATCAAAAGCACACATTTTAGAAACCCTCTCTAAAATATAATTATGTTTGTATAAAAATGACAATTTAGTGCTTATAAAGGGAAATATATGGAGTTTTTAGTCATGATTTTGTTTGATTATATTTTAAAGATTTCATTGTAGAAACATTACACTTAAGAAACAAATTCATACTCTGGTGTGTTCTTGTGGTAAAAAAAAGGAGGACTCTTAGGAGTTGTATTGAGGAGCAGGTATCTTTTTTTGTTGTTATTTAATATTACAGTTTTGTGTGCATGTATCTATGATCTGTCTGTTCATGATCTGATAACATTATAGCATATTTTGGCTTTTATTCTCTTTAAGAAAGTGAGTATGTGCCAATATCATTTGTAGCATCTGTTTCAGAACTTAACATCCTTATTTTTCCACATCTCCCTTCTTAATTGGCTAAACTTTAGCTTATGACATACCAGGACAGGGACTTCGTCATTTTTTTTTTTTTTTACTATAAATCTTCCTCCTCTTTCACTGTCACCCTGTCATCCCATTTCCCTTCATTTTCCTTTCATTGCCCAAATTCATCTGTTTTCCGGTATAAGAAGGAGTAGAATAGAAAAAGGACTGCTGTAGGAATTAATATTACACCTGTATAAATTAAAAAATAGTGAGTCATCATAGTGTGACTTTTATAGTCCTCTAGTTTTCTAATTAAAAAAAAAATCCTTAGGAGTTCCACTTTCAGTAATGACAGAGCAGCATGTGTCAGATTACTTTTCTTGCAAATAACAGTGACAAATTCTGGACATACAAAGTGTATTAAATGTATTTTTGAAATAGAGTTTATAAAAATATAAAAAGAATATAAAAATATTTGAAGACACAGTAGAAGGGGAAGACAGCTTGCAGAAACTGGAGGGGTTGACACTTTGAAGATGAGAATGGCACAAACCAGGAGAGGTTTTCATTTTTCACCACTTTTTACCCAAGGGCAGGCCCCCATCAGTGTTGTTGAGGGTGGCTAAACTTGGATAGAAATCACAACACAGAGTTTGGGGTGGCTGCAGGAGCTTAAAAGTTAGAGAGTGTGAAGTAGAACCTCCCAGCGAGAACCACAAATGCATATAAATCTTACAGGATATAAGAACTACACAGATTTCAGTTGCTTTCCACCACACAGGAGAAAGCAGTGTGCAGAGTGAGTACAGCCGAGTTAACTGCCATTTTAGCAAAAAAGTAAATACTCTTCAGAAGAGCATAATAGGATCCAGAGTCTAAAATAGTCACTAATAATGACCAGGATACACTCCACATTTATTAGACAAACACAGACACATACACACGTAAACCCAGAAACATGTGACCTATACTTAAGTGAAAAGGCAGTTAATTGAGACAGACCCTGATATGACTCATATATTAGAATTAGCAACTCTTGTAATTCTGTTCCGGGCCATAAAGAAAAATATGCACATGATGAATGCACAGACCAAAAAACTCAGCAGAAAAATAGGAATTGGAAAAAAAGAACCAAATGAAAATTCTATAATTAAATGTACAATACCTGAAATAAAAATTCCATTAGATGGGATTACAGAAGATTGGGAAAAAATAAAAGTCAGTGATCTTGATAGATCAGTGGAAATTATTCAATCTGAAAAAGTGAAAAAGGAGATTTTAGAAAATGAAGCTAGTCTCAATGACTGGTAGGACAATGTAAAAACGTCCAACAACACATGTTTAATGGAGTCTTTGAAGTGGCAGAGAGGAAAAATTGGAGCAAAAATTTTTGGAAAAATGATGGCTGATAATTTCCCCAAATTGGGGAAAGGCATATATTTACATATTCAAGAAGCTTAGTGAATTTCAGACAAGATAAATACAAGAAAATCACATCTAGTCACTTCATAGTCAAGATGTTGAAAATGATAGAGGAAATATCTTGAAAGCACCCTGAGAAATGGTACAGTGATAACAAATGGTCTCTGACTACTTATCAGAAACAGTGCAGGCCAGCAGGCTACAGAACACGTTTAATGTGCTGGAAAAACAAAAGTCAACCCAAAATTCTATAATCAGTGAAAATATCATTCAAGAATGAAGGTAGAGACCTTCAAGATGGAGGAGTAAGACGTGGAGATCACCTTCCTCCCCACAAATACATCAGAAATACATCTACATGTGGAACAACTCCTACAGAACACCTACTGAACGGTGGCAGAAGACCTCAGACTTCCCAAAAGGCAAGAAAATCCCCACATAGCTGGGTAGGGCAAAAGAAAAAAGATAAAACAGGGACAAAAGAATAGGGACAGAGCCTGCACTTTGGGGAGGGAGCTGTGAAGGAGGAAAAGTTTCCACAGAATAGGAAGCCCCTTCACTGGTGGAGATGGGGGTTGGGTGGGGGGAAGCTTCGGAGCCACGGAGGGGAACGCAGCAACAAGGGTGCAGAGGGCAAAGCGGAGAGATTCCCGCACACAGGATCGGTGCCGACCGCACTCACCAGCCCGAGAGGCCTGTCTGCTCACCCGCCGGGATGGGTGGGGGCTGGGAGCTGAGGCTCGGGCTTTGGAGGTCAGATCCTAGGGAGAGGACTGGGGTTGGATGGGTGAATACAGCCTGAAGGGGGCTAGTGCGCCATAGCTAGCCGGGAGTGAGTCCGGGAAAGAGTCTGGACCTGCCGAAGAGGCAAGAGACCATTGTTTTGGGGTGCGCGAGGAGAGGGGATTCAGAGCGCCACCTAAATGAGCGCGAGCCGTGGCTATCAGCACAGACACCAGAGACGGGCACGAAACACTAATGCTGCTGCTGCAGCCACCAAGAAGCCTGTGTGCGAGCACAGGTTACATCTCCACACCGCCCCTCCTGGGAGCCTGTGCAGCCCACCACTGCCAGGGTCCCGTGATCCAGGGACAACTTCTCCAGGAGAACACACAGTGCGCCTCAGGCTGTTGCAACGTTACATCAGCCTCTGCTGTGGCAGGCTCACCCCGCATTCCGTACCCCTCCCTCCCCCTAGCCTGAGTGAGCCAGAGCCCTTGCATCAGCCACTCCTTTAACCCCCTTCTGTCTGGGTGAAGAACAGATGCCCTCAGGCGACCTACATGCAGAGGCGGGGCCAAACCCAAAGCTGAACCCCAGGAGCTGTGCGAACAAAGAATTAAATCTCCACAATCAACTTGATGTACCCTGCATCTGTGGAATGCCTGAATAGACAACGAATCATCCCAAAAATGAGGCGGTGGACTTTGGGAGCAACTATAGACTTGGGGTTTGCCTTTTGTATCTAATTTGTTTCTAGTTTTATGTTTACCTTAGTTTAATATTTAGAGCTTATTATCATTGGTAGATTTGCTTACTGATTTGGTTGCTCTCAATTTTACATATATATATATATATTTTTTTTTTTTCCTTTTTCTCTTTTTGTGTGTATGTGTATGCTTCTTTATGTGATTTTCTCTGTATAGCTTTGCTTTTACCATTTGTCCTAGGGTTCTGTCTGTCCGTTGTGTTTTTTGGGAGGATAGTTTTTAGCGCTTGTTATCATTGGTGGATTTGCTTTTTGGTGTGGTTGCTCTCTTCTTTCTTTCTTTTTTTTTTTTTTAACTACTTTTTTAGTTTTGACACTATTTTTTAATTTTTCATTTTAGTAACTTTATTTTATTTTTATTTATTTATTTATTTTTCTTTCTTTCTTTCTTTATTTTCCCCCTCCCTTTTCTTCTGGGCCGTGTGGCTGACAGGGTCTTGGTGCCCTGGCGGGGTGTCAGGCCTGAGCCTCTGAGGTGGGAGAGCCGAGTTCAGGACATTGGACCACCAGAGACCTCCCGGCCCCATGTAATATCAATCTGCCAAAGCTCTCCCAGAGATCGCCATCCCAACACCAAGACCCACCTCCACTCAATGACAAGCAAGCTACAGTGCTGCACACCCTATACCAAACAACTAGCAAGACAGGAACACAGCCCCACCTATTAGCAGAGGCTGCCTAAAATCATAATAAGGCCACAGACACCACAAAACACATCACCGGACGTGGTCCTGCCCACCAGAAAGACAAGACCCAGCCTCACCCACCAGAACACAGGCACCAGTCCCCTCCACCGGAAAGCCTACACAACCCACTGAACCAACCTTACCCACTGGGGGCAGACACCAAAAACAATGGGAACTACGAACCTGCAGCCTGCAAAAAGAAGACCCCAAACACAGTAAATTGGGCAAAATGAGAGGACAGAGAAATATGCACCAGATGAAGGAGCAAGGTAAAAATGCACCAGACCAAACAAATGAAGAGGAAATAGGCAGTCTACCTGAAAAAGAATTCAGAGTGATGATAGTAAACATGATCCAACATCTTGGAACTAGAATGGAGAAAATACAAGAAACGTTTAATAAGGACTAGAAGAACTAAAGAGCAAACAAACAATGATGAACAACACAATAAATGAAATTAAAAATTCTGTAGAAGAAATCAGTAGCAGAATAACTGAGGCAGAAAAACAGATAAGTGACCTGGAAGATAAAATAGTGGAAATAACTACCACAGAGCAGAATAAAGAAAAAAGAATGAACAGAATTGAGGACAGTCTCAGAGACCTCTGGGACAACATTAAATGCACCAACATTCGAATTATAGGGGTCCCAGAAGAAGAAGAGAAAAAGAAAGGGACTGAGAAAACATTTGAAGAGATCATAGTTGAAAACTTCCCAAATATGGGAAAAGAAATAGTCAAGTCCAGGAAGCGCAGAGAGTCCCATACATGATAAATCCAAGGAGAAACACGCCAAGACACATATTAATCAAATTATCAAAAATTAAATACAAAGAAAAAGTATTAAATGCAGCAAGGGAAAAGCAACAAGTAACATACAAGGGAATCCCCATAAGGTGAACAGTTGATCTTTCAGCAGAAACTCTGCAAGCCAGAAGGGAGTGGCAGGACATATTTAAAGTGATGAAAGGGAAAAACCTACAACCAAGATTAGTCTACCCAGCAAGGATCTCATTCAGATTCAACGGAGATTTTAAAACCTTTACAGACAAGCAAAAGTTAAGAGAATTCAGCACCACCAAACCAGCTTTACAACAAATGCTAAAGGAACTTCTCTAGGCAGGAAATACAAGAGAAGGAAAAGACCTACAATAACAAACCCAAAACAATTAAGAAGATAGTAATAGAAACATACATATCGGTAACTACCTTAAGTGTAAATGGATTAAATGCTCCAACCAAAAGACATAGACTGGCTGAATGCTTACCAAAACAAGACCCGTATATATGCTGTCTACAAGAGACCCACTTCAGACCTAAGGACACATACAGACTGAAAGTGAGGGGATGGAAAAAGATATTCCATGCAAATGGAAATCAAAAAAAGGCTGGAGTAGCAATTCCCATATCAGACAAAATAGACTTTAAAGACTATTACAGGAGACAAAGAAGGACACTACATAATGATCAAGGGATCAATCCAAGAAGAAGATAAAACAATTGTAAATATTTATGCACCCAACATAGGAGCACCTCAGTACATAAGGCAAATGCTAACAGCCATAAAAGGGGAAATCGACAGTAACACAATCATAGTAGGGGACTTTAACACCCCACTTTCACCAATGGACATACCATCCCAAAGGAAAATAAATAAGGAAACACAAGCTTTAAATTGTACATTAAGCAAGATGGACTTAATTGACATTTATAGGACATTCCATCCAAAAACAACAGAAATACACTTACTTCTCAAGTGCTCATGGAACATTCTCCAGGATAGACCATATCTTGGGTCACAAATTAACCCTTGGTAAATTGAAGAAAATGGAAATCGTATCAAGTATCTTTTCCGACCACAACACTATAAGACTAGATATCAATTACAGGAAAAAAACTGTACAAAATACAAGCACTTGGAGGCTTAACAATACACTACTAGATAACCAAGAGATCACTGAAGAAATCAGAGGAAATCAAAAAATACTTAGAAACAAATGAAAATGAAAACACGATGATCCAAAACATATGGGATGCAGCAAAAGCAGTTCTAAGAAGGAATTTTGTAGTAATACCATCCTACTTCAGGAAACAAGAAACATCTCAACTAAACAATCTAAGCTTACACCTAAAGCAATTAGAGAAAGAAGAAGAAATAAAACCCCAGTGTTAGCAGAAGGAAAGAAATAATCAGTTCAGAAATAAAAAGAAATGACGGAAACAATAGCAAAGAGCAATAAAACTAAAGCTGGTTCTTTGAGAAGATAAACAAAATTGATAAACCATTAACCAGACTCATCAGGAAAAAAAGGGAGAAGACTCAAATCAACCGAATTAGAAATGAAAAAGGAGAAGTTACAACTGACAGTGACTAAATACAAAAGATCATGAGAAATTACTACAAGCAACTGTACGCCAATGAAATGGACAACCTGGAAGAAATGGACAAATTCTTAGAAAAGCACAACCTTTTGAGACTGAACCAGGAAGAAATAGAAAATATAAACAGACCAATCACAAGCACTGGTGAAAGAAATTGAAACTGGTATTAAAAATCTTCCAACAAACAGAAGTCTAGGACCAGATCCCTTTACAGGCAAATTCTATAAACCATTTAGAGAAGAGCTAACACCTATCCTTCTCAAACTCTTCCAAAATACAGCAGAGCGAGGAACACTCCCAAACTCATTCGACGAGGCCACCATCACCCTGATACCAAAACCAGACAAAGATGTCACAATAAAAGAAAACTACAGGCCAATATCACTGATGAACATAGATGAAAAAATCCTCAACAGAATTGTAGCAAACAGAATCCAGCAGCACATTAAAAGGATTATACACCATGATCAGGTGGGGTTTATCCCAGGAATGCAAGGGTTCTTCAATATACGCTAATCAATCAATGTGACAAACCATATTAACAAATAGAAGGAGAAAAACCATCTGATGGTCTCAATAGATGCAGAAAAAGCTTTTGACAAAATTCAACACTCATTTATGATAAAAACCCTCCAGAAAGTAGGCATAGAGGGAACCTACTTCAACATAATAACGGCCATATATGACAAACGCACAGCAAGCATCATTCTCAATGGTGAAAAACAAACTGTTTCCACTAAGATCAGGAAGAAGACAAGGTTGCCCACTCTCACCACTATTATTCAACATAGTTTTGGAATTTTTAGCCACAGTAATCAGAGAAGAAAAAGAAGTAAAAGTAATCCAAATCGGAGAAGAAGAAGTAAAACTGTCGCTGTTTGCAGATGGCATGATACTATACATAGAGAATCCTAAAGATGCTACCAGAAAACTACTAGAGCTAATTAATGAATTTGATAAAGTAGCAGGATACAAAATTAATGCACAGAAATTTCTTGCATTCCTATACAGTAATGATGAAAAATCTGAAAGAGAAATTAAGAAAACACTTCCATTTACCACTGCAACAAAAAGAATAACATACCTAGGAATAAACCTACCTAAGGAGATAAAAGACCTGTATGGAGAAAACTATAAGACACTGATGAAAGAAATTAAAGATGATACAAACAGATGGAGAGATATACCATGTTCTTGGATTGGAACAATCAACATTGTGAAAATGACTGTACTCCCCAAGCAATCTACAGATTTAGTGCAATCACTATCAAACTACCACTGGCATTTTTCACAGAAGTGGAACAAAAAAATTCACAATTTGTATGGAAACACAAGAGATCCCGAATAGCCAAAGCAATTTTGAGGAAAAAAAACAAAACAAAACGGAGCTGGAGTAATCAGGCTCCCTGACTTAAGACTATACTACAAAGCTACAGTAATCAAGGCAGTATGGTACTGGCACAAAAACAGAAATATAGATCAGTGGAACAGGATAAAAAGCCCAGAGGTAAACCCACACACATATGGTCACCTTATCTTTGATAAAGGAGGCAAGAATATACAGTGGAGTAAAGACAGCCCGTTCAGTAAGTGGTGCTGGGAAAACTGGACAGCTACATGTAAAAGAATGAAATTAGAACACTCCCGAACACGGTATACAAAAATAAATTCAAAATGGATTAAAGACCTAAATGTAAGGCCAGACACTATCAAACTCTTAGAGGAAAACATAGGCAGAACCCTCTGTAACATAAATCACAGCAAAATCCTTTTTGACCCATCTCCTAGAGAAATGGAAATAAAAACAAAAATAAACAAATGGGACCTAATGAAACTTAAAGGCTTTTGCCCAGCAGAGGAAACCATAAACAAGACAAAAAGACAAACCTCAGAATGGGAGAAAATATTTGCAAACGAAGCAACTGACAAAGGATTCATCTCCAAAATATACAAGCAGCTCACGCAGCTCAGTATCGAAAAGACAAACAACCCAATCCAAAAATGGGCAGAAGACCGAAATAGTCATTTCTCCAAAGGAGATACACAGATTGCCAACAAACACATGAAAGGATGTTCAACATAACTAATCATTAGAGAAATGCAAATCAAAACTACCATGAGGTATCACCTCACACTGGTTAGAATGGCCATCATCAAAAAATCTACAAACAATAAATGCTGGAGAAGGTGTGGAGAAAAGGGAACCCTCTTACATTGTTGGTGGGAATGTAAATCGATACAGCCACTATGGAGAACAGTATGGAGTTTCCTTAAAAAACTAAAAATAGAACTGCCATACGACCCAGCAGTCCCACTACTGGGCCTGTGCCCTGAGAAAACCGTGATTCAAAGAGAGTCATGTACCACAGTGTTCATTGCAGCACCATTTACAATACCCAGGATATGGAAGCAACCTAAGTGTCTATCGACAGATGAATGGATAAAGAAGATGTGGCATATATATACAATGGAATATTACTCAGCCATAAAAAGAAACGAAATTGAGTTGTTTGTAGTGAGGTGGATGGACCTAGAGTCTGTCATACAGAGTGACGTAAGTCAGAAAGTGAAAAACAAATACTGTATGCTAACATATATATGGAATCTAAAAAAAAGGAAAATGGTTCTGAAGAACCTAGGGGCAGGACAGGAATAAAGACGCAGACATAGAGAATGGACTTGAGGACACGGGGAGGGGGAAGGGTAAGCTGTGACAAAGTGAGAGAGTAGCATGGACATATATACACTACCAAATGTAAAATAGGTAGCTAGTGGGAAGCAGCCACCTAGTAGGGGGAAATCAGCTCGGTGCTTTGTGACCACCTAGAATGGTGGGATAGGGAGGGTGGAAGGGAGACGCAAGAGGGAGGGGATATGGGGATATGCATATACGTATAGCCGACTGACTTTGTTATGCAGTAGAAACTAACACACCATTGTAAAGCAATTTTACTCCAATAAAGATGTTAAAGTGATGGCAAAATAAAGACATTTTCATATAAACAAAAATTAAAATATTGCAGCAGACCTACATTACAAGAAATGCTGAAGGAAATTCTTTGGCCTGAAGGGAAGTGATACCAGATGAAACCTAAGATTTTTCATGATGGAATGAAGAGCACTGCAGTTGGTAAATACAGACGGTCCCTGACTAGTGGTAGTGCAGAAGTGATAGACATTCAGTAGAAACTGTACCTCAGATTTTGAATTTTGATCTTTTCCTGGGCTGGCAGTATATGACATATACTCTCTTGTGATGCTCGACAACAGTAGTGAGCTCAGCTCCCAGTTAGCCCCACGGATCACAGGGTAAACAAATGATACACTTAAAACCGTCTGTACCCATGTAGTCATTCTGTTTTTCACTTTCAGTACGGTATTCAATAAAGTACATGAGTATTCAACACTTTATTATAACGTAGGCTTTGTGTTAGATGATTTTGCCTTACTGTAGGCTAATGTAAGTATTCTGAGCATGTCTAAAGTAGGCTAAGATAAGATGTTTGGTAGGTCATGTGTGTTACTTGCATTTTCAACTTATGAAATTTTCAACTTATGATGGGTTTATTGGGGTATAAATCCATTATAAGTCAAGGAAGATCTGTATGTGGATAAATATAAAAGTCTTTTCTGCCCCCATTAAGAAAATTAAGCCTGACAGTTTAAAGTAAAAATTATAACATTATGATGTGGCATTTATGACATATGTAGATATAATATGACAGCTGCAGCATAAAGATGGGGCTAGGCAAATGGAGTTATGTGATTTACTAGGTGCTGATTTTAAAAGTGGTAGAATATTAGCTGTAAGTCCACTATGAAAAGTTAAGGACGTATATTATAATTCTATAGCCAGCACTGAAGAAGAAAAAAAAATACACAGAGGTATAGCTAAAAAGCAACAGAGAAGTCAAAATAGGATTCTAAAATATATTCAGAGAATATAGAAGAAGGTGTAAATATAAACAGATGGGGTGAAAAGAAAACAAATAGCAAAATTTTAGACCTACATTAACAATTACATTAAATGAAAGTAGATTAAGTATTTTACTTAAAAGGCAGAGATTGATACCTTGGTAAAATGCAAGACCTTCCTAGTTACTGTCCACCAAAGATGCATTTTAAATATAATGACACAGATAGAGGGAAAATTAATTCATGGAAAAAGATGTAGCTTGCAAATACTAAGTATAAGAAAGCTAGAGTAGTTGTATTAATATTAGATAAAGTAGATTTCAAGCAGTATTATTGGAGATATAGAAGGGCGTTTCATAGTGATAAAATATCAAGAAAACACATCAATCATAAATTTGTATGTATTTAAGATCTACAATTATAGGTGGAAATTTTAACATCACTCTCTATAACTTATAGAAAATCTGGACAAAAAATCAGAACATAGGAGATATGAAAAACACTATCAACCACCTAATTGACATTTGTAGAATATTACATGCAACTAGAATACAATAGAATGCACATTTTATTCATGTACACATGATATGCATACCAAGATAAATAGTATATTGGGTCATAAAACATCTCAAAAAATTTCAAAACATTGAAACCCTAAAGAGGATATTCTGTAACCATGATAGAATTTAAAGTAGAAATCAGTAATAATGAGATATCCAGGAGAAATCCAAGTATTTGAAAATGAAAGAACGTAATTTTCCCTAGTTGATGTATAGATTTAATGCAATTAAAATCATTGACTCTTTTACAGGCATCTAAAGTAGGTATGCCAATCCTCAATTTGTTGATTTAAGTAACTTTAAGTCTCCGTTAATTGCAAAAGATCAGGTCCAGACTTAATAAGTATTTTTCTGTTATTTCAAGTGATACGAACTCCCCTTGATACAGCTTTTTTTTAAAATAAAAAAATTGAAGTATAATTGACATAACATTATATTATTTTCAGGTGTATAACATAGTGATTCTATATTTGTATATATTGTGAAATGATAATAACAATGTCTAGTTAACATCTGTCATCTGCTGCCTCCAACTCTGTTTTTCTTTCTCAAGATTGCTTTGGCTATTTGGGGTCTTTTCTGTTTCCATGCAAGTTGTAAAATTTTTTCTTCTAGTTCTGTGAAAAATGCCATTGGTAGCTTGATAGGGATTGCATTGAATCTGTAGATTGCTTTGGGTAATGTAGTCATTTTCACAATGTTGGTTGTTCCAATCCAAGAACATGGTATCTCTCTCCATCTGTTTGTATCATCTTTAATTTCTTTCATCAGTGTCTTATAGTTTTCTGCATACAGGTCTTCTGTCTCCTTAGGTAGGTTTATTCCTAGGTATTTTATTCTTTTTGTTGCAATGGTGAATGGGAGTGTTTCCTTAATTTCTTTTTCAGATTTTTCATCATTAGTCTATAGGAATGCAAGAGATTTCTGTGCATTAATTTTGTATCCTGCAACTTTACCAAATACATTGATTAGCTCTAGTAGTTTTCTGGTGGCATCTTTAGGATTCTCTATGTATAGTATCATGTCATCTGCGAACAGTGACAGTTTTACTTCTTCTTTTCCAATTTGTATTCCTTTTATTTCTTTTTCTTCTCTGACTGCTGTGGCTAGGACTTCCAAAGCTATGTTGAATAAGAGTGGTGAGAGTGGACATCCTTGTCTTGTTCCTGGTCTTAGTGGAAATGCTTTCAGTTTTTCACCATTGAGTATGATGCTTGCTGTGCGTTTGTCATATATGGCCTTTATTATGTTGAGGTAGGTTCCCTCTGTGCCCATTTTCTGGAGAGTTTTTATCATAAATGGGTGTTCAATTTCGTCAAAAGCTTTTTCTGTATCTATTGAAATGACCATATGGTTTTTATTCCTTAATTTGTTAATGTGGTGTTATCACGTTGATTGATTTGTGTATATCCCTGGGATAAATCCCACCTGATCATGGTGTATGATCCTTTTAATGGGCTGTTGGATTTTGTTTGCTAGTATTTTCTTCAGGATTTTTGCATCTGTGTTCATCAGTGATATTGGTCTTTAATTTTCTTTTTTTGTGATATCTTTTTATGGTTTTGGTATCAGGGTGATGGTGGCTTCACAGAATGAATTTGGGAGTGTTTCTCCCTCTGCAATTTTTTGGAAGAGTTTGAGAAGGATTGGTGTTAGCTCTTCTCTAAATGTTTGATAGAAGTAGCCTCTGAAGCCATCTGGTCCTGGACTTCTGTTTTTTGGAAGATTTTAAATTATGGTTTCAATTTCATTACTTGTGATAGGTCTGTTTATATTTTCTAACTCTTCCTGGATCAGTCTTGGAAAATTGTACCTTTCCAAGAATTTGTCCATTTCTTCGTGGTTGTCCATTTTATTGGCATATAGCTGTTTGTAGTAGTCTCTTATAATCCTTTGTATTTCTGCAGTGTCAGTTGTGATTTCTCCTTTTTCATTTCTAATTTTATCGATCTGCATCATCTCCCTTGTTTTCTTGATGAGTCTGGCTAAGGGTTTATCAATTTTGTTTATCTTCTCAAAGAACCAGCTTTTAGTTTTATTGATCTTTGGTATTGTTTTCTTCATTTCTATTTCATTTATTTCTGCTCTGATCTTTATGATTTCTTTCCTTCTACTGACTTTGGGTTTTCTTTGTTCTCCTTTCTGTAGTTGTTTTAAGTGTACGGTTAGATTGTTTATTTGAGATTTTTCTTGTTTCTTGAGGTGAGCTTGAATTGCTATAAACTTCCCTTTTAGAACTGCTTTTGCTGTGTCCCATTGGTTTTGGGTTGTCCTGTTTTCGTTGTCATTTGTTTCTATGTATTTTTTTAAATTATTCTCTGATTTCTTCAGTGATCTCTTGCTTATTTAGTAGTGCACTGTTTAGCCTCCATGTATTTGTGTTTTTTACAGTTTTTTTCCTGTAATTGATATCTAGTCTCATAGCATTGTGGTCAGAAAAGATGCTTGATGCTATTTCAGTTCTCTTAAATTTTCCGAAGCTTGATTTGTGACCCAAGATGTGATGTATCCTGGAGAATGTTCCATGTGCACTTGAGAAGAAAGAGTATTCTGCCACTTTTGGGTGGAATGTCCTTTAAATATCAATTAATTCCATATTGTTTGTGTCATTTAAAGCTTGTGTTTCCTTATTTATTTTCTGTTTGATCTGTCCATTGGTGTAAGTGGGGTGTTAAAGTCCCCTACTGTTATTGTGTTACTGTCGATTTCCCCTTTTATGGCTGTTAGCATTTGCCTTATGTATTGAGGTGCTCCTGTGTTGGGTGCATAAACATTTATAATTGTTATATCTTCTTCTTGGATTGATCCTTTGATCATTATGTAGTGTCCCTTTTTATCTCTTGTAACAATCTTTAATTTAAAGTCTATTTTATCTGATACGAGTATTGCTACTCCAGCTTTCTTTTGATTTCCATTTGCATGGAATATCTTTTTCCATCCCTTCACTTTCAGTCTGTATGTGTCCTTAGGTCTGAAGTGGGTCCCTTGTAGACAGCATATGTATGGGTCTTGCTTTTGTATCCATTCAGCCAGTCTGTGTCTTTTGGTTGGGGCATTTAATCCATTTACATTCAAGGTGATTATCCATATGTATGTTCCTATTACCGTTTACTTAATTGTTTTGGGTTGTTTTTGTAGGTCTTTGCTTTCTCCTGTATTTCCTGCCTAGAGAAGTTCCTTTAGCATTTGCTGTAAAACTGGTTTGGTGGTGCTGAATTCTCTTAACTTTTGTTTGTCTGAAAAGTTTTTGATTTCTCCATCAAATCTGAATGAGATCCTTCCTGGGTAGAGTAATCTTGGTTGTCGGTTTTTCTCTTACATCACTTTAAGCATATGTGGCCACTCCCTTCTGGCCTGCAGAGTTTCTGCTGAAAATCAGCTGATAACCTCATGGGGATTCCTTTGTATGTTATTTGTTGCTTTTCCCTTGCTGCTTTTAATATTTTTTCTTTGAATTTAATTTTTGTTAGTTTGATTAATATGTGTCTTGGTGTGTTTTTCCAAGGGTTTATCCTCTGTGGGACTCTCTCTACTTCCTGGACTTGGGTGACTATTTCCTTTCCCATATTAGGGAAGTTTTCGACTATAATCTCTTTAAATATTTTCTCAGACCGTTTCGTTTTCTCTTCTTCTTCTGGGACCCCTGTAGTTCGAATGTTGGTGCGTTTAGTGTTGTCCCAGATGTCTCTGAGATTGTCTTCAATTCTTTTCATGCTTTTTTCTTTATTCTGCTCCTCAGCAGTTATTTCCACCATTTTGTCTTCCAACTCACTTATTCATTCTTCTGCCTCAGTTATTCTGTTATTGACTCCTTCTAGTGTATTTTTCATTTCAGTTATTGTGTTGTTCGTCTCTGTTTGTTTGTACTTTAGTTCTTTTAGTTCTTTGTTAAACATTTCCTGTATTTTCTCAGTCCATTCCTCCATTCTACTTCTGAGATTCTGGATCATCTTTACTATCATTACTCTGAATTCTTTTCCAGGTAGATTTCCTATTTCCTCTTCATTTATTTGGTCTTGCAGGTTTTTACCTTGCTCCTTCATCTGTGACATATTTTTTTTACCATCTCATTTTTTTTTTTTTTTTTAATGAGTGGGATTGTGTTCCTGTCATACTGTTTGGCCTGAGACTTCCAGCACTGGATTTTGTAGGCTATTGGGTAGAGCTGGGTCTTGGTGCTGAGATGAGGAACTCCGTGAGACGTCGCTCCAGTGAATATTCCCTGGGGTCTGAGGTTCTCTGTTAGTCCAGTGGTTTGGACTTGGAGCTCCCACTGCAGGAGCTCAGACCAGCCCCGGGCTTGTGAACCAAGATCCATCAAGCTGTGTGGGGTGGCAAAAAAAAAAAAAAAGAGAGAGAACAATAACAAAGTAAAAAATAAAATTACACTAGGAGACTAACAGGTATGTTAGAAAGGATATAAAAATAATAACATAGATGAATCGACAACCGGAAAGTACATCAGTACCACAATAGTAAAAAAGAGGAGGAGGGAGAAGAAAAAACAAGTGGGAGAGGGGGAAAGGCCTTTGCTCTGGAGGGCGGGGCCTAAGCAAGGGTGAGGTTTGGGCAGTGGGCAGGGCCTATGCTTAGGACCCACAGGGCTGGAAAAGGCCCTGGGGGCTGTGGGCATTGGGGCTTAGGCTCAAGGAACAGAAGGGGCCCAGGTATGCCCCCCACCCCTGGTCTCAGAGAGCAGGGGACCTCACCTGTGAGCCCAGCAGGCTTCCTGGGCTCGAGTGCTCGGGGCAGATACCCTCCTCTCCTCTCCTGGTCCTCTGGTCTGGGTGGGTCCCTCGCCTGCCTCTCCTGATCTCCCTGGCCTCCCTCCTATGCCCCAATGACCACTGCGGTGGGGGGCGGGGGGCTTTGAGGGCAGGGGACCCGTCTGGGAGCTCAGCAGGCTCCCGGCCTGAGTGGGCGGGGCTATGCCCCTCTGCTCCTCTCCCGCTCCTCCTGGATGGCCCCTCCTGCCTGCCTATCCTGATCTCCCTCACCTCCCTCCTATGCGCCCAAGGACCCATGCGGCCTCGAGGGGGCTTTGGAGGGCAGTGTATCTGCCTGGGAGCTCAGCAGCCTCCCTGTGCCTGAGTGGGCAGGGCAGTCGCCCTCTGCTCCTCTCCCATTCCTCCCAGAGGGCCCCTCCTGCCTGCCTCTCCTAATCTTCCCGGCCTCCCTCCTTTGCCCCCAGGACCCACGTGGCCTGGATGGGGCTTTGGAAGGGTGGGGTTACTGGCTTGGGAGCTCAGCACGCTCCCCGGCCCGAGAGGGTCAGGCGATCGCCCTCTGCTCCTCTCCCGCTCTTCCCGGAGAGCCCCTCCCACCTGCCTCTGGTGAGCTCCCCGGCCTCGGGCGCAGATCCTGTCTGGCCTCCACTTCGCCTCCCCTGTCAGTCCCCGTCTGTACTACCAGTTCACTTTGGGGTTCCTCCCGTCTCCTTGGGCGTCAGAGTCCCCACCCAGTGGCCAGCAGGTGCCCTAGTTTTGGGGAGAAGCTAACTCCTTATTCTTTTTTATAGCTGAGTAGTATTCCATTGTGTGTGTGTGTACCACATCTTCTTTGTCCATTCATCTGTTGATGGACAGTTCGGTTGTTTACATGTCTTGGCAATTGTAAATAATGCTGCTATGAACATTGGGGTGCATTATCTTTTTGCATTGGTGTTTTCGTTTTTGTTTTTTTCGGATATATACCCAGGAGTGGAATTACTGGTCACATGGTAATTCTATTTTTAGTTTTTCTGAAACCTCCATACTGTTTTCCACAGTGGCTGTGCCAATTTACATTCCTACGAACAGTGTACAAGGGTTCCCTTTTCTCTACATCCTCGGCAACATTTGTTATTTGTAGACTTATTGATGACAGCTATTCTGATAGGCGTGAGGTGATGTTTCATTGTGGTTTTGATTTGCATTTCCCTGATGATTAAGTGATGTTGAGCATCTTTTCACGTGCCTGTTGGCCATCTTCATCACCTTGTAACGAGGACTTTTTAAAAGATCTAGTCAACTTTCAGGTATGTATTTTTAACTACAGTCACCATGACTTAATTATTTTATTACTGGAAGTTTGTACCTTTGAACTCTGTTTATCCATTTCTCCCTCCCCCTGCTCCCCCTCCTTCAGCCCCTGCCTCTGATAACCACCAGTGTATTCTCTGTATCTGCAGCTTGGATTTTTTTTGTTCTTGTTGATGCTTTTAAACTCCACATGTAAGTTAGATCCATAGTATTTGTCTTCCTCTAAGTTATATAACTTAACTTACTGCCCTCAAGGTCCATGCATGTTGTTGCAGATGGCCACATTTCATTCTTTTTTAATGGAAGAATAGTATTCTGTTGTATTCGTGTGTATATGTGTGTGTGTGTATAAACATATCACATCTTTTTTATGTATTCATGCATTGAGGGATGCTTAGGTTGTTTCAATATCTTGACTATTGTAAATAACGCTGCAGTGAATGGGGCGGGGGGCTGTATGTGTGCATATATCTTCTCAAATTAGTGTTTTCGTTTTCTTTGGATAGATACCCAGAAGTGGGATTGCTGTAACTTTTAATTCCTTTCATGACTTTTTTACTATGTATTTTTTAGCTTCTCAGAGATTGCTCTAAAGCTTAACATGTACATCTTAATTTAGCTGACTCTTTCTCAGGTTTTACCAATTTTATTCCAGTGAGATATGGAAACATTACTTCTATATAACTCTGTTCTCTTTTACTCTTCTTGTACTATTATTGTCATACATATTATATCTGTATATGTTATAAATCCATTAATAAATTGGTATAATTATTCATATAATTTATGTCTTTTATAGAAGTGGAGAGAGGAAAGGAGAGTATATATTTATAGAGTGTTATATGATCTTTCTTAGTTATCATTTTTTGTCCTTTTCATTTGTTCTCATGGAATGACATTCCCATCTAGTAACATTTCCTTGGTCATTGCAGCTTTGTTCCCACCTGTCTCCTTTGTATTATCGACAGATATATTACATTTCTATATGTTATAGGTACAATACAATTATATACATACTATTTTATGCAATTGGTTTTTATATCAGCTAAGAGGAAGAATACACATTATACTTTGAAAAAAATAGGTAATTACTTTCACTGACACTTTTTTTCATGTGCATTTGTGTGGATTCTGAGGTCACTTGCTTTCAGCCTTGAAACCTTCCATTAGTATATTTTATAAGGTGAGTCTGATACTGTTCATCAGTTTTTGTTTTCTGGGAATATTTTATTTCGCTTACATTTTTTTTTTTTTTTTAAATGCAGGTTTTTGTTTTTTTTTTTAAAGAAATTCACGTTCTTTTTTTTATTTATTTATTTACGACTGTGTTGAGTCTTCGTTTGTGTGCGAGGGCTTTCTCTGGTTGCGGCAAGTGGGGACCACTCTTCATCGCGGTGCGCGGGCCTCTCACCATCGCGGCCTCTCTTGTTGCGGAGCACAGGCTCCAGACGCACAGGCTCAGTAATTGTGGCTCACGGGCCCAGTTGCTCCGTGGCATGTGGGATCTTCCCAGACCAGGGCTCGAACCCGTGTCCCCTGCATTGGCAGGCAGATTCTCAACCACTGCGCCACCAGGGAAGCCCCTATTTCGCTTACATTTTTGATAGTTATACTGTAGGTAAAAATTTTGGTTGACAGTTTTTTTTTGTTTTTGTTTTTTTGCTTTTAACTCAACACTTTGAATATGTCATCTCTCTGCCTTCTGGTCTATATTGTTTTGGATAAAAAGTCAACTATTAATCTTATGAAATTTCCCTTGTACATGACAAGTCATTTTGCTGCTTTTAGGATTTATTTATTTTCTTTTTCTTTCAACATTTTTATTACAATGTGTCTGGGTGTGGATTCCTTTGTGTTTATCCTACTTGGAGTGTTAAGCTTCTTCCATGTGTAGATTTATGTTTTTAGTTAAATTTGAGAAATTTATGGCCATCACTTCTTGGAATTTTTTTCTGCTTCTCCCTCTCTTTTCTCTCTTTGTATTCCCATTACATGTATTTTGGTACATTTAATGGTATCCCACATTTCTCAGAGAGTTTGTTCATTTTTGTTTTTTATCTCTGTTCTTCATATTGCATAATCTATTCATCAGTTTCTTCTTCTTCCAGTTTATATTTGCTATTAAGCTATTCTGGTGAATTTTTCATTTTAGCTATTGAACTTTTCAACCTCAAGATTTCTGTTTGGTTCTTTTGTCATCATACCTATCTTTACACTTAAAAAAATGAGATATAACTAAAATGCCAAAAATTTACCCATTGAAAATGTACAATTCAGTGATGTTTAGTTATATTTACAAGGTTGTGCAATTATCGCCACTTTTTAATTCCAGAACATTTTTATTGTCTCAGAAAGAAAGTCTGCCTTGATTAGCAGTCAATCCCATTCCACCCCTTTCACATCCCCTAGAACTTTCTAATCTACATTCAGTCTCCAAGGATTTTCCTATTCTAAACTTTTTGTATAAATGGAGTCATAAATATTTGACCTTTTGTGTCTGGGTTTTTTCACTAAGTACAGTGTTTTCAAGGTTCACTCATGTTGTAGCATTGTCAGTATTTCATTATTTTTTATGGCTGAATAATATTCCATTGCACAGATATACCACATCAGTTGATAAACATTTGGATTTTTTCCACCTTTTGGCTGTTTATGAATACTGTTTGTCTATAGTTAAAGTACAGGTTTTTCTGTGAACATGTTTTTGGTCCTCTTATGTATATACCTAGAAGTAGAATTGCTTGATCACATGGTCACTCTGGTTTGACTTTTGGGGGAACTGTCAGACTGCTTCCATAGTGACTGCACATTTTACATTCCCACCAGCAATTTATGGACACTCCAGTTTCTCCATATCCTTGCCAACACAGTCATATCCCTGAACTTTTTTTTTTTTTTTTAATTTCTTTTAATAGCCACCCAGATGGGTGTGAAGTGGTATCTCATTTTGGTTTTTATTTGCACTTCTTTAATGGCTAATGGTTTTGAGCATCGTTTCATGTGCTTATTGGCTATTTTTATATCTTTTTTATAATTTCTCTATTCAGTTTCTTTATTCCCTATTTCACTGTCCTTTGGAATTTCTATTCAGATCCTTTACCCATTTTTCACTTGGCTTATTTGGGTTTTTACTGTTGAGCTATGAGTTCTATATATATTGTATATGTAAGTGTTATCAGATACATGATTGGAAATATTTTCTCCCTTAGTGAGTTATCTTTTCACTTTCTTGATACTGTCCTTGGTTGCATAAAGGTTTTTATTTTGAGGAAGTTCAGTTTATTTTTTTCTTTGATTCCTTGTGCTTTTTGTGTCATATATAAAAAATTGTGTAATATAGTCATGAAGATTTGCACCTATGTTTTCTTCTTAGAATTTCTATAGTTTTACCTTTTAAATATTGATGTATGATCCTTTTTGAGTAAATTGTTCAGTTGGTGTTAGGTAGGGACAAATTTGTTCTTCTTCATGTGCATGTGCAATTGTCCCAGCACCATGTGTTGAAATACTGTTCTTTCTCCATTTAAAGGTCATGGTATCCCTATCAAAAATCAGTTGACTATATATGTGTGGGTTTTATTCTGGATTTTAAATCCTTTTCCATTGATCTGTATGTCTGTCCTTATGCCAGTTCCATCCTCTCTTGATTAGTGTAGTTTTGTAGTAGATTTTGAAATTGAGAAGTTAGAGTTCCCTAACTGTTTTCCTTTTTCAAGATTGTCCTGGCTATTCTGGGTTTGTTGCATCTCCATAGGTATTTTAAAGTGAGCTTTTCCATTTCTGTACTCTTCTGCCCCACTGCTCCCTGGGCGGGAGGGCCTGTTTCCCCATTCCGGTACTGATGTATGGGAGCAGAGGAGCATTCCACATTGAAAGAGGTTACATCCTAGTAATGATCCACTAGTGATCAGGGCCTGAAGATTTCAGAAGAAGGCATGGTTGGAAGATGTGTTGTTCTGCTCTTATGCCATGAAATTTCTAACAGTAAATTTCATGTGACCACAAAGTAGATTATCCACACATTCCTGCTTACAATGGTTATGACTTGAGGTCTTCAAACAAACAAACAAAATCTAACAACCTTTGAGAGAGTCATTGGAAGTTAGTGTTCACAGGCATTATAATGGAAGAAAAGTGTCATTAGTAGTGATATAACCGACATTAACTAAATGGCATCAAGGAACCACAGCAGATGTATATTGTTTCAATACGATGTCCTAAGACCGTTGTGAGTAATAGCAGTATTGTTACCTTTTTCTTGGGTGGGCGTTATGAAATTAGTTATGCACATATGACAGTAAAAACCACAGATATGATGTCTGTGTTACACCGTGAAGAATGTTTATGTGCATGATTAGACAATCAATAAACACTAAGTATCTGTTTTCTACCCCATATTTGAAAACTTCATGAATAAATCACTATAGCTCTCATGGGCCCAAGAATTTTGTAAAATCAATTATTTATTCAGACAGATGCCTTACAAAAATTATATGCTGAGAACCTTCACATATCCTAGTAGTAGCTCTGCTCAAGCTTTCATTAGTAGGTGGAATCCCAGTTGTTGGTAGGATATCAGCCTTGGCATTCTTTTATTCTGATCGATAGCTTACATGAGAATAGGGAATGTTTTCATGAGTAAAGGACAGACAGAGTAATATCAGTTGAGCTTGCATTGTTTTGCTTTAAATAACAATATTATTTATAGTGTATCTTCATGGGTGAGTGGGCACTGTGAGGAGTATGAGTGAAAAATTTCCTTAACTAGATCCGTGAATCTTGTCTCAGTATGACTGCCTATGAAGGGCCTGGACTGGGTAGAGAAGAGGAACTAGTGTTGTGATGTTAATAATTACAACCTTTAATAGATAGGGCTTATAGATTTAACACAAATAAACACTAAAGTAGTTTAAAATGTAGTATTTGCTTTTCATTTCTGTTTTAAATATTATTTGTAAGAAATGATTCACCACTCATAATTAATACTGGACACAAAATCATGGGATTATAGTTCTGGAACCTTAGAGATTTTGTTGGTGCCTTTTTTTTTTTAAATAAAAAACAAACCAAAAGGGACTTCCCTGTTGGTGCAGTGGTTAAGAATCCGCCTGCCAATGCAGGGGACAAGGGTTCAAGCCCTGGTCTGGGACGATCCCACATGCTGCAAAGCAACTAAGCCCATAAGCCACAACTACTGAGCCTGCGAGCCACAGGTATTGAGCCCACGCACCGCAATTACTGAAGCCCGCGCGCCTAGAGCCCATGTTCTGCAACAGTAGAAGCCACCACAATGAGAAGCCCGTGCACCGCAATGAAGAGTAGCCCCCACTCGCTGCAACTAGAGAAAGCCCGCTCACAGCAACGAAGACCCAACACAGCCAAAAGTAAATAAATAAAATAAATTAATTTTAAAAAAACCCAAAAATATTTGAGATTGGGCTTTGATAAGATTACCCCTTGTGTCTAATTTACCATGTTTCTATTTAGAATTAACCTACCATATTCCTATCAAGAACTAATCTCTCATGCTCTTTTTGAGAACTAATCTACCATGTGCCTATCAAGAACTGATTTACCGTTTCAGTTTCAGTGCTTGTGATTGGTCTGTTCATATTTTCTATTTCTTCCTGGTTCAGTCTCGGAAGGTTGTTGAAACTGTGATTAAAAATCTTCCAACAAACAAAAGCCCAGGACCAGATGGCTTCACAGGCAAATTCTATCAAACATTTAGAGAAGAGCTAGCACCTGTCCTTCTCAAACTCTTCCAAAACATAGCAGAGAGAGGAACACTCCCAAACTCATTCTACGAGACCACCATCACTCTGATACCAAAATCAGACAAAGATGTCACAAAGAAAGAAAACTATAGGCCAATATCACTGATGACCATAGATGCAAAAATCCTCAACAAAATACTAGCAAACAGAATCTAGCAGCACATTAAAAGGATCATACACTATGATAAAGTGGGCTTTATCCCAGAAATGCAAGGATTCTTCAATATACACAAATCAATCAACGTGATACTCCATATTAACAAATTGAAGGCTAAAAACCATATGATCATCTCAATAGATGCAGAGAAAGCTTTTGACAAAATTCAACACCCATTTACGATAAAAAGCCCTCCAGAAAGTAGGCATAGAGGGAACTTTCCTCAACATAATAAAGGCCGTGTATGACAAACGCACAGCCAACATCGTCCTCAGTGGTGAAAAACTGAAACCATTTCCACTAAGATCAGGAACAAGGCAAGGTTGCCCACCCTCACCACTATTATTCAACATAGTTTTGGAAGTTTTAGCCACAGCAATCAGAGAAGAAAAAGGAATAAAAGGAATCCAAATTGGAAAAGAAGAAGTAAAGCTGTCACTGTTAGCAGATGACATGATACTATACATAGAGAATCCTAAAGATGCTACCAGAAAACTACTAGAGCTAATCAATAAATTTGGTAAAGTAGCAGGATACGAAATTAATGCACAGAAATCTCTTGCATTCCTACACACTAATGATGAAAAATCTGAAAGTGAAATTAAGAAAACACTCCCATTTACCACTGCAACAAAAAAAGTAAAATATCTAGGAATAAACCTACCTAAGGAGACAAAAGACCTGTATGCAGAAAATTATAAGACACTGATGAAAGAAATTAAAGATGATACCAACAGATGGAGAGATATACCATGTTCTTGGATTGGAAGAATCAACCTTGTGAAAATGACTCTACTACCCAAAGCAATCTACAGATTCAATGCAATCCCTGTCAAACTACCACTGGCATTTTTCACAGAACTAGAACAAAAAATTTCACAATTTGTATGGAAACACAAAAGACCCCGAATAGCCAAAGCAATCTTGAGAAAGAAAAATGGAGCTGGAGGAATCAGGCTCCCTGACTTCAGACTATACTACAAAGCTACAGTAATCAAGACAGTATGGTACTGGCACAAAAACAGAAATATAGATCAATGGAATAGGATAGAAAGCCCAGAGATAAAGCCACACACATATGGTCACTTTATCTTTGATAAAGGAGGCAAGAACATACAGTGGAGAAAAGACAGCCTCTTCAATAAGTGGTGCTGGGAAAACTGGACAGCTACATGTAAAAGTATGAAATTAGAACACTCCCTAACACCATACACAAAAATAAACTCAAAATGGATTAAAGACCTAAATGTAAGGCCAGACACCATCAAACTCTTAGAGGAAAACATAGGCAGAACACTCTATGACATAAATCACAGCAAGATCCTTTTTGACCCACCTCCTAGAGAAATGGAAATAAAAACAAAAATAAACAAATGGGACCTAATGAAACTTAAGAGCTTTTGCATAGCAAAGGAAACCATAAACAAGACGAAAAGACAACCCTCAGAATGGGAGAAAACATTTACAAATGAAGCAACTGACAAAGGATTAATCTCCAAAACATACAAGCAACTCTTGCAGCTCAATATCAAAAAAACAAACAACCCAATCCAAAAACGGGCAGAAGACCTAAAGAGACGTTTCTCCAAAGAAGATATACAGATTGCCAACAAACACATGAAAGAATGCTCAACATCATTAATCATTAGAGAAATGCAAATCAAAACTGCAGTGAGGTATCATCTCACACCAGTCAGAATGGCCATCATCATAAAATTTACAAACAAATGCTGGAGAGGGTGTGGAGAAAAGGGAACCCTCTTGCACTGTTGGTGGGAATGTAATTTGATACAGCCACTATGGAGAACAGTATGGAGGTTCCTTAAAAAACTTAAAACAGAACTACCATACGACCCAGCAATCCCATTACTGGGCATATACCCTGAGAAAACCATAATTCAAAAAGAGTCATGTACCAAAATGTTCATTGCAGCTCTATTTACAATAGCCAGGACATGGAAGCAACCTAAGTGTCCATCAACAGATGAATGGAAAAAGAAGATGTGGCACATATATGCAATGGAATATTACTCAGCCATAAAAAGGAACAAAACTGAGTTATTTGCAGTGAGGTGGATGGACCTAGAGTCTGCCATACAGAGTGAAGTAAGTCAGAAAGAGAAGGACAAATACCATATGCTAACACATATATATGGAATGTAAAAAAAAAAAAAAGAAAAAGGTCAGAAGAACCTAGGGGCAAGACAGGAATAATGATACAGACCTAGTAGGGAATGGACTTGAGGATATGGGGAGGGGGAAGGGTAAGATGTGACAAAGGGAGAGAGTGGCATGGACATATAGACGCTACCAAACATAAAATAGATAGCTAGTGGGAAGCAGCCGCATAGCACAGGGAGATCAGCTCGGTGCTTTGTGACCACCTAGAGGGGTGGGATAGGGAGGGTGGGAGGGAGGGAGATGCAAGAGGGAAGAGATATGGGGACATATGTATATGTATAACTGATTCACTTTGTTATAAAGCAGAAACTAACACACCAGTGTAAAGCCATTATACTCCAATAAAGATGTTTAAAAAAACAAAAAACAAAAAACTAATTTACCATGTTTCTATGATGGTAGCCCAAGAAAAACAAATAAGTGAAGGTGAAAAATTATCCACCATACGTTATATGAAGTTAAGCTATATTTTTCCTAATAATTTCCACACTTTTCTCATTTGTCTGCAGCAGATCAGTAGATATAGTACGGGGGCCTGTGAAAATGGATATTTATTTAAACAACCCACAAAATATATTCTTTGCTATTTTTTGGACTTATTTAGAGAGATGAAATAAACAACCCATTGTTTTTATTTAAAACAGAACAAAAAAAAGCTTAAGTTCTGTAATTCTTGTTGATAACATAACTATTCACATTCTTCTATTGCTGTTTTAATTATCCATGGATAAATATAGTCTTTGCATAGTTATAATCTAGTTGTGGTATCATTTTGTGGGTTTTTTTCCAGTTTTTCATGTTTATCATTTTTAGTGATAGTTTTACATTACACCTTCTTTCTTTACTTTCCAGCTGGATAAACAGTTTCTAACACAAAGGGGGCTTGATCAGTGAATGCGTATGTTTGTGGAGTTGTCCTATATGGCTGGAAGTTCTGAAGGGAAGATATAACCATGTGTCTCAAAGAAGTTCAGTTTTTGACTTCTTAAAAACGTGTATTATACATTAATAAAGCAATATTTATTTAACCATTGTTTTCTTATTATAATTAGGAAATTGTTATAAATGTCTGTTTTTCCATGTAGAGTGTAAGTTTCATAATTGGGGAAATCTGTCCTTTTTCATTCAATACCTTGTTCCCAACCCCAAGTACAGGTACTTGATAAATATTTGCTAAATTATTAAATATTTGTTGGATTGAATTAGCCAGTTTTTTGCTGTTATTAAAAGTGCCTGCATGTAGGTGTGCATGTGTGTATATATACTGTATATGCATATATGTGTTCATATGAAATATATGCTTATCTTTTTTCTTTTTAATTATTTCCTTAATGGTAAAACCAATGAGAATAGAGACAGGACTGTGAATGAACTTATGCCTTAAAATATTGAACACATTATAAATGTTTTCTGTAACCTCTCCTTGTTTTTTTTTTTCCTGTCATCCACTTGTGTTTTTCACATAACTCATTTGGCATCTTGACTATGCTAATAAGTGTTGTCAGAGAGGAATGATACACAGACTGTTGTTAGGGAGCTTATGTCAAGTGAGAGATGTCGAAAAATTGACCCAAGCAAGCGCTTAGGAGGAATACTTCATTAGATTGAGAGTGGATTCCAGAGAAGGGGACTTCAGATCCAAGGCAAAGATAAACAGGTAGTAACCAATTGCACATCTTTGACAAAGAATGTGCTGTGTGTTTGCCAGAAGGCAGTGGCCCTCTTACTTTTGATCAACCAAATATTATAGAAGTCTAACTATTCGTATTGAAATCTTGCTCTTGAGAAGGATGATTTTGTATAGTTAGGGAGAGATTTCTGCATTCTTATTTTTATGTAGAGTAATCTGAATCTTAAAAAAGTTAAAGGGGCCCACTAATGTATGCTGGTCCCACTTATGTTAATCTTAATCATTACATACCTTCAACAAAGGAAATCTCTGGTGGTAAGAGGGCAAGACCAGGAAGCATCATGGATCAGCCCTATTCCCGAAGATTGGAAGTGGCAGTGTGAATAATTTTCTCTCTTCCTTTCATTTTACGGAATGGAGCAATAGTTGTTTTGATAAGTATTTAAAATTTTTTAGTGAACTTGAGTTTCTTGTTTACTTTTTGATTTCTCTTGCTTATATTTCTATATACCCATTTGGGGATATATAACATGGAGGAGTTTGCCAGACATTTATGGAGATACTTAAAAAATTATAAGTGCTTTTATAAAAGTATGCACACTGGGGACACAAGAAGTTATTGTTCTGTGGGAGTTCTTTTATAATTTTTATATTAGTCAAAGTAATTATTGTTGAGATAAAACATTCTATTCTGTTTTTTTTTTAAGAATAGAAAACATTTAAAATCCTTTAACATAGATACATTACAATTTTTCCAAAGAAAGCAACTTTGACTTAGAGAATAAAAGATTAGCTCCTGTTATATAGCTAATTAGTGGTAGAACCTGATTTGAATCCTGGACTGACTTAAAGCTTCTCCTCATTTGGCTGTGCCTGGTATCTTTTTGCTTATCCCACTTAATTCTCACTATAGTTGCACAAGGTATCTAGTATTATTGTTGTTTTACAGAGAACTAAGCTGAAGACCTGAAAAACAATTAATTTATCTAAGGATTCGGAGCTAGTAGGTGGAAGAGGTAGGATTTAAATTCAGGTCTGTCTGTGTTTGGTATAATAAAAAATATATCTGGTCCTTGTCCCCAGTTCCTGCTACAAAGCTTTGAAAAGCCTTGGAATTTTGAATGATAGGAGTATCTTTTTTATGCTAATGAGGTAGGCCTTTACATAGCTTTAGGTTGGAGGTTCACCAGAAGGACCACCATGCCTGGAGAGGATTGAGACTTTCAGCTGCCTGACCTTTAGCAGGGCCGGTGATTGAATCAGTCATTCCTAAGTAATGAAATTCCAAAAAGCTTCTGGACACTGAAGCTAAGGGGCTCTTCCTGGTTAGTGAACACATCATTATGCTGGGAGGATGTCAGGCCCTGATTCCCCAGGGGCAGAGCATGGAAACTGCATCTGGGACCCTCCCAGGCTTCACCTGATGTGTATCCTTTATAATAAAACTATAGTTGTAAGTGTCATACTTTCCCTGAGTTCTGTAAGTTGTTGTAATGAATTATCGCATGTGAGGGGGTTGCAGGAACCCCTGAATTTGTAGTGAGCCAGCTTGGCGATAGCTGGATCTAGCAGCTCGTGTCAGGAGGCCAGTGTTGTGGAGGACTAGCCCTCAGGGTGTGGCGTCTGGGCTGTCTTGGGTAGTTAGTGTCAGAGCTGAATTGCAGTGCCCCACGTTGGAATAGTGGAGTTGAGACTGTGCTGATACACAGCTTTGCCCTGACGTGTTTGCAAACGTCATTTCATTGCAAGGCTGTGAGGTAGTGCAGTGCTCTCTTTCCAACTGTAAGCTTTATGTTCTTAAAGATCTCTCGCTGGAGGAGTTTTTGTTTAAGTAACTTAAAACCTATGGGAAAAACAATACTGGCATGACTTTGGTTGCAATTTAGGGCTTTTGAGGTATGTAGACATACATGTTTTTTTGTTTATTTTAAAAAACCTTGAAGCAAAATAAAATATTTCACACATTTAAATTAGTAATAATATGTTTTCTAATGCTAAGTTCTGTTTTCTCTTCCATTTTCAAAACTTTCTCAGTTAAAAAATGTTTTACTTTATTACAGGTAATTTTTATGCAAAGCAGAATTTTATTTTTCTACACGTGAATCTTCATCCCTGGTTTGTTTTTTGTCTAAGTTTTAAATTACTGTTACCAGCAAACTGTTTCCAGAGTCTCCAGTAACTTTTGTCCCTCATATTCCCAACTTAAGGGAATACTGTTATGTGTATATAGGGAGTTTTTCCAAATTACTTTTCTAAAGTTATATTGCCACCCATGATAACTTCCTGTCACAGCATATAGAAAGTATCAGTATTGTCTCACATGGCTTTATCAGCAGTGCCTATATGAATCTCTTATTCTCCATTCCCTCCCCACCCCCCTTCTCTATCCTGCCTGCTACCATGGCAAAAAGGACGTAAGAAAATCCTTCTTAGAGGTAGGTATACTTTGCTGTATCTTCCTCTGTCATTTCCAAGTAGTGTTACTGATACGTTTTTTGCACTCTGCCTTCTATTTTATCCTCCCCCCCACCACCCCATTTCTCACCCTCCATTCCTATTTCTAATGATCCTGAAAAGGATATTTTATATGAAATTTTGTATTTAGAAAAATTGTTATAGAAGTCTAACTATTTGTACTAAAATTTAGCATAAGGGGCTTTTGCTTAGCTTTGGAGATGTTTCTATATGTTTATTTTCATACAGAATCATGAATCTTAGAGAAGTGAAAGCTCATGGATCCATGATTGATAAGTGGAGGAGTTGTCTGGACAGAGAGAAGATGCACGGTTAGAAACAGAGCAGCCAGCTGCCAGCTCAGGGCTATTTCTTTGGCCTCACTGCTTTCCTCTCTGTAGAATTTCTGCCGTGTGTTATCTAATTATGATGGTAACGTAAGTTGGATTTTCTTCCTCATATTTCTGATTTGTCCTCTATTGTGCTTTGAAGTAAGTCTGGATTTTGTATTTTTAAAGATAGCTTTTGGTATGCATTGTAAACTCCCTTTCTTACTCTTACCTATCTTATGCCCACTGGTATTTAATCATTTACTTATCTTTAGTGCAGGTACCTATCTCGGCTGCCTCTCCTTTTCCTCCAGTAGGCTATATGCTATACTAACATGCTTAACTGTGGGCGTGATCCCTGCATGTGCTTGAAATCTGGTCACGTTTTGAAAGAGACATTGCAGAATATATAGGTAATTTTTAAAAACCATATTTCTCAGTTTCATCTAAAGTTCCATTGGATTGGAAATTGTTAAGACATACACACTTCAAGATCATTGTCTAGCTGTCCTAACTTTATTGTACTAGTAAATTGATATTAGGAGTAATTAAGTGGATGCTATGTTATATGTTGACTTTACACCTAGGAAAAATTTCGAATTGTAGTCTTGTTTTGTTCATTGTTCAGTATGTCTTTTTTTTTTTTTTTTTTTCCCTTTAAAAAAATCACCTAATGTAAATACTAGTATTTGAGGAGACAGAGCTCAGCTTTCCTCAGCTGGTTTCCCTAAAAAATTTATTGCCAATATAAGATGATGGTACTAAAGCTAAGAAACAAATAGGAAAATCAAAGGTTTCCTTATTATTTCTACTATTTTTGGCTCCAGGTATCTGAGAGTTGGATTTTCTCATATTCAAGAAGAGACTGAGAACCCCTTCATTAGTCTGAGATTTGATTTATCATTCTTGATACCTAGCTCAGAGATTGGCATGTGGTAAATCTTCACCGAATGTTGACTGAATCACAGAATTAATGAAGTTAGAACCAAGTATGTTACAAATCTATCATGATGGAAACAAATCAGTGGTTGACGAGATTGGGGTAAGGGATTGACTACAAAGGAGAAACATGAGTTTTCAAGGTGAGGGAGCTGTCCTTCCTGTACTGTGGCAATGCATACACAACTCAGCATCTGTTACAACCTATAGAACTGTGAACCCCATAACGAATTTTACTCTGCACGTTTAAACAAATCAAATAAATCAGGTTGTCAGGGGAACCCAAGACGGAATGCAGACTGTGGTGAATTATGTAACTTCACTCAAGGGTTTGAGGAAGAGGGTACTGATCTAAGTAACTTTGGCTGAATACCCTAAGGCTAAAAACAAAACTGGATACATACATTGTACTCTAGTTTGTTTCTCACAGCTATGACTTAGCAGTTTTGAAAATACTTTGCATGTGTACTGTTGTTGAGCACATAAGTAAATATAACTCTTATTGTAGATACTGAGAGCTGGGGGAGAGTGAAGTTACAAATAAGCAGTGGGAAATGCTGACATGAACTCCATGGCTCCGTATTGGAGTTGAGTGTATCAGTTTGAACTTATGTGCTTTCTTTAAAAAAAAAAGTATATATAGATAGGTAGATAGATGCAAGAAAGAAGTATAGAAGTGTGTGTGTGTGTGTGTGTGTGTGTGTGTGTGTGTGTAATTTCCTGTCTCTTCCACTGAGGGGGCCTAGAAGCAGTGAGCAACAAGTAAACCTAGCGGCCCAGGTCATGGTTTTCAATACCACACTCCAATAAAAGGAATCAGGGCTCTTTAGAAAAAGTGGCTGAATCTGCGGCCAGGGCAGAGAAAACATAAGATGAGCGTGGGGCATCTTTGGTTGTCAGAAAATAGGAAAGTATTCAAAAAAGAGTGTTGGGAGGAATGTCCG
Organism: Balaenoptera musculus; assembly: GCF_009873245.2. NCBI lineage: Eukaryota > Metazoa > Chordata > Mammalia > Artiodactyla > Balaenopteridae > Balaenoptera > Balaenoptera musculus. The sequence goes on along the minus strand of NC_045801.1, from coordinate 81,101,410 downwards.
AAGGACATATTCAGTCTGTGGCTAAAGCTGGAACAATTGGAGCAATGAGGTAAGGAATGATAATATTGAATTATAACCGAAAGAATAAAATAAATATCCATGAGTCCATACTGATACAGATACATGATCGGGTAAATAAATACATAAATAAATAAATAGTAGAGAAAGAACAACTTAGAAAAGAATTTCAACAAATGTAGAAGGAATGAGGGAAATAGGAAGTCATCTTTAGACCAGAACAATAATAATTGCTGAGGGTAAGATCAATCAGTGAATGTTAAAATCAGTGGGCAAAACTTTATGAGAAACAGGATAAATTTGTATGACTTTAAAATATTTCCCCCCAAATATTTCTTAATTACACAGGGGAAAATAGTACTTTACATGTTGAACCCTGGCAGGCACCCCCTTAACCAAGTGATCAATGTTACTGACATTGATATTATGTACTCTCTGATGTGATGAACTGAGGGCACACCACCACAAAGTTCCTGACTTCTGTCTAATCATGAGAAAATATTATGCAAATCCAAGTTGATTGATATTCTACAAAATACCTGAACAATACTTCTCTAAGGTGCCAAGTTTGAAAGACAAGGAGAGAAGAACCATCACAGATGGGAGGAGAATTGGGACACATGACAGTTAAATGCTGTATGCGATCCTGGATTGGATCCTGAAACAGATAGCCTGGAGGAATCTGATTAAAGCCTATAGTTTAATTAATAGGATGGTACCAATGTTAATTTTTATTTTCCTAATTGTACCATGGTTATATAAGATGTTAACGTTAGGGGAAGCTGGGTGAAGACTACATAGAAACTCTATGTTACAATCTTTGTAACTCTCCTGTATGTCTAAAGTTTTATCAAAGCAGGAAGTTTAAAAAAAAAATCCTGCCATTTAAAACTTTCTTCTTTTAATTGAGGTTGTCATCATCTTTTTATATTCATGTATATTTTGTAAGCACTGCCCTCATGGATAGGTATAGATGTAGACACGCGTGTGTGCGCGCATGCGCACACACACACAACAGCAGGGAGGTTCATTTCTCTATCATTCTGTGTAGATGGAATAGTTTCTGAAGGATTATCAGAAGGTCTTTGCATAGAAATTTTATAATTCTTACACCAAGGCTGTCTAAATTGTTGAAGTGCTTCTGTATAACATGGTGGAATGCCATGAGAGAGTATATCCTTATAGCAAATGTATAATATAAATGGTGATTTTATATAAAGTTAACTAATATGGTGTTTTAGTTTGTTGGTTAGATGGTCCTATCATAGAAATACAGAGTAGAATTGACTTTTTAATTATGGCAAAATTTTAAGCCTAGGCCTACTTCTAGATGCAGTTTTGGTCCATGTATACTTAGTTATCAGTTAGTATCAAGATATTTAGATTAGTTTCAACGTTCATCTGAGTCAGTCATATTTGGTTGAAAAAAGAAGCTTTTATTTGAAGGTAAACCATGCATATTTAAATTCTTTTTCTTTGACTTCCTGGGTTAGTGTTAATTACAACTTACTTTAAACATAATTTGAAATAATTATGAACAAATAATTATGTTATAATTTTGAAAAAGTAAGGTTTAAAGTACATTATAATTTTAAGAGAGTAAGTGTTCAATATTCTTTAACGTTTTACTATGTTGAGAAAAATCATTTGACTATGTAATTCTGTTTTTATCTGGAGTCTATGCCATAAAAATATCAACATCAGAGTTAAAAGACTTTATATGCTTGTTTGCTTTGACTTAGACATGGGATATGTGCTGCTGTAAGATGAGAGATCTATAAAAGTAGTAAATAATTAAGACTAAAAGCTAAAGGGTTTAAGGGTGAATAAACATCTGTCATTTCATTGTTGACTTCTGCCAGTGTAGACTGCTGAATGTTTGTGGTTTGACTCTTGTTCACTCTGAGCATTCTAGGACTTGTGTGGGTTTCCCCCATATTAGGAGGTGATTGTGAACTGTTGTAGTTCACTGTGAGATTGAACTATCCTAATGTTAGACCAAGGATGGCATTTTTGGAGTAGGAGAAAAGGAGGATGGCAAAAACTAAAGGAAGACTAGTGTTTTTTCTGAAAGAAAGTATATAGACTCCCTGCCACGTTGTGTGTTCCTTGCCTTCTCATTTGCATCTTACCTTTGTGGATGAGTTAACGTAACCTGTATTGGAATGACATAACTTTAGTACCTCTTACCTGTTCTGACAGCATCGCGTAAGACGACTGAACCATGGCCCACATTTTTCTCCAGGGCTTTCTGCGGAAGTGAGTCAATGCATTGTTTCTGGCTTTACTTGCTGTCCCTCCTACCATTGCCAGTGCAGGGTGCATTGGAATTTTCCAGGTAAATCATTAGAGGAGGAGGCACAGAGGAGGGCCAGAGCGGGGATTCACAGTGTTCTGGGAGGGGCCAGTGATTGTTCCGGGAAGTGTTGAAAGTGAACCAAATGAAGTAGGGGTTAAAAATTATCTGAATTAAAAATGTACCAAACACTGAAAAGCCCTCATCATATTTAAGTATCTTTTATCATCATATTTAAAAACCGATTAAAATGTGAGCTGAGATTATTTTTAGCGTGGATTTCAACACCTTTCTTTGTGCTCGTGCCAAGAACACAGTGTTCTGTTAAGTCTTCAGTGACGAAGGTTACTGGCTTGCTGCCAGCCAGGGTCAAGTTCATTCAGATAAGTTTCAGTGTAGAAACATCTGTCATTTCATTGAGTGAGGAACACTCCTCTGTCTTGGCATGTTAGGTGGGTCTGGAGAATTAGTTGTTTTAAAACAAGATTATTAATACTTTTGTCTTTCAGGGATGTGGTTTTTATGGCTTCATATACAAACAGTGCTTTTGACGCCGATATCACGTTCTTGTCTGTTTATTGACTCTCCGTGTCTGAATTGGTGAAATATCACTGCTCTCTTAACCATACCAGACAAGTATCTAGTAGGTGCCATATGAACTCTACTGTGTCATGTAAGGTGTTGCGTTATACTACTGAAGAAAACACATAGTATCCAAAAAGTGCTTATCTCAGTCACATATGCAAATTGAAGCTGGAAAAGGTGGATTAGAAGCAAGAAAAATACTATCAAATATCCATCTTTAAGGATTTTATTCATCCTTTCACTCATTGGAATGAATGCTTCTTGCTTAGTTTCTTGGTTTTTTTCTCACTTACCAACTTTGTTTTCCACTGTCAGAAGTGCCCTGACCCTGTTGCATTAAAAATGCAGTAAGTATACAGAAAGCTAATGATTAGAGCAGTTTTGCCTGAAAATTATACATTTAAACAATTTTTTTCCAAAACTAATTTGCATATGTGTAAGTGAGTGAGCAAACGTATCTTGCCTTCTACTAGCTCACTAGATCCTCGGAAGTTTACTTTTTTTCCTTTTCATTCTAGTATTTAACCAAGGATATGAAGTTTCTGTTGATACTGATAAAGGTTTTAAAGAAGTCTTGCATTACTGTCTGTTGGAATATGTGATTTGGGGGGCTGATGTCTGCTGATATTTCTTTTCTGGTGATTGATCACCGTCTTATTCGTTAATGCCTTTCTGGAATCTGGCAAGATGCCTTGTCCCCAGCTGCTCACCATGTACTGACAGCTTGGCCAGTCAATGGATGGCAGTCACACCACACATCGGACTCACGATGGTGGGGCATTTAGGTATGGGGGCATATTTTATATCAAAAAATAATCAAACGAAGCAAATAAATCATAAACATATGGTTGTATAGGCTTATATTAAGTATTTAAAACCAAACATGTTAGCAAAAGCTATAATATAAACATTTCTTTCAGGCATTTTTCTGCATGGGTTACTTTTGCTGGGCTTCCAGTAAACCTTGAACAGAAGAAACTTTTTTTCCCCCATCACATCTTCCTTTGGCAAAAATACTAATTTATTGCTCTTCCAAGGACCTTTGAACAGTATTAAATACTGTTAATGCAGATTGAATATACATAAATTTCTCAGAAAGCCTTAGTATGTTAAATGCTGGAAGGAATATACTACTTCCTTCCCCTCCTTCCTCAAGAGACATATTGTAGCGTTAACTGAAAGTTAGGATTTGGGTATTGCATCACCATAGTGCTCTTCTTGCTCCCATTGTGTCCTTTGTCATAGCTCCCAATAAGCATTGCCTTACCTGCCTTTCTCCCCAGCTAGACTGAAGTTTCGTAAGGGCCTGGATCATCGTGAGTGAGTGAGTGGAGGTAAGACAGGCAGATGGGTAGTGGCAGGGATTTTTTGAAAACACTGCTGGCAAGACTCATATACTCATGAGTTAAATACCTGTATCTATGGTGAAAGCAGAACTAAATACAACCGTTTAAACATTCAATTCTCATGAAAATAGAATCGGTGATATTATATTTTTTATTCTGTATTTATTCCCTTAAATTTCTCTACTTTTATCAGACAGTTTTACGCCTATAATGAGGGTGACAGGACAAAGTTGAGGGATCAGAGCATGATTTCTCACTCTGAGTATCTGTCAGTACTGAAACTTTCATGTCGTAGTGGAGGACACTTAACGAAATATGTGTCCTGATACCATTGGAATTTTCATCTGTGAGAAAAACTAAGTGGAGAAAGATTCTGTACTTAATTAAAGAAAAGAGTTAAAGAAATGAGTGTATAATAAGCATGCATGATCACATGGCTTGGCCATTTGAAAATGTATTACCAAAATTTCATATGATAATTAAATTCCAAGTAGAGAGCTCATTAACAAAGCTTATGCGTCCCATAGGTTGAATGTGTGGTAATGATGTGTATAACGTATATTTCCAGGAGAAATTGTAATGAAAAACATTCCTGAGTAGACAGCACATTTGAGGTAGGTGGGGGCAGGGAAGGGTTGCATCTGATACCTAAAATAAGACCAGTATATACATAAAGCCCTAGAAAATTTGGATGTTGAACTTCAGTTTTTAAAACTTGTACAGTAAGGACATCTGCTATTTTGTGGGTTTCTAACTGATATACAGAGTCCTAGAGGATCTTGCTTATGTATATTGTTCTCATTCAGTTTCCACAGTGGCCCTGTTGAGGTGGGCATTACTGTCTCTATTGTGCCTGTGGGAAAATTTGGCTGAGTCTCAAATTAAAACCTTGCCCAGCATTACTCTGCTGGTAAAGGGCAGATGAGGACAACAATGGAATCTTTCATTTAGGTCCTAAGAGAAGAAGAATCTCCTTGTATTCTAATCAGTTTAAGTTGAGTGCTCATGTAAAAGGTTTTGATTCTTAAATAAGTAGGAAATTAAGGAATAGGGGGACATGTGAATTTATCATCGGGGATTGTAAGGGAACACATTAAACTTTCTATACTAACATGCTTCTTGTTCATCTTAGAGTCTTCCATCCAAATTTCTGGGCCTTGACACACCTTGCTATTTGGATCTAAGGGAGAGAAAATCATTCCACTGTGTTTCCACGTCCCAACACCCACTCCCTCGCCACCAGTCAGAACTTGTACTTATCTTGCCTGTGTTGGAGATGTCAGCGCACTGCTCTGCTCAGTGTGTATCTTATAGTTTTTAAAGATATCCCACTAGGTTCTAGGATGTCTACGTGAAAAAAGCACTGAGTGTGGAGGGGTTTAGGAAGGCCAGGAGAAGGAGGACATTTGCTTAAGTCAAACTTCTTTCCTTTATCTTATTTTTACTCCATCATTTCACTTTGGCTATGGGTTACATTCTTTCTGTGGTATGATGGACCAAGATAGCATTTATTTTCCTCACCATATGATTTCTGCTTCCTTTACTGAGCTGAACTTCTAAGAAGGAAAGCTCAAAGAGCCTCAAACTCATTTCCATAAATATGTGCCTTTGTTTTTTTTACTTATAAGAAAGAGATTTGAAATCTGGAATTCGGAGTTCTGAAAAAAATTTGGGGAGGAAATGAGAAAGAAAGGAAAGGAGATTTCTTCTGTGTTGAGGATGTAGTGTTTTAAAGCTGCATTAAGGTTAGTAAATGATATTAGAGGACATTAAATATAAAATGCGTATCTGTGATTCAGTGGATTTGTGAGTGTTTACTCACTAAAATGTTCGTGGCTTACACGTATTTTATTCTGACAGTCTTTGCGCTCCACACTGGTAAGAATTGCCATCCTTACTTATCAAATCTGTTAACAAGTAAACTGGACTTTGGGCAGACCATTTCATTTTATTTTTTAATTTTAAAGAAATAAATATTGAGTGATTATCTTATTTTTTCCCAAATAACTGTATGTCCAAAATGATAGGTTTACAGGGTATGTTCACTCCTGAGTTTGGCCCATTTTCCTGTGGTGGCAGGAGACAGGACCTAACACAGATTTTCTTAATTTAAGATTAAGGTTTAAGGCTAAGATCTCCTTATATCTGCCCCACAGCAGTCTTGTGAAGAGAAGACGATTAAATACATTCACACCTATGCTCTCTGTAGTTGTCTCTAAATATGGAATGTCATTGGCTTAGATTATCTCATAAGAATTTCTCAGTTCTAGAGCACTTTCTCACCTTTTATATCAGTGGGAAAATTTTAAAGATTTTGTTGTCATGTAATATATTTCTTTCTTTTTTATGGGTTTTTGTCCTGCCCATAGTTATTCACGTTTAAGAAGTTAGGATGTAGGATACACACACACAAACACACACACACCTCTTTTTTTTGAGTTTTCTCTGCATTATTAACTGATAATCACAATAACTTTTCTATAGTCTCTCTAGCTGGAGGTAATTAGAATTAACATTTTTGTATAATTTATTTTCATCTTAAGACATTAACTCTTAGTGTGAGTGGGATTTCCTGGACATCTGGTAATGAGACTGAGGCGTTTTACTTCTATAGATTCTTAGTAGAGTTCTGTTTTTATATTATTTGTGGCACATTAGATGAAGAATTCACATCACCTCTGTTATCATTGTGTTGGAACACTGTTAGTCCCAGACGTTGACAGCACCTCTCCTTTGAAAAGTACCACAGTCAAGGCGTCTGCTTGTTTGGGAGCCCCAAGTCCCAGTTCTGTGTGTCAGAGCACGTGAAGGAGTCTGAGACGGCCTTCCTTTTTGGCTGTACCCACAGGGGCAAAATGGAAAAGAGAGTTAATGAATACAGTATAGTGATTTTATGTCTTACCTTTTCTTCAAGGATGAAGGTGGGGTATGAATTTGTTTTAATTATTTTTCCTGTTTTCCTCGAAAATCAACTTAACCACTGCAGACGAACTTGAGATTAAATCTCAACTTCATGCCGTACAGAGTTTGTAAGTGTCCTACAGTTTTCCTCGAAAATCAACTTAACCACTGCAGATGAACTTGAGATTAAATCTCAACTTTATGCCTTATAGAGTTTGTAAGTGTCCTACAGTTTTCCTCGAAAATCAACTTAACCACTGCAGGTGAACTTGAGGTTAAATCTCAACTTCATGCCGTACAGAGTTTGTAAGTGTCCTACAGTTTTCCTCGAAAATCAACTTAACCACTGCAGATGAACTTGAGGTTAAATCTCAACTTCATGCCGTACAGAGTTTGTAAGTGTCCTACAGTTTAGGGTAGAGAGCATCGCACCTCTGAAGGAAGTACAGTGATTGTGGGTGTGTGTGTTTCATGTATTTTTTTGTGTCTCAAGAAAATATCGTAAACGGTAGTTCCCAGTTTGGAATGTACCGCTAGCTTTCTCCTCCGAGGTATTCTTCCTTCTTTGAAAAATGGATCCTCAGTAATAACTAACCATAACAGTGCGGTCAGGATTGGCTTTCATGCTGAGTCATATGGATGTATGTGTATGTGTAAAACTGTTTGAAAGAGCCTGGAACACTCTTTTTACAGAAATGGAGAGTGGCTTTCCCAGAAAACAGGCAACAAGAATCATTGCTGTGTGGCTGGTTATTTCTCATTAGTCCTTAAGCAGCCAAAGGATTTCACTCTCAAATTGTAATTCAGTTTATTCTGCTCACCTTGGAGCCTGGAGAAATTTATTCTGCTCACCTTGTTTGTCATTGATTCATCTGTATAGGAACAAGTCCCAGGGTAGGAGGCCTGTGGATGCTTGTGGACCAGGCAAGTGATACAAACCATTAGGGCCCAGAGGGCCTGGCTGAGCACAGGAACTGTTAGTAAGCTCTAGCCAGCTGTTGCCTTGTAGGAGTGTGATTACAGCATTGCCAGGTCCTCTCAATTTCAAGAGAAGCTATCAATCAGATCTGTCTGTGAAATCTCCCAATTTCTACATGTAGGCAACTAGTTCAAAGAGAAATAAAAACGCAAAGTGGAAAACCTCTGTAGGGCAAAAAGCAAAAATGAAAACTTCTCTGCTGGCTGCCAGTTTGCCTCCTGTGCTTTAAAGTATCTTTACAAGTTTGGCTTGTTTAGATTCCACATATAAGTGATACCATGCAGTACTTGTCTTTGTCTGCCTGACTTATTTCACTTAGTGTAATGGCCTCAAGCTCCATCCATGTTGTCGCAAATGGCAAGATTGCATGGTCTTTATTGTGGCGTGGGCAGCCTCCTGTGTGCAGTTGCCACTTGTCTGCCCTCGCTGCAGGCCTGTGGCTATTCTACTGGATGTGTCTTTGCTGTGTACAGCGCAGCGCTTCTAGCAAAAGAAGGAGTCCACAAATGTTTGGGCGTGTTACCTCTAAAACTTTTCTTCTGCCAGAGGAGATCAGGTAAAGACATATGGGTATTTCTGGAAGCATGAAGCTTCTTCTGGAGCATGGAGCTGTACAGCAAGCTGTGGATGAATCTGCTCCATTCCGGCAATTACAGAGGTGGCTCTGCCTGGCCTCTTTCGGTACCAGGTTTACGCAGTCCACATACCGTAGGCAAGGACGGAAGCCTCCTCAATCCCAGAGTTCCCTTCCCCCAATCGGCAAACACTATTATTAAATCCTTCCAGAGATGTAAGTAAATGTGTATGAAGATAGCTCCCCGACCCCTTTAAACAAACGACAGCATACTTGACCCATAGCCCTGCGCACGAAGTCACACATTCAGTGTGCCCAGACCCTTCCATAGTAGCTCAGGAGGTCTCCTTTTTACCGCTGTGGCACAGGATCCTCATGTGGTGATACCGTCATCCATTTAGCTGTTCCCCTGTGGGTGGACTTTCAGATTGTCTCCCACCTTTTACTTATGAAACAGAGCAACCCTTGTGCACGTGCAATTTTCCACATGAAAATGCACATTTTCCAAGTTCTATTTCTCTCCCTACTTTACAACCTCTTCTGCTATGTGTCCTTGATGTCTAGAAGAAGTAGTTTATTTTCCTAGAATCTTTTTTCCATTTACTCCTATTTTAAGAGTCTTAAATATTATTCAATGTAAACATTAAATAAATTGACTTGTCTGCCACTCTGGATTGTTAATTATGCTATTACCTCATTCCTACAGAGACCAGAATGGATGGCCTAGTGTATTAACCTCTGTTTTAAGGATGTTCTTCCAGGCAAGGAGAAATAAGAGATTATAAAAACAGGTGAAAGGTTAGCACTGGAGATGTAGATTGGATCGTGGGGAAAATTGACTTAATTCTCTAGCTTCTTGTATGTGCTGCATAAGATGCTGAGAGATATGGAAAAGAATACACACACACACACACACACACACACACACACACACACACACACACACACACACACACACACACACACACACACACACACACACACAAACACATCTTGATAAAGTGGGAGAGGTACAGTGCCCCTGTAAAAAACTTGATAGGAGCCAGAGCAAGATAAGGCTAATGCCAGGCAGTATGGGTGAAGAGGTCCTTGAGGCAGGTGGTAGGATGAGAGTGATGAGAAAAGCCTTTGTGGAGCTGACTCCTCAAGGCCACGGCATGTCTTCCTGAGAGAGCAGCACCCAGAGCCTGAGGTGGGGCTAGAAGCTGAGGAGTGCAGGCAGCTGACTCTGTGGTGTGGAGTTGGATTACGGGCTTTGAAGTGTGAGTTCAGGGCCCAGGGAATGCTAAGTGTTGGCCTTGAGCGCTGGCACCAGGAGCTCCTGTATCCGTGACTGGGACAAGGGGCTGCTCTGGTTCCCGAGCGGGAGTTCCTGAGTCGGCTGAGTGGGGTATTGGGGACTTTACTGGCATGTGCAGAGTGGGGCCAGTGTGTGCGTGGACAGAAGGAGAAGAAAAGAAAGTTCCAGGGAGGGGAGGTCAGGTTGGGAGACCAGTGTTTCTAATGACCCTGTTCTAGACAGAGTGTGCTTGGGAATGGAGAGAGGGAGGAGTATTAAGATTTATTGATGAATTAGTTTCAGTTCAGCTTGATGTCAAAGAGAACACAGAGTAAAAGGTAAAATCATCATGCTGAGGCTGATATCCTGGAATACTGGCTGCCTGCGGGTGTAATGGAAATCTCAGAACGGGGTAACTCTGAAGGGGAAGGCTGTTAGTTCAATTTTATCATGTGAGGTTGAGTGAGATATTCAAATATAAATGTCTCAGGCGTTTGTAAAGATGAGTGAATTAGGGATAGAAAAGCAGGAGGCATAGATTTGGGAGTTGTCTATAATTTTTTGGTTTTTGGAATCTCAGGATTGAAAAATAAAATATATAGAGAGAACCCAAGTACCCAGTTTCTAATCAGTGCCATAAAATTCTTCCTTGATGACAAGTATTTTGATGCCAAGTTTTTGTGGGTTTTGTGTTTTCTTTATAAATTGTGGTAGGTAGAATTCTAAAATGACCTCTGACATCCCCGTTTCCGGCAGTACCCTGCGTCATCCCTGCGATGGTGGCTAGGGTGGTATTGACTCCCATGATGAGGTTTTGTTGTGTAGCACAGTGGACTTGAAGACGAGAGTTGATCCCTAGTGGGCCTGACCTGATCCCATGAGCCCTTTAAATCTGGGTCTAGATGTCAGAGACTGAGGAAGTCAGAATTGGAAGCAGGAAAGGGATTTATGTAATGTTGCTGGTTCACAGTTGGAAGAGGCCACAGGGCAAGGTATGGGGCAGCATCTAGGAGCTCAGAGTGGACCCCGGCCAACAGGCAGCAAGGAAATAGAGACCTCAGTCATAAAGCCAAAAGGACCTGAGTTCTGCCAGCAAGACAATGAGCTCAGAATGGGGTTTTTCTCCAGAGTCTCCAGGGGAGAACTAAGCCCAGCCATACCTTGATTTCAGCTTTGTGAGCAGAGGACTCAGTTAAAGCGAGCAAGGGACTTCCCTGGCAGTCCAGTAGTTAGGACTCTGTGCTTCCACCGCAGGGGGCATGGGTTCAATCCCTGGTCGGGGAACTAAGATCCTGCATGCCATGCGGTGCAGCCACAAGAAAACAAACAAAAAAAACCCAAGCAAGACTTCTGGCCTGCAGAACTACCAGCTAATAAGCCTGTGTGACTACAGTCCCCTGAGTTTGTGGAAGCTTGTTACACACGATAGAAAACTAACATACAGCTCGTGGACAGCGTTCACAGGGCGCAGGTAGTGTGTGTTGTTAGGTAAACCCACACGTTTACGAGAGTGGGACTGTGTCAACGTGAAGAGGTTAAAAAGCTGGCAAGAAACTCTGCTGCCGGCATCCCAGCACAGCGAAGGGTCGTCTTCGCGCTGCCTCCCTCTGGGCGCCCTCGCTGGCCCCCCGGCCCTGGGTCTGGCTTCGTGCCCTTCTGACATACCTTATAGCACTTCGTCCTTCCTCCTTCCGTGGCATGTAGCGCACTCTGTTGTAACAGGTGATTCCCTGTCCGTAACTAGCCCGTGTCTGTCTGAGTGCTTGTGCAGCAGCATCGAGCAGAGCACTTGTTGTTCATCAATGTTTGTTAAGTGAATGAAGGTGAGGAAGGCAGATGGAGAGTGTAAGAACACGGTGATTCCAAAGCCAAATTAGAAATCGTAGGATGGTGATATCAGTGGTTATTAACAGAGTCAGAAGGAGTTGAGACGTCGAAAAGGTGGTTTTGTGAGGGAGGTCTCACTCTTGAGTGCAGCTCATTTAGAGTGAAATCGTTCCAAACAAGATTTCGGAAATTAGGGTAAAAAGCAGGTCCTTGGTACCTCACGTTGTCTTGCAGAGGTGAACATGCTCTGTGTCTTGATAGAAAATCGACGTGGTCACACACTCTAGACACAGGAAAGAAAGTCACATGTGGTCTTTTATGAAAAACTTAATAGTCTCCTTCTTGTTACTACCACTATTAAATATCTTTAAAGCCTATTATTGACTAAAAACATATATGCAATACTGTTTCTCGCTTAATGGTGGAAAAGGTCTGTTCTGTGAATATTTCTAAGCATCAGGAAAAGAATTCTGGACATGGTAAAAAAAAAATTAAAAAGAGATAGGGGGGTGGGATATGAAGTTTCCATTGAGTTTCTATTGTCTGCAGATGGAGGAGATAGGAACAGCTTCTGCCAGAGGTTCCTTAGACCTTATTAGGAAAGTTGTATTAAACTCAAAATGATAATTTGTGTTAATTCATTGAATGCCTAGGAACTGACTAGTAGTGTGGTCTTTGTGACTAGGATACATTTTACGGGCAAGTGGAAATAAACTCTAGAAGTTGCCATTTATTACAGAGCCTAGATGCTTATTGTGGGAGGGCTTGTATGTGAAGAGGGCAATGCAGGGCATTGTAAAATGAAGAGGAACATGACCAGGACTCTTACTGTGTAGAAGCAGATGAGTGAGAGTGCTCTTCCTCTGTCCCTTTAGTCAGTATCATCACCAGACATTTTTCCAGGAGAGCTTTCTGCAAGGAATAGAGGAGAACAGCAGCCCCTAACAGACATGATTTGACTTCTGTGGGTGAGCTTTACACTAAACTGCATTGGCAAAGTTTCAAATTTATCATTAATGATAACCTGAATATACTACGTAAGGTTTTAAATAGATGTGAGACCACAAGTAGTTTCTTCAGGATTTTCTCAAGTTCTTAAGACACTTAATTCTCCCTCTTGACTTCCTCTTTGTCTTAGAAACTGCAGTTTCCTTTGTAGGAACAACTTCTTGCTGGGCACCACTGTCTTCGGCCACTTCTGTCTTGGATGCCCTTTGTTTTCACCCAAAGTCATAACTGCATTGCAACACCAGGCCATTTCATCATCCTGTGAGTTGAGAAAGTCTAGCAGGAAATCACCAGTTGGCTGTCCCCAGCACAAGCTTTGTGTTTCTTGGTTGCTGTGTCATGATAGGCAGTTATGAAGGGGATGCTTTGTAGAAAGAACTTCTTTTCTAGGGTATATTTAAGAGTCTCATCATCTGGGGAACAAAATACATGTGGAAAGAAAATATTTTCACCATAGTCTGAAAAAGATCCTGTTCGGGGCTGTTTTCCTGTGGTCATATTAAATTCACTCATATTTAACAGTGACTCTTTTGGTTTGTCTGTTTTTATGTTTTAAGGTATGTTATGTACACCCCCTGCCCCCTGCCATTATATGAGTGTCTTTTCCTTTAATAGAATGGAAGGTAATCTCTACTTGTTTTATCTCCCATTCTCTTCTGTTTTCTACACTTCAAGTCTGCTGCATTCTGTTAATCTCATCTTCTCTACACAGGAGCTGATTTCACGATTATCTCCTGAAAAGGTGGTTTCCTAGATGTAACAATGGGTCAGAACAGAAATGGTTAGCCTATCCTATGAGTAGTATCTAAAAATTTGGTTGTGGTCTCCTGGAGAGTCTTTTCGTGTGTTTGACATCTAATTTAGAAAGAAATCTGCTCTCCTCCCAAAGCAGAAGGAACCTCTTTAGTTTCCTTCTCTATTAACTGCAGAAGTGGTGCAAAGTTTATTTCCCCTTTGTTGCTGTTCAGATGGAACAGTTGCACCTAGGGCTCCCAACACTTAAGGGAAAGGTATATAGTGAAAAAAAATTGATTTCTGCTATTGTTATTTAGAGATCACATAAAGAGAAGTTTTCAGTGAGTGAAGTGGTCAGAACTTACTTATTTCATATTCTCTCACAGGAAATTTCTTTATGCCAATCTATACTCTTGGAGCCATACATACAAAAACCAGGTTAGTCTTTCAAGCTCACAGTCTCAAAGAAGGACAGACGTGTATACAAATAGTACATAGAAATAGAACTGGGTACAATATGTAGTGGTGGCAAAAAGAAAAGCCCTCTGTGGGTTAGGAAGAACCCCATTGTAGGTACAAGCTAAGCACTATGGGGACTGCTGGTGGTAGGCTGGCCATGGCGGGGGTGTGGGCGCTCACTCATAGCAGACGGCCGGGGTGGGGAGAAGGGTTTCGCGGATGCTGTAACAGAGTCTCCAGCATTGAATGAGAGTCTGCCAGGTAGACAAGAAGGAGCAGGGGCATTCCAAGTAAAATAAATAGTATATTAAAGGAAGAAAGAAAAGAATTCAGTAATTTGGTGTAGCTGAGTTAGGCTTTTTTATGAAAGAGCAATAGGAAATGAGCTTAGAGAATTAGGATCATGAGGGTATTGAATGCCAGACTATTTATTTGCCTTTTATTTATGTTTGCAAAAGACAGAGCTTTTCATCCATCAAAACAAAACAAAACCCTCACCTTTCTTGACTGTACTTCCCCTGCAGCTTCTGCCTCATTTCCCAACTCCTGTGTAAAGCAGAACTCCTCGAGACGTGTCTTTATGTTTCTGTCTCTCATGTCTCTTCTCTGCCTCTGGTCCAGCTTCTGCCCCTGAGCACGGCGCTCTTCCCCCACGGCCGCAGAGTTTCAGTCCCAAGGCGGACTCTTCACTCTCATCCCGCATGACTTGGTCGCAGCACTGGCCCTGCTGATCACTTGCTCCTCCTTAAAAACTACAATCAGAGGTTTTTTTAAAAGGGAAGAGAAAGAAAACCATTACAGTGTATGTACGTTGCCTCATAGAATCGTTGTTTCAGTTGTAGACATATATGTCTTGCCAATTGAAATTTGTGTTGTAGTCAAAAGTTTGAAATCATTTGCAAAATTAGAGCATGAGAGTTAAGAACGTGGACAGCATGGTTTCAGATGGGCCAGGTTGGTGTCCCAGTTGTCATTATTCTACCTAGAAACAACTTAATAACCTCTTTGGGCCTTCTCTGAGAAAGAATAGGAATAACTATCTCATAGGCATATAGCAAGGATCAAAAGAGATCATGAAAATAAAGCCTCTGGGTTGTCTTCCAAAGAAGCCAAAAAAGATCGGGAGAGCTCCTAAATAGATGGCTCGGTTAGAAGTGCTTTGCCTAGAGCTTTCTGGGATGTGGTGGTCGTATTTTTATCCCAGCTGCTTGTATCGTTTGCCCTCTGGCTCTGCCGTGCTGACCACGGGACAACTCCCCACGGATGGAGGGCTCCGTATTCCTTCATATTTCTGCCTCCTGCTGTTGTCTTTGCTTAGAGTTCACTCTTCTTTCCCAACTCCATCCCTGCCTGTGAAGTATCTACTCAGCTTCAAGTCACCTCTTCTGGGAAGACTTTCCCATCAACCTTCCTTGCCCATAAACTTGAGCCCTCGCTCCCTGTGAATCCTCCCATGACCCACATCTACTATAACGCCTATCACTCTTTATGTTACTAATGTTTGCCTTTCTGTTCCTTCTTCTACATTGCAAGTTTCTTGAGGCCAAGAAAAATGGTTTATTTATCCTTTGTCCCCAGCCTAGAACAATGCCTGGTACATGTTATTAATGTTTGTTGAGTGAGTAGGGATAGGAAGGCTTGTAATTTGCTAAGGCAGTGCTGGCCGTTGGGATAAGTAAGATAATATACTATTTCTATTCCTAAGAATCTTTTTTTTTTTTAAAGGAGTTCTCATTAGCTACACTCTTTATTTTTTACTTTTATTTTTATTTTTGGCTGTGTTGGGTCTTCGTTGCTGTGCACGGGCTTTCTCTAGTTGCAGCGAGCGGGGGCTACTCCTTGTTGCGGCGCATGGGCTTCTGATTGCGGTGGCTTCTCTTTGTTGCAGAGCACAGGCTCTAGGCGTGAGGGCTTCAGTAGTTGTAGCACGCGGGCTCAGTAGTTGTGGCTCGCGGGCTGTAGAGCGCAGACTCAGTAGTTGTGGTGCACGGGCCTAGTTGCTCTGCGGCATGTGGGATCTTCCCAGACCAGGGCTCGAACCCGTGTCGCCTGCATTGGCAGGCGGATTCTTAACCACTGCGCCACCAGGGAAGCCCTATTCCTAAGAATCTTATAGTGCTTTTTATATTTCTTCATTTAATTCTCAAGGTAACATTGTGAAGTAGGTATTATTATTCCTCTTTTATAGTTTGAGATATTGAGGCTCAGAATGGTTAAAAAACTTGTCCAGGTTATACCACTAGCAGATACCGAAGCTAGAATTTACAACCGGGTCTCTCTGATTCAAGTGCCAATTTTTTTTCTGCTGCATCAATGTAAAGATGTCTTGTTCATATTTGTATTTCCCATATTGCCTAGAGCATTTCTTTGTATGTATGTGACAGTGAATTAAAATTTTTAAACTGAGTTAGTGTCAGAAGTGAGCCATTTTGTGCCAGGAACAATAATTTTCCAAATCATATGTGATTTGAAAGAATTAACACAATATCTAAAATTATTAGCTGGTGCTAGGTACTATGCTATGCACAAAGGAGATGAAAAGGAAGAGGTACAATGGCTAGAATTGGCATAAGGGTCTTCAAGAACGTATTCATTAATTATCAAGCTCTAGTGACCTAACTATGGAAAATGGAGGTAAACATGACAATATTCAGATCACTGCTGTGGAATGTATTCCTGAAATGGTATTATAAAACTTGATTAAAAATCTGCAGCTCATCAGAAAAAGAGTATTTCAAGTAGTATTTCAGATAGTGCTGCTGCTTTTAAAGATAAATGAAGAAGATCGCAACCTTCTCATAATCAAAAGGCTTAATTTAAAAAAATCATGTTTGTTAAAAATTCCATAGACTGAAGGGTTTGGCCAAGATGGCGGAGTAGGAAGATCCTGAGCTCACGTCCTCCCACAGGCACTCCAACATTACAACTGTTTACAGAGCAGCTATCGATGAGGGCCATCTAAAGACTAGTGGAAAAGATTTTTCACAGCTAAAGATAGTAGAGATAGAACCACACAGGACTGGCAGGGGGGGCGGAGTCCTGGTAGAGATAGAACCACACAGGACTGGCAGGAGGGGCGGAGTCCTGGTAGAGATAGAACCACACAGGACTGGCAGGGGGGGCGGAGTCCTGGTAGAGATAGAACCACACAGGACTGGCAGGGGGGGCGGAGTCCTGGTAGAGATAGAACCACACAGGACTGGCAGGGGGGGCGGAGTCCTGGTAGAGATAGAACCACACAGGACTGGCAGGGGGGGCGGAGTCCTGGTAGAGATAGAACCACACAGGACTGGCAGGGGGGGCGGAGTCCTGGTAGAGATAGAACCACACAGGACTGGCGGGGGGGCGGAGTCCTGGTAGAGAGAGAACCACACAGGACTGGCAGGGGGGGCGGAGTCCTGGTAGAGAGAGAACCGCACAGGACTGGCAGGGGGGGCGGAGTCCTGGTAGAGAGAGAACCACACAGGACTGGCAGGGGGGGCGGAATCCTGGTAGAGATAGAACCACACAGGACTGGCAGGGGGGGTGGAGCCCTGGTATAGTCAGTCAAGCCCCGCAGCCCTGGGAGGGCAGCCACACTCAGGAGGATAATCACAGTTGCAGAGGCTCTCCTCGAGGAGCTCCCTGGCTGGGGGTCCTGCACCAAGAAGGCAGGTCCCCAGAGCGCCTGTATTTGAGGGACAGTGGGGCTTACTTTTGGGAGAGCCAGAGGGCTGTAGGAAACGGAGACTCTGCTCTTTAAGGGCACACACAAAACCTCACGTGCTCTGAGACCCAGTGCAGGGGCAGTAATTTGAAAGGAGCCTGGGTCAGACCCACTTGCTGATATTGGAGAGCCTCCTGTAGAGGCAAGAGGCAACTGGGATTCCTCCTGGGAACATAGATGCTGGTGGCAGCCATTTTGGGGAGTGCAGTCTCCCATGAGGACACTTGGTGCTGGCAAGGGCCATTTTGGAATCTTCCCTTTAGCCCATCAGTGCCAGAGGCTTACCCACCCATGAACCTGTCAGCACAAGCCCTGGGACCAAGCAGCAAGCTGCATGAGGACCCAGTCCTGTCCACCAGCAAGCCCAGGACTTGGCCTCACCCACTAGTGGGCTAGCACCAGCCCCAGGGCTCCTGGGGCCTGCAGTCAGCCTCCTGGGACCCAACCCCACCCACCAGGGAGCTGGCAGCAGCCCCAGGGCCCCCCAGGCCATGCAGCCAGTCATGCCAGGACCCAGCCCCAGCTACCAGGATGCTGGCAGCCACTGCCAGTGCAGGACCTGGCAGCCAGCTGGGCCAGGGACCAGCTCCACCTACCAGTGTGCCCACAGTATTCACCTGCCATAACAGAAGGGCCCACACAGCTCACATAGGGGCCACATCTAGAGCGTATAGCTCTGGTGACCGGAGGAGGTGTGCTGCAGGGCCCCCCCCACAGGACATCTTCAACCTAAGGCCACTCATCCAAGATCAGGAAGCCTAACCAGCCTTTCTACTTAATACAAAGAAATAAAGAAAGAGAATTAGGCAAAATGAGAAGACAAAGGAAAATGTTCCAAACGAAGGAACCTCAGAGGAACTTAATGAAGTGGAGATAAGCAATCTACCCAGTTAAGAGTTCAAGGTAATGATTATAAAGATGCTTACGGGGGGGCTTCCCTGGTGGCGCAGTGGTTGAGAATCTGCCTGCTAATGCAGGGGACACGGGTTCGAGCCCTGGTCTGGGAAGATCCCACATGCCGCGGAGCAACTAGGCCCGTGAGCCACAACTACTGAGCCTGCGTGTCTGGAGCCTGTGCTCTGCAACAAGAGAGGCCGCGATAGTGAGAGGCCCGCGCACCGCGATGAAGAGTGGCCCCCACTTGCCGCAATTAGAGAAAGCCCTCGCACAGAAACGAAGACCCAACACAGCCAAAAATAAATAAATAAATTAAAAAAAAAAAAAAAAAGATGCTTACGGAACTGAGGAGAAGAAGGGTTGGACACAGTGAGTTTAACAAAGAGAAAATTTAAGGGAGAGCCAAGCAGAGTGGAAGAATGTAATAACTGAAATAAAAAATAGGCCAGAAGGAATCAACAGTAGATGATAGGGTACAGAGGAATGGATCAGAGAACTGGAAGACAGAGCAGTGGAAATCACTCAAGCTGAACAGAAAACAAAATTTAAATGAGGACAGTTGAAGAGACCTGTGGAACAACATCCAGTGTACTAACGTTTGCATCATAGGGGTTCTAGAAGAAGAGAGAGAACTTGTTTGAAGAAATAGTAGCTGAAAACCCTCCTAACCTGGGAAAGGGAAGAGACATCTAGGTCCAGGAAGCACAGAGTCCCAAACAAGATGAAACCAAAGAGGTCCACGCTATAACCCGTAACAATTAAAATGACAAAAAAATAAAGATGGAGAATATTAAAATCAGCAAGTGAAAAGTAACTAGTATGTACAAAGGAACTCCCATAAGGTTATAAGTTGAGTTTCAGCATAAATTTGCAGGCCAGAGGGGAATGGCACGTATATTCAAAGTGATCAAAGGAAAAAACCTGACAACCAAGAGTACTCTACCCAGGAAGGTTTTCGTTGAGATTTGAAGGAAAGGCAAAGAGTTTTACAGACAAGCAAAAGCTAATAGAATTCAGCACCACGAAAACAGTTTTACAAGAAATATTAAAGGTACTTCTCTAAGCAAAAAAAGAAAGGCCACAACTAAAAATATGAAAATTATGAAAAGAAAAAAATAAAAAAAGATATAAATTGGCCCACTTTGAATATATTTCCGAATTGTTTGGATTTAATTATTTTGCCTTGTTTGTGCAGTTTTGAAGTCTAAGTGTCTAAGTTCTCTTTTGTTTTCCTTCTTTTTATGTCTGTCCAGCAAAAAGAGGATGTTTTCCTGTTTGTCTCCACCTTGGGCCTCTTTGTGATAGTTTACTTTTAGATGCTGTCCTCATTTTTAGCTGAGATTTTATCTTCTGATTTGTGGTGGACAACTCAGCTTTCGATTGTACCTAATTTAATCAAGGAGACAAGAAAGCCCATTTAAACAATAGACAACGCCTAATTTTAATAGATATGGCCAGGTGGATTTGTAGCTAAAACTGGTAGAAAGTTCGCAAGGTGTGTAATTCTCTATTTTGCTTTGTCTAGTTTAGAAGTTGTATATTTTTCTTTCTTTTTTGCTTTGGTAAAATAGACCAAGACTTAATAGCTATTAAGAAAACAAACAAAAAATTTTTTAGGGGCCTTTAAGAAAATAGCTCTAATTGTTTTATCTTTTCAAGCTGTTATAAATTTCTTGTTTAGTTTCTTTTAGGATAGTTGTCATTAAATCAGTAAGTTGTGGATGATGAAGAAAGGAATTTTTATAGATTTGGGGCGCTTACAAGTATGGTTAAGAACTTCACACGATAGAAAAGCTTTTTTGTTTGACCTCATTCGAGGTCATGTATTACCTGAATGGTTAAGGTTCATGTTAATGCTGGTCCAGTGTCTCAGAAGTTTGGATTAAATGTTAATAAGGTAGGACCCTTTCTATAAAAAAGCTCATTTCAAAACCTCTCAGTGATTTTTACGGGCTTTAATTTTGTTAGGCATACTTTGAGACATTCGTTGAGCGATACTGAATCCAGTTATTGGCTAAATTAAATGTTCTAAACTTTGACTGTAAGAACCAGTTGCAGGAAGTTACATGAGGATCCCACAGGAAAAAGATGATCTGTTGCCGGCTCTGAAGATGGGGGAGGCCCTGTGGAAAGTCATGTAGGCAGGCAGCAGTCCCCAGCTGCCTGCCAACAAAAATTCAGGGACCTCAGTCCAAAACCTGCAAGGGACGGAATCCGCCACAAGCATGCAAGCTGGGAAGAGGACCCTGAGCTCCGGACGAGGAGCAACCAGCCAGCATCTTGATTTACCCTTGGGGGCTCTGAGTGGAGAGCTCAGCCTGCCGTTCCTGGACCCTCTGAGTCGGTGGCGATGCGTTACGACGCAGTAGAGAACCCAGTGTAGGGGTATGTCAGCCAGTCTAGGGATGCCCAGTGCCCGTGAGCCAGCTTACCCTTGGATTTTCCCTTCATAACTTTTGGTATTATACTGAGGTCAGAGTGGGTATCAGCGAATACTAATTGAATTTTAAAATTTATTTCTACTTCTAATTTAGGTGATTTGAGTTTTACTTTTATAGTAGCATATTAAGGTACATTGAGTTGATGAGGAAAGAATTTTGGTATTCTCCTTTGTTTACTTTTTGTTTTATTATTTTTTTAATCCGTGGTTGTCTTTACCTAGAAAAGAAATAGAGAAAAGACGTTTTTACTGAAGCTCAGTTCTGGAATGGGATTGGCAAACTGTAGCCTGCAGGCGACGCCAAGCCCCTTACCTGTCTTTGCAAATGAAGATTGATTGGAACGCAACCACCCTCACTGGCTTATGTGTTGTCTGTGGTGGTTCTCTAAGTCTTGAATATACGTTATTAAAAGAAATATATCCAGGGGACTTCCCTGGCGGTCCAGTGGTTAAGACTCCACTCTTCCAACGCAGAGGACGCACATTTGATCCCTCGTTGGGGAACTAAGATCCCACATGCCACACGGTACAGCCAAAAAAAAAAAAAAAAAAAAAAATCCAGCCACATCTGATTACCAGGATTGTGTAGACTAGTTTGTACCTCTCACCCTCTCACTCTACTCAAATAATGGAAAGTGTATTAAAATTAATAAAATTCTATAAACTGTGTGTGTCTGGAGTCCTAAGACCATCCCCAGATTTAGTGATTTGTTGGGAGGAATCATTGGGCTTGGAAGTTGTTATACTTGAGGCTAAGGTTTATTACAGCAAATGATACCAAGCACAGTCCACAGGGGAAAGGTGTGTCAGGAGCATTTGGGGGAACCAGCCATGAGCTTCCAAGAGTGCTCACCCAGAGGTTGCACAGGACACGCTTAGTCCTCGAGCAATGACTGTAGCAGCACATGTAGAGTGTCGTAAGCTCACTGGTTCCTGGTGGGGTTTGGTCATGCTGGTAACCATGCTTGGTGACTGACTGTAGTGACCAAACCCAGTCTCCCACAGAAGGAAAGCAGTGCTCACCATAAATTACATGATTTGCAGAGACCGTCTAGACAGTACAGTGTGGCCAAGGTACTGAGTGTGCAAAATACTTCTATCAATTTGAATATTCCAAGAGATCAGTTCTCAAGTGCCAGTCAAGGGCCAGTGAGGAAAGCAGCCCTTCTGAGTGCACGTGGTTGGTTCAGCTCAACCGCTGAGTTAACACTCCTGAACACTCCATAGTAAGTGTTCAGAAACATACACAACATTTTTGCTGGTTGTCAGTGTTCTGCTGTACAGTGTTTTATATATATAGTTTCATGTATATATAAAATATTCTGCTAGTTCAACTATATTTCAGATATGTTCTTTTAGTGAATTGATTATTTTGTCAGCATTATCTTTACTTTTCAAGTAAGAAAATGTACATGACTTCGTGAATCAAGCCCAGCATAACTTTATAGTATCATGGGTCTTTAACACTTCACCAAGATAAACATTGTTTTGTTTGAATTTACAGTTTAAACCAAGTATCTTCTTAAGAGTGGACTACTTTGTTGTTTCTAGCTTTTAGAGACTGAAACAACCTGGCACTTCTTTTTCATAGTTCATGTTCTTGCATAAATGTTAAAGAGTAATCATTTTCAGAGCTGTCTTACCTCCATAATATTGTTTTAGCTCATTGTGGTCAATAAAATTCCCAACAGTATGTTAAACATTATCTTTTAGTTATTGAAGTAATGATGAAATGAGCATTATAAAACATTACACCTTTTAAAATCCTTGATATTAATATGAAGTGCTTCCTGTATCACCTTTATTGACCCTCATGTTATGGAAAAATACACAGGACAAATTTCTTCTTTAGAGAGAATTCATTTTGCCTTTCTGCACTTCAGTAGCTGTTGAAGTTAAATATGTAGACATATATATGTATGTGTATCTGTGTGTGTGTGTATATATGTTTTCCTCTATTCTTTCGGCTGGCATTATTTTCTAGACAGAGCCTGCTGTAGTGTGTTTAGAATCCTGTGTGGATAGCTGGGATTCCTGAGATTATTCACCTACCTTGTTGTGTGACTCTGGACGACTACATATAAATCATTTTATCTTCCTCTGTTTCAGTTTACCTAGTTTGCCCTCTTTCACCATGTTTTACAAGATATGGTCAGATGCTACCTGCCTGAAGTCTGATTGGGACCTTTTCAGCTAACCTCTGAAATAATTGCTTTTAATTAATTAATTTATTTATTTATTTATTTTTGGCTGCATTGGGTCTTCATTGCTGCGCGCAGGCTTTCTCTAGTTGTGGCGAGTTGGGGCTACTCTTTGTTGCGGTGTGCGGGCTTCTCATTGTGGTGGCTTCTCTTGTTGCGGAGCATGGGCTTTAGGCGCACGGGCTTCAGTAGTTGCAGCACGTGGGCTCAGTAGTTGTGGCTTGCGGGCTCTAGAGCGCAGGCTCAGTAGTTGTGGTGCATGGGCTTAGTTGCTCTGCAGCATGTGGGATCTTGCCGGACCAGGGCTCGAACCCGTGTCCCCTGCATTGGTAGGCGGATTCTTAACCACTGCGCCACCAGGGAAGTCCCTAAAATAATTGCTTTTAGATTTTCTTTACAGTGAGTGTTTTTGGCTTCACTGGATTGTGAACAAGTAGCTAGATACAAATGTCTAAAGAGCAGAATCTATATTTTATTAATCTTTATAGTCCTCCTGTCGTCCAGCACTGAGCCTTGCTGTTTCCTGGTTTCAAACCCAAAGCAAACAAGGAGTCTGTGACTTTGATAGTCAATCAGAAATGCAGCTAGGAGCAGATTTGGCTATCACAGGTTTGAGACCAGCCAGCAACCTTGTTAATGGTGGGAAAGGAAACCCATCTGGCATATGCAGAACTGCATACCTCAAAGTCCAAAATAATGGTTATCCACGAGAATAATTGTGAGTTGTCAAGAAAATATTAAACTCTCTTTAGCATATGGTATTGTAGAAGAAATTGTGGAAAACTACAGCCTCCCCCTAGAGATCACAGTATGGAAGGATGTATTAAAGGCTCCTGAGAAATCTCAGCACTTAATTTTATTCAACCATGTTTATTCAAATTGATTTGACTGTGGAACTCCCTTTTCTCTGAATGCCTGTTAACACCTCCTGGAACCCATGTTTGGAGGGTACACCTTAGGCCCTGTGAGGCTGTGTAGTTGCTTTTCAGTGTTCTTGCTTTTGTTTATTCCCTTGTTCCTTAGGGCACTTACCTGGCTTGTTTCCTTTGAAGCCTTCTTTCTACCTTCTCTAGGCTCCTCCCTCCATTTCTTCCATCCCATCTCCCCCCCCACCCACCCCATTCTGCATTGTGTAGGATTTTATTTTGTTTTAGTTTAGTTTAGTTTTTTTAAATTGAAGTGCGGTTGCTGTACCATATTATATAAGTTACAGGTATATGATGTAGTGATTCACAATTTTTAAACGGTATACTCCATTTATAGTTATCGTAAAATATTGGCTATATTCCCCGTGTTTACAGTATATCCCTATAGCTTATTTTATACCTAATAGTTTGTGTAGGATTTTAATTCTTTGCCTTGAATAAAAGCAAAGCCTGACTCATAACCAGCAACAACCTGTGTCTTGCCTCTGGTTCTGTTTGCACAAATGAACAGATTAATCTTTTTGAGTATGCTGTCCTTTTTGCTTCTCTGTTAATTTTGAGGCCCCAGTTTTGAGTGTAGGTTTGAGTTGGATGCCCTTAGCCTCCAGCTGACCAGGGATACGTGTGCCACCCCTGCCTGGGTCTGCCAGAAGGCCATGTTGCAGAAAGACGTGGGCTGTGTCTTTCTCTGAACATATTTGAAACAGAGAGAATAGTCAGACAGGTTGTGTCACAGACTGCACCCATATTCCAGTGATATACTGTCTTCCTTGGAGGAAGGGTGCTTTTCTTTGTTCTCCTGGAATCACTCGCCAGGCCCTGTGGTCCTGGTTCTGGGCGGATCTTTGCTGCGGGCTCCTCCTGGACCTGGGCCTGCAGGCGCTTCTCCACACTCAGCTGCTGCTCAGTGAACTCTGACTGACCCAGCAGGTTCCTTCTTGAGTGCCGCAGTTTCTCTCTCTTGCTCTTTGTCTTAGGGTGAGCCTTTGCCCTGCTGTTTCTCGTTTCCTCCTTGGGCTCCTCAGAGCAGGCACTTTGGATGCTGAGATGAGGTGGAGTGGTGCTTTTGTGAACCCATGTCGGTATTCTGTTGTTCTCACTGGGCTGGAATTGGAGGTTGGAAACATTTGGTTTGGGGAAGGCAAGCCAAGTGGTTTACAGAGGTGTAACCATGGGTGTAGCTTGTTAAACCTGTTTACCTCCGAAAATATTTTTTTTTCTTGAATGTGTGAGAAAATCTGTAGCTTTTGTTTCCCTCTTACTAGCTGGCAGTGATTTTCATGGATAAAGTTTCAGTCACAGAAAGCTCACCAAGTAAACAGTGAAAGTGTATCTCCTATCAGTAGTTTAAGACTCTGTTGTCTAGAATTTTGTTGCTTTTATTGATTTTTAATCCCAGAAGAAAATAAAATACTGTTAGGAGCTGGGATTCTGATACACTCCTTCCATTCTTGGTGGTTTTGCTGTCCTTTTTCACACAACCAGTGTAGTTCTTGATAAATAGCCAGTGAACAGCCCATTGTTAATTAAGGAGTGTGTGTGTGTGTTACGATTCCACGGGAATTTAAAGACCACATGGATAAGGATTCTGGTGTCCCAACCCCGCCCCCAGTATATCCACTGTACCCAGAATGATTTCTGATATTGGTACATAGCAGCATTCAACCACTTTGTTAAACGAATGAATTCCATTTTATAATTGAGTGGAAATGAGAGCATTTGCTAACTAAATTTGTTGGCTTATCAGCTACCAGTACTCTTCATTCTCCTTAATTTTTAAGCGCGGCCTTGGTTTTGGCGGTGTTACTTGTCACGGCTGCCATGGCGTATCTTCTTCAGCATATTTGCTGTTGCCCCCACCTTTTAACCTTCTTAAAAACATTCAGTGGTGGTTGTTAGATTTAAAAGCTTCTCAGCAGGCAGGACCTTATACTTCTCTTGTTCTTTCCTTAAAATTCTCCTGACTGTTCTCATTTGTACTGAGTTGAAGAAAGGGAGGCTGAACCCGGATAAACATGGTGAACTGGTCATAGCCTGGCCCTCGCTGATCCTCCCAGGGCAGGTCTGGGCTGGCCGGTAATTGGGTGGGAAGCCTCGGAGAGCAGAGGCAGTGCTGTCGGGTGTGGCCCTGCCAGTTTGCAGGGCTAGCAGGCTCACAAGGTGCTTCCCTGGCCCCGCTGGGGACGCCTTCTTGTGTGGGCTGAGACCAGGGCTCGAGGCTTGTGTTTTTGTTTGAGCTGTTTTCTGTCCTGTAATTGGTTATCTCAAGGAATGATTTTAGTTTAGTTACCATCTTCCTTTTGTTTTACCAGCTGGGTGAGTATTTAGCTACAAAGGCGTCATCTGAAAATGAAGAGGTTATCATTTATTATTGATACTCCACTGTTGCTCTTGGTGTGACCTTTCTATAAAGTTTAGAATTAAAAGCTTTAATTAATGAAAGTTAGAGTGGTGTTTCATCTGGCTGATTGGTTTCATTTGCTTTACCCCAGAAGGTCGGCTTAATCTTGTAGTTAACTTCCTTTTTTTTTCATATTTTATTTATTTATTTTTAATTAATTAATTTATTTATTTATTTACTGCTGCGTTGGGTCTTCGTTTCTGTGCGAAGGCTTTCTCCAGTTGCGGAGAGCGGGGGCCACTCTTCATCGCGGTGCGCGGGCCTCTCACTGTCGCGGTGGCCTCTCTCGTTGTGGAGCACAGGCTCCAGATGCGCAGGCTCAGTAATTGTGGCTCACGGGCTTAGTTGCTCCGCGGCACGTGGGATCTTCCCAGATCAGGGCTCGAACCCGTGTGCCCTGCATTGGCAGGCAGATTCTTAACCACTGCGCCACCAGGGAAGCCCTCGCAGTTAACTTCTTAACTTTGTTAGTGGATGCAATTTTTATCCAGGAGGACTCTACACATGTATACGTTTATACATGGATTTAGATAAAGATTTGATTTATAGGAATTAGGACGCTTCAGTTCAGGGGTAGCTCTTTACTTACAAAACTCTTTCCTGAACATTTCATGAAGAAATTTGTAAATGGGATTACAGGAAGTAACTTTAGCTTAAAGAGTTATCAGATGAATTGCATAGAACATTATGCTAATTAATTTTTTAAATTAAAAATTTATGATACTTATTTAAAATCTATTTTTTAAAGAAAAAGACAGTGATTTTGTTGAATATCCACTTATTTAGAAAATTGTAGAATTTTTTTATTCCTGGTTTTCCAGCTGATTACAGCTCACATTTTATCCTTGTGAGCTGTGTGCTTCCCATTTTATCCTTGCTCTCCCCATCGCTCAGATGTTGTATGCACTGCCAGATAACTGGCAGATTTTAAGGGAGAGACAGTGGGGTCTTTTTATCATCTTGGCTGCACGGTATTATAGATTATTAAAATAAAGAATCCCTAAAAGTAATGGAAGTCATGGAGCCATTGTGATTCCTACCATACAGTCTGTGGGAGGTTGTCTACGATGAGGTGGAAGTCATAAATGCACCTTAACTGGGTTCAAGGAGCCCAGAAATTAGAGTGCTGGCGGCCAGCTTGTCCTCAAGCGTGTCCTCCATGAGGGCATCTTACAGGTCAATATCTTGGATTGTTTCTTCTCCAGTGACCTCTTTGCCAAGCAGCTGAATTTCCAGCCTCCTGTCAGGTGGCTGTCTGTGTCTGTGCTAGTCCTGTGATCATTTAAAACTCCCTGTATTCCAAAGAATTACCTTCTTTCCGCTGTTCTTTGCTCTTGAATGTGTCCTCTATTTCAATTGGTAGCACCACTATCTTGACTGTCATGAAATTTGGCCTTTCCTAGTGCATTAGTTTAACCAACTGATTCTTTACCTGAAGTATTTTCAGTAGTGCTATGTGGTTACCAAACAGTTTTAGAGTAATAATTATTAAAGTAGTAGGCTGGAAATGAATTAACGCTTGCCAGTGTGCTGAATTACTTTCAGCACATTAAAACGCTATAGTAACTTAATTTGCTAGAGCACTTCATCAGTGGAGCTGGGAATGGAAACAAGTCTGAAGGCATGGACTTTATCACTGACCCAGAGCAGTCACTGGTACCAAGAAGCCACATTGGAAGGATGTGAGTGAATTTGCCCCAGTTCATCATTATTCCAAGAAATAAATTTAGAACCTATTTCCCATTGATGATGGGTCATTTGATTTATCTTTTTGTAAGAGAACGTATGTGCGCTCCCTACACACACACCCAATCTGTAGGATTATGTTGTTATTGTCTCTTGCCTCCCAACGTGAACTCTAAACTTCCATTTGTCTAGACTTGTCTGTGTATCTTGAATATCCGTGGTACTTTGCCACCTTATGTGCTTTCTTTTCTCTTTTCTCATCTTTATCTGTTAAGAATTTTTAAGAAATATCTCCTTTATTTGATTTCAAGGTCTTTATGGAACTGTGTCTCATTAAATTTTCTCTCTTGCGTAACACCTTACACGTAGTGCGTACTTAATACATATTTGTTTAATGGAACATTTTCTGTACTTGGAGATATTTAGCAGATAGTTAATTTTCTTAAATGCAAGTAACAGAAAACAAACGTAGCTAGTTTAAGAGGAAAAGTAAATTTTTTGGAATCATGCTAGTATATCCTGAGGAATCTAAGGTAAAGCTAAAGGGTGAACTGGGCCTCAGGGAGATCTGGGAACCTCACTAGCAGGAACTCACGGGTCTTTCCTTTAGAGATTTGTCAGTAGTGTGTCTCAGCTTCTACCTCTCAGACTCTGTAACTCTCAATTCAAGATCATCTGCAGAATCTGCTTGCCTCAGATCTGGTCCGTTGCCTACCTAAGGCCAATCATAGTAGACACATGACTGTTCAGACATGGGAGGCCATCCCTGTGGCTGCTTGGAGGTGGATGGCTATCCCCCGGTAGAAAAGCAGTTGTTCTCTGAAAGGAGGGGTCAGAAATAAATTGTAACGGATGTCTCCTACAGTGGTATTTCTGACTTCTGGAAACTGAGCCAGTATGGGTTTGGTAGATTGCAGGTGACTTCAGCTGTGGTCGGGTTAGGGTGTTGTCCTTGCCTTTGCTGACTGATTCCATAGGAACTACTTGCTCATGTCTTAATCTTGTCATTTGTGATACTTAATCACTAATTCAGGAGACTCCTAGTTCTGAAGTTCATTGGGTCAGAGGAGAGAAAAAGAGTCATAATACTAATAATTTTGTTATGTTTTAAACATTAGCAAATTATGATCATAGCTACATAGTCACTCTTTGGTTCTGTGAATTTGACCACTGCAGTATTTTTTCTACTGCAAAGGATCCTGATTTTCTCTGTCTCTCTCTCTGTCTCTCTCTCTGTCTCTCTCTCTGTCTCTCTCTCTGTCTCTCTCTCTCTCTCTCTCTCTCTCTCTCTCTCTCTCTCGTATTTTGCTATGGCAGCCTGAGCAGACCAAAACAGAGGGCGGTGCTGAGAAGTGTGGTGCTGC
Organism: Balaenoptera musculus; assembly: GCF_009873245.2. NCBI lineage: Eukaryota > Metazoa > Chordata > Mammalia > Artiodactyla > Balaenopteridae > Balaenoptera > Balaenoptera musculus. Next base: position 81,071,782 of record NC_045801.1, on the reverse strand, counting down.
TGTAACAAATATCTTAAAATGTGGAAGTGGCTTTGGAACTGGGTGTGGGTAGAGGCTGGGAGAGTTTTGAGGTGCACAGAAGCAAAAACCAGGATTGCTGTGAAGGGACTGCTAAAGATGATTCTGGTGACAACTGAGAAAGAAGAGAAATGATTATTTTTTTGATACATTTGGTTAAATAATATCATATTAATTTCATCTGTTTCTTTTTATTTTCTTAATATGGCTACTAGAAAATTTTAAATTACATAGCTTTCTTTCATTGGGCTGCACTGAAATAGAGCTACATGTGTGAACATGGATAAATATAAAAAAAAGATAATATTGATGGAAAAGTAGGTCATTCAGAGCTGTGTTCACAGGATACCATTTAAAAATTTTATATAAAGTTTAAAAGCTTGCAAAATAATACTATATAGTATTTATGTGTGTGTGTGTGGTAGAAAAAGGATATAAACAGGATGTTAATGAAATGCCAAATTCAGGAGAGAGTTACCTCTAGGAAGGAGGAAAACTAGACCAGGAAGAGAGAGATAGGAAATTACAACCACATCATTAAAAAAACTGAAGAAAAATTTGTATTGTGTTAATATTTGATGAAGGGTGATTGGGTAATGAAAACATGTATTTTTTATTTCTTATCCTTTTCCATGTGCTTAAATTATTTCATAATAAATAGTAAGTATCTCTAATTCTTGAAATATTTCTAGTAGAATTTTTCCATTTAACTAAGCAATGGGAGAGCCAGTGAAGTAACTTGTGCAACTGCAAAACAATAAAATAGCTGCACTGTGATTCAGAACCAAGTCTTTCTTGGTCCAAAACTCATAGCCCTCCTTTCTCATTAATCAGATTCTACAGTATAAAGATAAAATGTAAACTGAAGCTTCTGAACCTGCGGGCTCCTCTGACCTGTCTTTGATTCTTCCCTTCTCCTCTCATCCCAGGTACATGCACCTCCGCATGCCTGCACACAGACACACCATGCACGTGCATTCATGCACACGTGTGCACATGTGCACACCATCTTTGTGAAAGAATGTGAGTTCCTTACTGTCAGGCTGGGGCTAAGACAGCTAGTGTCTGGTGAGCTGTAGTTTATCTCTGTGTCCACGTGAGGAAAGTTCTTCCACGTTCATCAGGATTTCAGGCTTGGGGGGAGCAGTTCTAAAATAAAATATGCTGAAGTGTTGCCTCTTACTCTCTTTTGCTAAAGATATTTGTTATGGCCTTTTGCTTCCTGTTAGAAATTAGAAATGCCTACGTGAAGAATACATGGTTTCCTTTGCTGGCTAAGGCATTAGTTGTCGTTTTGATTGGCTGCTGAAGACACTATTTGTTGTGTTCCTCATTGTCCTTTACATCGAGATCCTCTTAGGAATCAAGAAAAAAAACTTTGCAGAAAATAAATACAAAATTTAAAACATTTACTAAATGCTTAATGTGTTAGATGTGATTATTTCTCCAAATTGAAGATGAGGAAACAGGCATGGGAAAGTTAAATAAATTGCTTAAGATAAATAAATTGCTTAAGATAACCTGCCGTTGAGGGCAGGGCTGAGCTTGAGATGATGTTGGGGTCATGTCTGTGCAATCTCTTTTTTCTCAAATCCAATCCACTTTTCTGTCTCTTCTCACCTGAATACAGGTTTAATGTTGGTGATATTCGTAAGGTTCCAACCTGAACCTTCTCTTCTTACTTTTACATAACTTCCATGGACAGTCTTTTCTAACTCTCATACCTTCATGCACTGTTTCTGTTCTTATGATTCCTGAACTTGTATCTCCGTGTCATATCCCTTTCTTAAAGCTCCAGACCCATAGAGCCGCTGCCTCTTGGTCAGTTTTACCTCAACTATTTCATAGGCATTGCAATATTAACATATCAAAACCATATTTAGTATTAGTAACCATCCCTCTCCAGATATATTGGACATATAATGTTTCCTGAATTCCCGTTCTTGATAAATGTACCTCTCTTGTTGCTCAAACCAGGTGCTTGGGGAGTCCTTTGCCTCTGCTTTCACTTTCATTTCTAACATCCGGGAGCCCTTAAGGATTGTTACATCTCATTCCTTGTTTTCTTTCTTGTTCACTTCTCTCTACTCCCACTTCCCTCAACATCTTCTTTATCTCTTGCGTTGGTTATGGAAGAGCCTTCTAGCTAGCTGCTTTCCCTCCTTGCCCATAGTAGAGTCAGTTCTTCAGACTGTTGTTTGGATGATCATTCCATATCAACATGTGACTTGGTCAGGCCCTGTTAAAACTGCCTGTGGCTCCCCCAGTTCCTCAGAATAAAGCTGCATGCCCTGCTCTGGTCTGCAAGGTGTTCAACAGCCCTCTCTCTTCTCCTGCCTGTAGATTTTCCTGCATGTGCTCTGTTCTCTCTGGCCTCGTACTTGTGGTCCTCCTGTTCCTAGCCCCGAATGTACTTCCTTCTCTCTCTGCCTCATAACCTACACTTAGCATTCAGCTTTAGGTGGCAGTTCTTTCCTTCTTCCCTTCTCCCTGTGCCCCACCTGGCTTTGTTTTCCTCTTGTTCCCGTGGAGCCTGAACAACACTTCGATTGCAATACTTCCACCACATTGTTTTATGACTATTTCATTTTGACCTCCCCATCCCCACAATGCCCTGTGCCCCCTTTGCTTCTGCACGTGAGTCCCCAGCACAGGCCACGTGTAGCTGGTTATTTGTTGGCATTTTTCTAGGACAGTGGTTCTCAACTGGGGGTGATTTTGTCCCCCAGAGGACATTTGGCAATGCCTGGAGACGTCTGTGATAGTCACGATTGGTGGGGCAGTGCTAACACGTCTAGTGGGTAGTGGCCAGGGACGCTGCTCAACAGCCCGCAGTGCACAGGGCAGGACCCCGCACGATCCAGCGTGAGATGGCAGCAGCGCCGAGGCTGAGAAGCCCTGCTCTGGCGGGAAGCGCGGACCCTGAGAGCGCTAAAAGACAAGACGTTCCGGCACAAAAGGATGAAGTTGAACTGGGAGTTCTCAAGTAACGTATAAAACTTTTCAGTGTTGAGGAACTTAATTTTCAGTGTAAACGACCCTGGTTCTTTTTGTGGCCTATTGTTAATATTTATTTGGAAGCTGTGTTTGGGGGGAAACGTGACCCCTGAGCTTATTAATGGGTTAGCAGTATTTAGTAATTAAACACTTTAGTAATGCAGTAATGTAGGCATGCAACTGAGATCGTGGAAAGGATAGTGGAACTAAGCTCTTCTTTTGAGAATTTTTTTCATTTACTTTTTCGTATTTTAAATGCGCCTGGTAACAGGTGACTACCCAAGCTGGTTTTTGGAGGAGATGTGGGGACGGGTGATGTCCTTTTTAAGCTCTTAAAATGGTTTTAACTATAAAATCCTCAAACAAGGCCAAATGTGGTAAACCTTTTGCCTTGTGTGTAGATGAGGAAATGATGAAAGCCATAGTGCTAACCAACCTCCACACACACACACACACACGCACGCACGCACACACCCACACCCATGCACACACATATACCCACAAGTGATAACCCTCACGCACTTGTATCCTCTTCACTTGCTCTAGCCAAGTGCCTGCTATAATGCCAGTGACGCAGTCCATGCTGACCGTCAGCACAAAGGGCTCCTCACGAGGGTCCCCACAGCTACACTGTGCATTGACCGGGTACAGAATCCGTTCAACTAAATGTACAGTTTACATTTCGTAAATTTAAAATTTAGTGTAGGTATTAAATTAGGAGGGGCTACTGATATACTGGAAAATTAGAATGTTGAAGGGTAGATTGTTGCTGACATTAGTACGGGACTGACTTGCAAAACCAAGTAATGGGAAAATAAAATACCTACCACACTTGAAAGTTTTAGCATGTGTCTGGGCAAAGACAGCAAACATTACAGAAGAATGTTTTGATTCTTTTCTCCAGGATTGGCTGTTGATATGACTTCTGTTTTATAATCTGGTTTTCAAAAAAAATTCTTATTTTTCTCATAGTTCAGAAATTTGAGTAAAAGAAAGAATAGGAAATGTTAGGAAGAAGACTCAGTGATTCATTCTTTAAATAGTTCCTGTTGATATTAGCAATTTCAAATTAGCCTCTTGAAAATATAATATTGTATTGGAATTGTGTGGGAAAAGTCCATTTTTCATCTTTATCATTGGAGACTTCTTTGGTAAATTAAGTGGTTTACACCTGAAGAGGCAATTTTCTTTATAGTTGGCTTTTAACAAATAGTGAATATTATTTACCCCATATTAAAATTCAAAATCAAAACAATACTTTTTTTCCAATAGGTGTTAGATTGACTAATGGCCATTCAGGTTGGTGTTATGAGTTCAGTTTTTGAGACTGACATATGTGTGGTACATTTCTTTTAGTTTATTGACGGAAGATTGAGATATTTGTACTGAATTTGGTGGATTCTGTGAGATAGTGCCTGGCTTACAATTGATTTAATCTCTTGTCTTTGGGTATATGGCGTACTTAGTTTGGATTTTGTGTCAAAATAGAAGTTTAAGCTACAGATACTATGTCTACAAAGTTATTTCAATGAATATAGTCATAAGGGAATAGAATAATAGGCATGTATAAATGTGAATTTGAATAAAGAGTTCTCCAAATTTAATTGCATTTCTCTTAATTTTTATTTTTTTCAGACAAATCCTACAGAAATTTTAGAGTATTCATCAGATAGTGAAAAAGATGATGAGTCGGAGAATGTCTTGTTCATTGATTCAGAATCCTCTCACAAATACCACGTGGATTTTGGATCAGATGGAAGACAGGTTATGGAGAGACTGATAAACCCGAGGGTAAAATCTACAGAGACCATTTTGCATACACCCCAGAAAGAGACAAAGCTTCCCAAGACTCCAGAAAATTCAGCAAAGAAGAAGAAGCTTTTAAGGTTAAATTACACCTTTTTAAATACTTTTTTAAAGTTTTTCTCTTTCTTAAAAAGCCCAAATACCTACAATGTTAATTTAAAAATACTTATTTACTTGGGAAGGAAGATTGACAGAATAGAATTATAATTCTGATAAGCAGTTATGGAGTTCTAATTTCTGGAGATTGTTTATGGAATTGTTCATCCAAGTTGAGCTTTCACTGTTTCAGTCATAACCAGCTTATGTGACTGTTTTCCTTAATGGAGATTGGTTGCTTGGGTTTATCAAATTTTATTGAGCACCCGTGTTCCAAGTGCTATCTTAGACAATTAAGACGAGTAAATGACTGTTCCTGTTTTTGAGTTAATCATGTCTAAAAGAGGGAAATAGAAATATAGACTATTGAGATTACTTTTGTGATTGTGGTTGGCCAGGGAAACACTTACAGATGCAAAGACTTACGGGCAAGGATTCATGGGCAAGAAACTGGCTGGTGTGTGTGTGAAGAACCATAGGGGCCAGGCCATGGAGGGCCCAGCAAGACGTGTGAAGGGGCCTGGGGTGTGCCATGTAGGGGGACGTGTCCCAACCCTGTGTTGTACATCATCTCTTTGTGTTTTAAATTAGAACAAAACAGTGAAAACAAAACCCCAGTGAAAGTGAGAAGGAGAACTTGTGGGAAACAGTGCCACAAAAGCAGACTTAATGGACAGTTTCAAGGAAAAAGGAGTGTAGTAGAAAGTGTAAACATGGCGATGAAGAACACGGTTTTAGATCTGTTTAGGGTATGTCTGCGTCAAGGAGGGCAAGTACGATGCACACCAAGGAGAGCCCAGTGACAGTGTTGGACAGTGTTGGTGGACTGGTGGGGCAGGAGGTGAGGGGCTCGAGTTGTGGAGGTGGTGCTGTGACCCCTCTGCTGGAAGCTGGGGTTCAAGGCAGGAGGGGGTGGGGAGCTTAGGTTGCAAGTTTGATCAGGCTTGATTGGGATCCATTGTCTAAAGAGATCTCAGAGAAAAGGTGAGATGGATTTAGAGAATAATAGGGAAGACCCAGTGGAGGCAGAGAGGTTAGGAATAATTACTCTCAGTGTCCAGGAAAGGAAGTGGGAGAGGGGGGCCTGTCTTGAATAAAGGAGTGGAGAGGAAAGTAAAAGGATGTGACCGAGTGTAGTGGGATGGACATAGCATGGTGAGTCAATTGATGCCTGTTCACTGTATTTTTTTTTTTTTAACATAAAATAAGACAGAAGGCCTTATGCCCAAAGTGAAGAAGTTACAGCCTCAAATGAATATGGTGATGGTTTGTAATAGTCTCTGGAGAAAACAGGAAAGGAAGCAAATTAAAGGAATTCAAATGTCTTTGTTGAAGTTGATCCTATGCAATTAGAGAAGGTCATGTTCCCAACCCTGTTGGGGGCCTGCTGTGTGCCAAGCACTGTTTCATGTCCTGGAGGGACAGCAGTGAACAAAGGCAATGAAAGCTCTACCTGTACTGAGGGGAAGGCTGATGAGGAGCCAAGAAGTAAAGTAGATGTCATGTCAGAAGGAAATAAACTTTACGGAGAAAAAGCAGAAAAAGAGGGACAGATGGCCAGGAGGAAGGGGAGGACATTTCTATTTTAAACAGGGGATCAGGGAAGCCTCTGAGAATGTGACTTATTGAGCAGCTGGAAGAACAGAGCTGACACTTCCTGAGCTGAGGTAGGAGGGTGGTGAGGGGATCATATGGTTTGGTTTGGTTTTCCTTGGTGGGAATATCATGAGGCTTTTTTGCGGGAGATGAGGTTGTTAGTCTTTTGCTTTCTCTGTACATTGACTGTACAAGTTCTTTTCACAGTTACCTGGGGTTTGAGTTTTTCATACTCCCAAACAAAAATTGGAGTTTCAAATGCTTTTATACTTGTATGCATACATTTTGGGGGAGTGTATAAAAGTTTATATTTGTGTGGTCAATTCTGTAGGTCGGCTGTATTGTGTCAAGTTGCCTCCCAATTACTTTTTAAACATAGGAAGTTCTTCTGTATCCTTAGTAATAGTGATCTGCTTTTATACATATTGTGTTATCTTCTTTCAGTTTTATTGAGATTTAATTGACATAGAGCACTGCGTAAGTTCAAGTTCAAGCATAATGGCATGTCTATTATTGTGAACAGTCATTTACTTGTCTTACTTGTCTTAATTGTGAGGAAGCTTTTTAGTTTGATGTTGTTCCACTTGTTTAATTTTGATTTTGTTGTTTGTGCTTTAGGTGTCATATCCAAAAAATCATTGCCAAGACCCATGCCGTGGAGCTATTTTCCTTGATTTTCTTCTAGGAGTTTTATGATTTCAGGTCTTACATTTAAGTCTTTAATCCATTTTGAGTTAATTTTTGTGAATGGTATAAGATAGGGTCTAGTTTCATTCTTTTGTATGTGAATATCCAGTTTTCCCAGCACCATTTATTTAAGAGACTGTCTTTTCTCAATTGGGTGTTCTTGGCTCCCTTGTCAGATATTAATCGACTGAGTATGCATCGATTTATTTCTGGGCTCTCTTTTCTGTTCCATTGGTCTATGTGTCTGTTTTTATGCTGGTACCATACTTGTTTAATTACTATAGCTTTATCTTATAGCTTATCTTGAAATTAGGAAGTGTGATGCTTCCCACTTTGTTCTTTATCAGGATTTCTTTGGCTGTTTGGGGTCTTTTGTGGTTCCATACAAATTTTTGGATTTTCTTTCTACTTCTATTAAAAATTCCACTGGACTCTTCCTAGGAATTGCATTGAATCTATAGACGGCTTTGTATATTATGGACATTTTAACAGTATTAATTCTTCCAATCCATGAACATGGGATATCTTTCCACTTATTTGTTTTGTCTTCTGTTTCTTTTATCATGATTTTATATATTGAAAATCCTAAAGATTCCACCAAAAAACTGTTAGATCTAATCAACAAATTCACTAAAGTTGCAGGATACAAAATTAACATACACAAATCAGTAGTGTATCTATAGAGACACTAATAATCCCATTTATAATAGCATCAAAAACAATAAAATACTTAGGAATAAAGTCAGCCAAGGAGGTGAAAACTACAGTTTTCTGTAGTTTTCTACAGTGAAAACTACAAGACATTGATGAAAGAAATCATGAGGTTTTTGACTATGTTCAGTTAGACGTTATATATCTGAGTAGGAGTACGAGTCTGGACTTCACATGACAAGGTTGGTGCTGGATGTGAATTTGTAATCTTTAGTGTCCAGATGGTTTTTAGGGCATGAGCTGGGTCATTTCCTAGATCAAATGCACACTGAAAGGAGAATCTGTCACAGAATCTGTGTCTTAGGCACTCTGCAGTGGTTGAGTCACAGAGGAAGAGGCTACTGAGGGAGGAATTAAATCTAAGAGAGCACGATGTCCTGGAAAGCAGCCAGCTATGACAGATGCTGCTGGGTTTGCACTGTGGAGGACAGGGAGTATAGAGCCTTCTCAGTGGAATGGTCAGGCAAAGTCAAATTGCTGTGGATTTAGAGAGAATGGAAGGAGAGAAACTGAAGACAGCATGCATGGAAAATTCATTGTGTGTTTTGCTTTAAGGGATGTAGAGAACTGTTTGCTAATTGAAAGGAATTTGGAGATTGAGATTTCTTTTTTATGAGTGGGAATGAGAGCATATTTTTTATATATTGATGGGAAAGTTCCTCAGCAGGGGAAAGAGAGGATAACTGTTGGAGTTGTGTCTGACTTGGTGAAAGGGGTTTACAGATGGAGGGGTGTCCTGGGTTAGGAGCACAGTTAGTCCATCCATGGACAGGTGAGAGGGCAGAGTCTCTTCAGGTGCAGGTAGATATATGTGGCAGTGGGAACTCATGCAAGTTCTTTCTGATCACGTCTACTTTTTCGGTGAAACGGGAAGTGTCTTCATCAGCTGAGAGTAAGGAAAAGGAGATGATATTGGAGGAATGAGGAGAGAGAGTAGATGACATGGTCATGTAGTGGGGGAGTGAATGAACTAGGGAATTGCAGTAGGATTGTTTGGCGGGAGTGGTCATCATGAATTGAGTTTGAGACTGACTAGTCAGCATGGATTGAACCGTGGGCCTGCAGATGTGGAACAGAGTGTGGGATTGTCCACTGAGTATGATGAAACCAGTCAATAAAAGTCCTGAGAGTGATTGTGATATTGGACCATGAAATCTAGACTGGGTAAGGTCAGAATGAGAACATGCAGGGTGTAGAGCACAAAGAGATGGGGTTGTACCATCTGATCGTGGACTGGGGAGAGGTTGGTCAGACACTTCTGAAGTCATGACACTAGAGGTCATGAGCTGCACAGGTAAGAATGACTGGTGCTCAGAAGTGAATTAATGGAGGGAGGCGGTTTGTAACCTTGAGATTTAGAGGATGACCATGGGCGATGAGTGGCTGAGGTGAGGTGGAGGACACACAGTCTTGGAGGAGAGGACTTCAAGGAATGAGGAGGTTGAGGTATCAGAAGCCTGGCAGGCACTGAAATCAACAAGAATGGTGGCCTGAAGCCAGAAGATAAGGCCTCCAAAGAGTTGCTGGCACAACTGTGGAGGTGCCTTCCCTGGGGTGAAGATGGTCTATGTCCTCTCCTCCCTGCCTCCTGGAATATAAGGGAGGTGCAAGATGGCCTGGAAGCCTCAGTGAGGAGCAGGACTGCCCCTTCCAGGCCCTTCATGCCTGTCAGGTGGAGGGGAGGGAGAAAAGACAGCTGCTTTTTAAGGTCCCTGCCTCAGGGGAGGAGCAGGAAGGTAAAGAGAACATGCGAAGAGGTTGAGGACACGGGTTTTGCCGGCGACTGAAGCAACTCCAGCAATATGCACATGATTGTTTTCTTCTTGTGATTTCTAAGTGATAACTAAGAGATGTCTATTTTGTGGATATTCTTTTTAAGTTACTGTGTTGAAAAACTAAAAGAGAGGTTGGTGTGATTAGGGTTGTCTGTCTCGGGCATCAAACTGGAAGACTTTCTGTTGACAGTAGGAGGAGCTTTACTGAACTGACCAAAAGGCCCACGATGGCCACATGATGGCTGTTTGCTGACCTGCTTCAGAAGCAGGGGAAAGGGTTACATGTTTTGGCTCATATGTGTTTAGAGCATCATGTTTTAGAGAGTTAAGAAAATCGCTTAGCTTGTTGTCTAGTAATGATTGAAGAAAGAGTTTCGCATTAAGTGTTTGATTTGTTGACGTGAAGTCTTATGAAAAGGCTGAGAATACAGACATCTTGATGATCCTCACAGGGAAAGATCACCAACTTTTGTCATAGAAGTTCAACAGGGGGCCTGAGGAAAATAAAACTGCTACTAAGGAAATAAGCAGGTGTAAGTTATAGATTTTCATTATGTAGCATGAATATAGCAGTGATTAAAAGATTTTTTTTTTTAACCTGATAAGGACTAGCTAGCAAGGATCAAGTTAAGTAGTTGGCATTTCAAGGCTGGAGAACACTGGCCCTCTCTCCCTGTGGTTTGCCCCACAGGGAAATGTTAATTCAGTCTCTTTGGGCTTTCTTCCTTGTTTATTTTTATTTTTGATTCATGGCACTGTTTGAGGCATAACTAATGAAAGTCTGTGCAACATTGTTTTGATATTTGAGTTATGTTGTCAATAATAAAGCCATATTACCCCGGTCTTATGATCAAGTTTTTTTTCACAGTGTCTATTGTATCTGACAGAGAGCAAAACTTGAAAATATTGTAACTATATTTATTTAAATTATTTTTTCTTTACCTAGTTTCTTTACCTAGTATAGCTTATTAAAAATATTATAATGATTTTTTTTTCTGGAACTTAGAATGTTTTTGAATCTTTATTCTTTTTCACTTCATACTTTGTAGAAATGTTTAGCCTTGTTGAATTGATGCCAGTAATCTTTTCAGATACAGTACCAATCTGTTTATTTTATATAAAAGATAATTAGACTATCTTAATTTGGTTAGTGAATTTATCTTTTTTTTTTTTCCACTCCACTTGTGTTTTGGATTTTATCTGTGACTAACTTAGCAGACTATATTGAAAAGAGTTAATTTGGAGGTTCCAGTCCAAGATGGCAGCATAGGAAGCTCCTGAACTCACTTTCTCCCATAGACATATTGAATCTACAGCTATACTCAAGGCAGTTCCCTCTAAAAGAAATCCAGAAATGGAGTGATTGTTATACATCGGGCATACGAGAAAGTACGCCTGTTGAAATGGGTAGGAAAGGCTAAGACATGAGACACCCTCTCACCATAAACCCCACCCCTGGCACAGTGACATAACAATCAGTAGGGAACTTGTAACTCCTGGTTTCTCTGTGAGGAGCAAAGAGTTTGGATCCAATATCTAGAACCCCAGCTTTTAAGACTTTCACTGGAGGCACTAGCCCCCATAACACCCAGCTCTAAAAGCCAAAGGGGCTTGTGTCCATGAGACCCACAAGACTACAGCAAACATAGAAGTAGTTCTTAATGGGCTTGCTAGGACTCCCCGTGGCCATTCCTCTAGGGCTCAGCACACAGAGCTGACAGAAACACTCATCTCCCAGTCTTTGCCCAGAAGAGGCCTATTTGCATATGTTAAAAGCTGCTGCCTGAGGATCCGGTTCTAACTTAGCACACATCTAGGGTGCTGACTGCCAGTCTCCTCAGAGACTCAGGAGGCAGCGGGTGCCATCTTCTTGCTCTCCCTCTACATCACTGTGGGTTGATGGTGTCTCCTAGAAGAGGCTTTTTCACATGTCTGGCATTCTGGTAGCAGCTTTTGCTGCTACCACCCAGAAGAAGCACTTCTTGACTGCCTGTCTCTGATGGCTAGCAGGGCTGGCATTTGTGGATCCCACCAGAAAGTAGCAAACAAAGAAGCAGTTCTTAACACACCATTGTAAAGCAATTATACTCCAATAAAGATGTTAAAAAAAAAAAAGAAACAGTTCTTTTCTGGCTATTCCCAAAGGGCTCAGCTTAGAGGGAGTAGGCAGAAATGCCCAGCTCCCAGTATTTTCCTTAAATAAGTTTCCCTGCCTACTTTAAAAGCTGCTGACTGAGGGCCCAGCTTCCAGTCAGCTTGTATCTAGGTGCTGACTGAGATTCTGCCCTTTGGGACACTGATAGGTTTTGGTATACTCTCAACTTCTGGGAGCCACTGAGAACAAAGAAGGCAGCTTGGATGTTCACAAAAGTTTCAGAGAACCAAGAATTCAGGCCAAGCTGAACAATAAGGTTGTTCTCCTAAACACGTAGAGTCAAGGAAAATGAAGAATAAGAGGAATATGTTCCAAAAAAAAAAAAAAGAACAAGGAAAAACTCCAGAAACAGAGCTAATGAAAGAGAGATAAGTGAATTTACCTGAAAAGAGTTCAAAATAATAGTCATAAAGATGCTCACTGAGGTGTGCAGAATAATGCATCAACAAAGTGAGAATTGTAAGAGGTAGAGAAGATAAAGTACCAAACAGAAATCACAAACCTGAAGAATGCAATAACTGCACTGAAAAACTCAGTAGAGGTGTTCAACAGCAGACTAGATTAAGTGGAAGATGGATCAGTGAACTCAAAGACAGGGCAGCAGAATTCATCCAAACAGAGGACCAAAAAGAGAAAGGAATGAAAAAGACTGAAGATACCTTCAGGGACTTAAAAGACACCGTCAAGTGGACCAATATTTGCATTATAGGGGCCTCAGAAGGAGAAGAGAGAAACAGGCAGAAAGTTTATTCAAAGAAATAATGGCTGAAAACTTCCCTATTATGGGGAAAGAAACAGACACCTAGATCCAGGAAGTCCAGAAAGTTCTTAGTATGTTGAATCCAAACAGACCCACACCAAGACACATAAGTAAATTATTAAAAGTTAAAGAAGATCGGGCTTCCCTGGTGGCACAGTGGTTGAGAATCCGCCTGCCGATGCAGGGGACACAGGTTCGAGCCCTGGTCTGGGAAGATCCCACGTGCCGTGGAGAAACTAGGCCCGTGAGCCACAACTACTGAGCCTGCGCGTCTGGAGCCTGTGCTCCGCAACAGGAGAGGCCGCGATAGTGAAAGGCCCGCGCACTGCGATGAAGAGTGGCCCCTGCTTGCTGCAACTAGAGAAAGCCCTCGCACAGAAACGAAGACCCAACACAGCCAAAAATAAATAAATAAATATTAAAAAGTCATTATTTAAAAAAAAAAAAACCTTAAAGAAGATCATCTTAATAGCAGCAAGAGAAAATTAACATGTTACGTACCAGGGAACCCCAGTAACACCATCAGTGGATTTTTAGCACAACGTTGGCAAACAAGAAGGGTGTGGCATGATATATCCAATGTGCTGAAAGGGGAAAAAATGCCAACCAAAGAATACTTTACCCAGCAAAGTTGTCCTTCAGAGTTGAAGGAGAGGTGAAGAGTTTTACAGATATGTAAAAGCTGAAGGAGTTCATCAACACTAATCTAGCCTTATAAGAAATGCTAAGGGACTTCTTCAAGCTGAAAAGAAGAGATGCTAAAGGTAACAGGAAACATGACAGGATAAATCTCACTGGCAAATGTAAATATATAGTTACATTCAGAATATTCTAATGATGTTACGGTGGTGGGTAAATCACTTCTAAATATAGTATGAAGATTAAAAGACAAAAATATTTAAAATAACTATAGCTACAATAACTTGTTAATGGATAAATAAGATAAAAGATGTAAATTGTGACATCAAAAACATAAAATGTCAGAGTGGGGGAGAGTAAATATATAGAATTCTAGTATGCATTTGAACTTAAGTTGTTTTCAGCTTTAAGTAGACTGTTATAAATATAAGGTGTATTATATAGCCCCGTGGTAACCACAGAGTAAAAACCTATAATAGATAACAAAAAAGTTGAAAAGAAAGGAATCAAAACACACCAGTATAGAAAATCAACAAATTAAAATGGAAGAGACGAAGAGAAGAAGAAAGGAACAAAGGTGTTACAGAAAGCCAAAAAGCAATTAACAAAATGGCAACAGTAAATCCATATTTATCAGTAATTATTTTAGATATAAATGGACTAAATTCTCCAATCAAAAGACAAAGAGTAGCTGAATGGACTTTTTAAAAAAGAGGCCCAACTAAATGCTGCTTATAAGGGACTCACTTCACCTTTAAGGCCAGAAACAGACTGAAAATGAAGGGATGGAGAAACATATTCCATGAAAATGGAAACCTTAAAGAAAGCAGGGGTAGCTATGCGTATATCAGAGTATATAGGCTTTGAGCCAAAAACTGTAACAAGAGGCAAGAAAAGTCATTTCATAATGATAAAGTCATCAATTCATCAAGAGGATATAATAATTGTAAATACTTATGCACCGAGCATAGGAGCACCTCAATATATAACGCAAATTTAACATACCTGAAGGGAGTTAGAAATACAATAATAGTAGGAGACATCAATACCCCACTTTCAACAATGGATGGATCATCCAGAGAATCAATAAGGAAACATTGGATTTGGACATACTACATCATATGCATTTAACATATATTTACAGGACATTCCATCCCAAAACAGCAGGATATATACACTTCTTAAAGCACATGAAACATTTCCAGGATAGATAATATGTTATGCTATAAAACAAGTTTTATTAGGTTTAAGAAGATTGAAATCATGTCAACCATGTTTTCCGACCACAGTGGTTTGGAACAAAACAATTACAGGAAGGAAGGAAACTGGAAAATTCACAAATAGATGGAGATTAAAAAAACATGCTCCTGGGCTTCCCTGGTGGTGCAGTGGTTGAGAATCTGCCTGCTAATGCAGGGGACACGGGTTCGAGCCCTGGTCTGGGAGGATCCCACATGCCGCGGAGCAACTGGGCCTGTGAGTCACAACTACTGAGCCTGCGCGTCTGGAGCCTGTGCTCCGCAGCAAGAGAGGCCACGATAGTGAGAGGCCCGTGCACCACGATGAAGAGTGGCCCCCACTTGCCGCAACTAGAGGAAGCCCTCTCACAGAAACGAAGACCCAACACAGCCCAAAAAATAAAATAAATAAATAATTAATTTAAAAAAAAAAACCAACATGCTCCTGAACAACCAGTGGATCAAAAAAGATATCAAAAGAGAAATTAAAAATACCTTGAGACAAATAAAAATGGAAAACCACATACCAGAACTAATATGAAGCAGCAAAAGCAGTTCTAAGAGGGAAGTTCATAGTGTTAAATGCCTACACATTAAAGGAAAAAAAAGAAAGATACCAAGTGAACAACCTAACTTTACACCTCAAAGAATCATGTAAGGAAGAACAAATTAAGCCCAAAGTTAGTAGAAGAAAGGAAATAATAAAAATCAGTCAGGAAATATATGATACAGATTGAAAAGACAATAGAAAAGATTAGTGGAAATGATTAATGGTTTTTTGAAAAGCTAAACAAAATAGACAAACCTTTACCTGGATATAACAAAAAAAGATAAATGTCTGAAATAAAATTAGAAATAAGAAGGGAGTCATTACAACTGATATCACATAAATACAAAGGATCATGATAGACTACTATGAACAATTATACACCAACAAATTGGACATCCTAGAAGAAATGGATAAGTCCTAGAAACATTCAACCTACCAAGACTGAATCAAGATGAAATAAAAAATCTGAACAAACTACTAGTAAGGAGATTGAATCAGTAATCAAAAACCTCACAACAAAGAAAAGTCTCGGAACAGATGGTTTCACTATTTAATTCTGTCTCATATTCAATGATGAATTAATGCCAGTATTTCTCAAACTCTTCCAAAAAATAGAAGAGGAGAGAACACCTCCAAACTCAACACCTCCAAACTCATTTTACATGGCCAGTATTACCCTGATACCAAAACCAGACGAGGACACTTCAAGAAAAGAAAATTACAGGGCAATATCCTTAAAGAACATGGACACAAAAATCCTCAATAAAGTATTGGCAAACCAAGTTCAACAATATATTAAAAGGATTATATACCATGATCAATTGGGATTGATTCTAGGGATGCAAGGATTGTTCACCTTCCACAAATCAGTCAACATGATACATCATATTAACAAAATGGAGAAAAAAAATCATATGATCATTTCAATAGATGCAGAAAATGCTTTGACAAATATCAACATCCACTCATGAAAAAAATCTCAACAAATTGGGTGTTAAGGGAATGTACCACAACATAATAAAGGCCACAAAGTGCAAGCCCACAGCCGATACCATACTCAACAGTGAAAAAGTCAAAGCTTTTCCTCTAATATCAGGAACAACAAGGATGCCCACTCGCGTCACTTTTATTTAACATAGTACTGAAAATCCAAGCCAGAGTAATTAGGCGAGGAAGAGAAATAAAAGGCATCCAAATATCAGAAGAATTAAAACTTGTTCACGGATGACATGATATTATACAGGAAAACCTGAAGACTCACCGAAAAACTGTTAGAAGTAATAAATGAATTCAGCAAAGGATACAAAAATCAATATAGGCATACTTCATTTTATTATGCTTTGCTTCATTGCGCTTTGCAAATATTGTACGTTTTTGTTTGTTTGTTTTACAAATTGAAGGTTTGTGGCAACCCTGTGTTTCTATGCCATTTTTCTAATAACATTATTTTAAAATTAAGGTATGTACATTTTTTAAGACATAATTGTACACTTAATAGAGTACAGTATAGTGTAAACATAATTTTTATATATACAGGGAAACCAAAAAGTTCATGTGATTTGCTTTATTGTGATACTAAATTTATTGTGGTGGTCTGGAACTGAATCCCCAATATCTCTGTATACAAAAATCAGGTGCATTTCTATATGCTAACCACAAACCTATCCAAAGTAGAAATTAAGAAAACAATCCTATTTACAGTTGCATCAAAAAGAATTAAAATACCTGGGAATAAATTTAACCAAGGAGGTAAAAAATATCTCTACACTTAAAATTATAAGACATTGATGAAAAAACTTGAGGAAGACAAAAGTAAATGGAAAGATATTCTGTGCTCGTGGATTGTAAGAATTAATATGGTTAAAATGTCCATACTGCCCAAAGCCATCTACAGATTGAATGCAATCCCTATCAAAATTCCAATGGCATTTTTCACAGATATAGAACAAACTATCCTAAAATGTATGTGGATCCACAAAGACCCCGAATAGCCAAAGCCGTCTTGAGAAAGAAGAGCAAAGCTAGAGGCATCACACTTCCTGATTTCAAACTATATTACAAAGCAGTAGTAATCGAAAGAGTATGGTATTGGTATAAAACACACGTATTTAAATGGAACATAATAGAGAGTCCGGAAATAAACCCGTGCGTATATGGTCAATTAACTTACGACAATGGAGGTGCAAATATACTATGGATAGATGATAGTCGCTTCGATAAATAATGTTGGGAAAATTGTACAGCCACATGCAAAAGAGCGAAACTGGACCCCTATCTTACACCACACACAAAAACAACTCAAAATATATTAGACTTTAATGGAAGACCTGAAAACATAAAAGTCTTAGATGAAAACATGGGTGGTAATCTCCTTCACCTTGGTGCTGGTGATGAATTTTGGGGATTTAACACCAAAAGCAAAGGCAACAAAAGCAAAAATAAACAAATGGAACTACATCAAACTAAAAGGCTTCTGCACAGGAAAGGAAACTGTCACCAAAATGAAAAAGGCAACCTATAGAATGGAAGAAAATATCTGCAAATCATATCTGATGAGGTTAATATCCAAAATACATAATGAACTCATACAACTCAATAGCAAAAATATCAAAGTCTGATTTTAAAAATGAGCAGAAGAACTGAATAGACATTTTTCCAAAGAAGACATCCAAGTGACCAACAGGTATATGAAAAGGTGTTCAACATCAGTAATAATCACGGAAATGCAAGTCAAAACTCATTGAGATACCACCTCACGTCTGTCAGAATGTGTATCATTAAAAAGACAAGAGATGACAAGTGTTGACCAGGATGTAGAGAAAAGGGAACCCTTGTGTGCTGTTGGTGGGAGTGTAAATTGCTGCAGCTACTATGGAAAGCAGTACAGAGGTCCTAAGAAAATTAAAAATAGATCTGCTATACTATCCAGCAATCCCACTTCTGGGAATATATTCGTACAAAAGGGATGCAAACTTTTAGTCATAAAGTGAACAAGTTAGCAGGATCTAATGTAAACATGGGGTGATGGTTATTCAGAACACTGCCTGTACAACTGAAATTTGCCGAGAGTAGAATTTGAATGTTTACATGAAAAATAAAAAGATAAAATATGTGAGGAGGTGGATCTGTCAATTGAGTAAATGGGGGGGGGTCCTTTAACATGCGCACATGTATCCAGTCTCCACAGTGTACGCTGTAAATGCTTACAGATTTATTTGTCAAATATATCTCAATAAAATTGAAAAGAAAAAGGAAACAAAAAAAGAGTTAATTTGCATGTATTGTAGCAGAGCCTTCTCGAACCTTTTTTTTTTTTTTAGTGTACGAGAGGTTTTTTACTAGAATTATGATTGTTGACTAGAGGTCATGGTGTTTCCATTCCTAAGTATGGTGCACCAGCTCAGAATTCCCTGCAGGAATTCTTGGAGCAGAGGTATCCTGTGACCCTATGACTAAAACCAAGGTGGAAATGCAGATTCTCTATTACGGTTTCAGATGCTCCCGCCTGTGGAGAACTGTTCTGCATTCATTTTTACTCTTGCTTTTCTATCTTTCATCCTGTAATTCCTGCAGTTTACTTGTGAGATTCTAGGGCTTGGCATTAACTATATACTTCTTTCAGATTGTATTTTGTCTTTTTTTTTCTTCTCTCTGAAGAAATTTCATAAGATTGAAAACCAACATTTGGCAAATAATTATCTAAATCATTGTGCAAAGAACACAGTGTTTTGCTTTTTTTCTTGTGTTTATTATATTGGGTTGGCCAAAAAGTTCGTTCAGGGTTAGGATTAGTTCTTTAAGTAGTAAGTATTCTTTTTTTTTTTTTCAAACTTTCATTATTCTAGTTCAGTCTTTCACAAACATACTATACAGAGTCTTATATGGTATAAAACAAAGGAAAACATCTCTGTCTATTCAATTTAACACAACACCAAAACAAAGCAATTAAGACTTTGGGGAACTAAGTAGTTAAGTATTCTTGAAGAGGCAGTAGGTACATCATGAGTCTAAGCTTGTGATCTCTGGGGCCAGACTGCCTGGCGTGCATCCAGCTGTGCCCTCAGCAGATGTCTCACCTTCTGCGGTGCTGCACACTCAGTGTCTCTGTTCATCATCTGTAAAATAAAGATGACAGTAGTACCTCCTTTTGTGGTGTTGTTTAGAGGGGGTGTATAAATGAGTTACTTCATGTAAACAGAATGATAAGAAGGGCTTGCGTATATATAAAGTAGAGATTCTTTGGCATATATGTGATTATGATAATTTTTTTTAAATTGCTGTTATATATACTGCTTGCACACACACGTATTCAGAAATAATTAGTGCCTGTAGAAAAACAGCTACCTATAGGAAAACAAAGTAGTTGGTAGTGACAATGTATATAATATGTTTTAAAATGAGATCCTTCAATCATTGTGGAAAGAGCATAGGGTGCAAGTAAAAATCTAACAGAATCAGTAACACCAGTGACTAACATTTCTTGAAGATTTACTAAATGCCATACACCGTGCTCAGTTCTTTCTGTTTTCAAGAACTGTTTCCTCATCTGGCTAGTTATACAATATTGGAGAATTTTCTTAACCTCTCTCTAAGCTCTGATTTTATAATGTATGAGGTGGGTATTGATACCTGTTCTTTCTACGTCAAAGGGATATTATTAGAATAAAATAAGATAATGTAGTGAAATGATCAGTGAATATAATTTTATGAGATAATACATTGGTAAATTATATAACATGTAGTCATAATGGTGATTAACAGCTGATCTTGATTTCTCTTAAGATCACAGATGTGTTAGGAGCTGCTGACTTTTCTGAGTATAGGTAGTTTACGAATTTAAAAAAATGTGTGTTTATATGAATTTATAATTTATCTACCTACCTATCTATCTATGTGTCTAGTCATTGATAAGTCAGGGCTCTTGTGAAGTACCTGTATGTCCCTTGTTATGAATTGTCTTCCTGTCATACGTGGAAGTTTTCTTCTTTGTATAATGTTGGTATCCTTGCTGTATGTTTATGATTAATACTCAATTATCTCTGTAGGCCAAGTAATGAGCCCATACCCAAATCCTCTTATTTGAGTGTTCTACCTATCAACAGTGTACAGGTTTTATTCTTGACTACAACTCTGAACCCATTTTACAATTATCTGTTTGCCCGTCTGCTGATCAGATTGTAAGGCCCGCCATGACATGGCTTGTTGCCTTCTTCGTATCCTTGGCACCTGGTGCTTGGCTAGGTAGAGCAGGAAACACGTAATCAGGACATATTTATGGAATAAGTAAACTAAGAAAGGATAGTCAGGAAGTCATACTGATCTCAGAGGAGCCTGTATTTCTAAGAATCAGAAAACTGATCTTCCGAGAAATCTTTAAAAAGGAGATTACTAACCTAGAAGGATTTGGCCTCTAGGAAGAGAATGTATTGCCAAACAAGTTAAAATTTGAATGCCTTATTTGTCCCTGATTGGAGGGTATAAAATATAAATGTACCAACTATTCTGAAGCTTTTCTTTTAACTAAGCTTAATACATTATAATTTGTTGAACAGAGGCGGGCTAGCAGAAAGACTAAATGGACTGCAGAATCGAGAGAGATCTGCCATTTCTTTGTGGAGACATCAGTATCTTTCTTACCAAAGGACACTTTCAGGTAAGGCTTGCACTGGCATCTGTGAGTAAAGAAAATGCCAGTTAAAAGTATTTTTACATTAAAATATATGAAGTTGATCATCACTATTTTTACACCTTTTTCTCTAGGTGCCCAAAGATCTGAGTGGGACAGTTCTATATTACACCTTTTTCTTGCTCTGTCCCAGTAGCTTTCAGACTTTTGTGACTGTGACCCACAGTAAACAGTACATCTTACGGCATCTCCCAGTACACACACGACATTCACACATATCACTCACACACACACACACACACACACACACCCCTGAAACAAACATTTAATAAACAACACTAAGCTCAGTGATGTACCAAAATCCTAGTCTCACTAAATTGATGCAGGACCCTCCTAATGAGTTGCAACATTACAGTGAATTAACCAAATTGTCAAGCACAGAGCTGAGAGAGTGTCTTCTGGAGGTTGGACTAGAAAAATACCAAGACAAACTAGTGTGCCTGGGTGCCTGGACCAAAGGGAAAAGATGACCTTTTGTTTGGCTCATCGGCACCAAATAGCTTATTTGGAATGTTCCTTATGTTTTCCCTTCTTTAATTTGGGAATAGAAGGTATTCATGGTATTTAATTATACCATGAATAAAAGACAAAAACAAAACAAAACAAAAAACCAGAGCCAAAAATTAATCCATTAATTTGAAAATATGAATGCGACCATCTCTAATAGATTTTTCTGTTAGAAGTCTCTGTATTTAGGAATTTGGGTTTTGTTTGTCTCTTAGATGAATTTATTTTTCAGATCTGTGAATCCTCCCCTTGATGTCTTGTAGTAAGTTGTGTCTTTTTCTTTACTTTTGATATAACTCATTATAAACATATATTAGGAAGAACATTTCACTCTTTGGTGTTTTGTTTCCTGTGTGGCCTGGCAGAAGAATTTTCTTCTTTCAACATAAGAAAAGTTTTTTCTCATTTCTGTATGTGTGTAGCAACTGAATAAATGAGAGAAAAACTTGCAAATATTAAGTAGAGGTAACTCCCTCTCTCCCCAATCCCAAGAACTAAAATTTAGTAAACAGCTGAAATTCAGTGATGGATTTGTTAAAATATCTCTGTAATTAAACTCTCCAATCCTCTTAATTTCCCTGTCAAAAATGAGTATAACTGTAGACCCTTGCCTTATGAACTGTGCTAATAATAAATCAAACTGCATGGGAAGGATGTGCAGCTCTAGGATGGCCCTGGGACTTGATAGACTGTGGAGACACAGAAGCACTGTCATTCTGAGGTTGGTTTCACTGCTGCCGGATCTGGAAGTTCAGAAGCAACCAAGAGCAGCAACTCCTCCTCCCCTTAGGGTGTGGATGTACCTTTGGGTTTGCACCGTACCACAGTCAGAATCCCATCTTATTCCGTTCAGACTCAAGAGCGTTATTGAGCTTTGGTTAATTTTGAATGACCAGGGGACTGTGTCGGGCTTGATTTTTCCTTCTGATGGGTTTGAGAAATCTAGGAGTTAGTAGTAATTTATGAACCACATCTTGGTTTTTGTTCTGAATATTAAGTATAGTATATCTCACTGAGTCTACCTTTATGTCCCTCAGATATGAGAAATTATGGTTTACAAAATTAATCTGTAATTGTAATAATTTAGCCTGAGGCCTTTCTTCCCAAGTTTCTTATATTTGAGGAGTATTATTTAATTATTCCACAGTTGACAGGGACATGGAGCCCGCTTACTAACTTGAGATATTTGAGGGGATGTCTTCAACATACCTTTCTGCCTTTTTAAAAAAACTTTTCATTTGGAGATAATTGTAGATTCACATTAAACTAATGCCATTCTAAGAAATAACACAGTGGCTTCTTGTGCCCCTCACCTCGTTCCACCAAGGATGACGTTTTTCCTATCCCTAGTACGCTGGCACAACCAGGAATTGATCCAGATACAATTCACCAACCTTATTCAGGCTTTACCAGCTTATATGCACTCGTGTGTGTGTGTTTTGTTTATGTAATTTTATCACCTGGGTAGATTCATGTGCCTGTTACCACAGTCAAGATACAAGACACTCATCATCAGGGTCCCTCGTGCTCCCTTTTAGCCACCTCTTCCCACCTAATGCCTTTCAACCACCAGTGTGTTCACCATTTCCATACTATTGTCATCGCAGAAATGTTCCATAAATGAAATAATATGGTATGTAACCTTTGGGGAATTGACTTTTTTCACTCAACACCATTCCCTTGTGATTTATCCAAGTTTGTGTGTATATCAGCAGTTAGTTCCTCTTACTCTGTGATATGGATGTACCACACTTTGTGCACCTGTGGAGGGACATTTGGACCTTACAAATAAAGGTGCTGTGAACAAGATTTTGAGTGAACATAGGTGTCTAATTTTCTGGTATAAATGATCAAGGGTGCAGTTGCTGGGTGTTATAGTAAGTGCTTGTCTAGTTTTGTAAGACATTGCATATTAATATCAAATATTTCAGTGAGTATCTCTAACACATGTTTCTGGCTTTAAGAAAAAAATTTTTTTAACACCTTTAGTTTGTGGATTTCAGCTCTTCTTTTCTTCCCTCATGGATAGCTTACTTTTCTGGGCTGTTTTATAACTCTTACTTATACCATTTAATAATCAGTTTTGTTTACCTTGTTAGTACCTTCTAGTACATTTCAGTATAAAAGACGTACATCTCAAGACATACATCTTGTTAGTACCTTCTAGTACATTTCAGTATAAAAGACATACATCTCAAGGTTCTTCAAACTTGAGTAAATTTTTATGTGTGCCTGTTTTCTTGGTTTTTGTTGTAGTTGTTTTTTGATACACTCAGGAGAGATTGAGCTTTGCTCTTGAAAGAACAGAGAGAAGCATGTGTACTGCACATGAAGGCCAATATAGATGGGTGTGTTGGATGAAACACAGTGAAGAGAAGGCAGAGGGTAGACCACTCAGGGCTTGGAGGCCACTATTGGATTTTATTCCAATGTGATGCCTTGCAAATATGCAATTTAAAATATGGCTGTGGAATAGACAATTGTGATTATAGAAACAAGAGAAAAATATTTCCTAGATTTCTTTTCAGGAACCATTTTATTTCTCTTCTTCCTATTTGAGGGGAAACAGTTTTCCAACACTAGTTTGCCATTTACCTGGATGGCAATGGCCAGTTTCTATTAAGTGATATTCAGAGTATTTCACATGTTTATCATCTCATTTAATCCTCACAGCAGACCTTCCAGTTAGGTTCTCTGATCCTATTTTAGAGACGGAGAGAATCTGGACAGGCAGGGTCCTGTGTTCTGGCTAGCAGGTGGCAGAGTCAGATTTATATCAAACAGTCTCCCTTGGTGGCCCGTGATCGTGGCCCATCTTGTTCTGGGTAGATTGCTGGGAAGGCAGATCCAGGCACTGAGGACATGAGCCCGTGTTGTGCCCGACTTCTGTAGATGTGAGTGTAATGATTCCTTTGTCTGACCTCTGTTTAGTAACAGTGCAACAAATATTTTCACAATATGTTTGATATCTATGTTTTTAAGACTAATAATAGTTACAGATATTCTTGGATGAAAAAAAACAGTGAACTTCTTATACTGTTCAGGAAGAGTGTAAAGAGAAAAAAAAGAAGAAAGAAGAAGTGAAACAAAAAAAATGATGGGTTTGAGATAAATTATTTTTCACAAGATTTTTGTTCGTAGAAGTTCCCTCTAAACTTCAGAAAGAAGAAGGGGGTGGATAAGAAAGGAGGGAAATCAATGAAGTGCAGTAGCATTTACTGTCATCCAAAGCAGAATTCTCTCTGGATTTCCTTGTCCTTCACCTTGCTGCCATTGAACATGTTGGCAGTGCTCACTGAGTGCGTGTGTGTGAGCTCTGGCCTGTGAGGACAGATGTGCTTTAGGTTTCTGTGCACGTGTATGTGTTTCAAAAGCAATAAGTGTGTCACCTTGAATTTAGATTGGTGGTATCAGAGCAAAGCATGAACCTAGTTATTCACATTGGCATTAGCATTTAATAGCTTTTGGATTAAAAGGATTTTAATTTTTTTTTACCATTTTGCCACTGAGTCGTGGTCAGCTGAAACTTTGTAAAGTGTAGGCCACAAAATACTGTAAATACCTCTGTCCGTGCCTTTTGCCAGCATTGCTCACCAGCATCCTGATACAGCCACATGGGAAATCTTGCGTCCGCATGCACTGCTAACCAGCCCTTGGGTGTCCCATATAGTTGGCAAACAGCCCCTGTGGGCTCACCTAGATGAAATACTGAGTTTCCTTAAAATATCAGTAAATTCACACAAGGCTGCCTATCTGCCAGAGAATAATTATTTCCTTATTTTTCCCACCGTGATTTTTTCAAAATTACATTCACTACCTTATTGTTTTCCAGTGCCACAGTTTATTACACACTCCACTGCCAAAGCTTTTGTTGTTGTTTTGTGGGGTGTTTGCTTTTTATTTGTTGTTGTTTTCTCCTCCAGAGAACAATCTCTAAATTCAGGGGAGGGGAGAATTTGCTGTTTATAATTTCTCCTTGCCTTTCTGGATGCCAGACTTGAAAGTTTTTCAGAGATGATGCAAGTAGGTGAGACACTGGGGTTTAGACTGATGTAGATAATACAAGTGATGGCTCCCACTGAATGCACCTCCTGTCAGGCCCTGAGTGAGGAGTGCACACAGCTCTCACAGCAATCCTGTGGAACTGCACTATGCCTTCCGAATCCTAAAAGTATCCAAACATTTTATTTTCTAGTCCCTAGAGTCAGAGATTATTTGTTAAGTGAAGAAGGCTGATTTGGAGGCAGGAGACAGGGCCTCACTCTTTAAATGTTAAGTTTTTCACTGCCTATTCTTGATAAACAAAAGGCTGTTTTTTTGGGGGGGGGGGTGTTTAAGGTCACTTCAATTAGCTAATTAGAAAACACTAAAAAAAAATAAATAAATAAATTAAAAAAAATTAAAAAAAAAAAAAGAAAACACTGATTCTGCTTTAGGTTGTATTGTAGAAGGTAAGCAACCAAGCAGTTTCAGTGTCTTTTTCTGTGAAATTGTCATGTACGTCACTTGTGCAGAGGGACATTTTTTATGTGCCCATATTTCTGTGCTAATTTTAGTTATATGAAATAAATGTTATTCTCCCTCACTGCTAATTTTCTGGTGCTTAGAATCTGGTGGTGGAGATGGGATGGTGGCAAGAGAGAGGCACAGGCAAGGAACTGGACAGTTCGTCCTTCGTTTATTCCTTCCACAGGTGTTTATTGAGAGTCTGCTGTGTCCCAGACGATGTACACCATGCCACTACACTCATGGAACTTGCATTGTGTTGAGTGAGAGAGATGGTAAGCCAAGGAAAAATATAGGTACAGGTTGGCACAGTGCAGGATCTGTGAGGCATTGTGGAGGGGCGCTCTGCTGGACAGGCCGCGGAGGAGAGCTTCACATTTACAGTGGATGCCTCCAGTCTCTGTCTAGTTTCCAGGGCAGAATATCAAAGAAATGTGGCTAAAGAGTTATGGAACAATGGTTTTGTTACTTATTAATTTTTGCAAGAAAAATTATAATTTAACTGAGATTTTGAATAGCCCATATTTTTCTTGTTTCTATCTTTTTTCAGTTTTATCGAGATACAATTTTTTTCAGTTTTATTGAGATATAATCACTATAAGTGCAAGGTGTAAAGCATAATGATTTGATATACATATATGTATCATCACAAGTTTAATTAATATCCATCGTCTCATATACATACAAAAGAAAAGAGAAAGAAAAAATAGACTTTTTCCCTTGTGATGAGAACTCTCAGGATCTATTAACAACTTCCGTACCTACCACACAGCAGCCTTAACTTAGTCACCGTGCTGTACAGCACATCCCTAGTACTTATTTATCTTAGAACTGGAAGTTTGTGCCTTTTGACCACCTTCCTCCAATTGCCCCTTCCCCCAACCCTGCCTCTAGTGACTGCAAATCTGATCTCTTTTTCTATCAGTTTGGTTTGTTGGTTTTTTTGTTTTTGTATGTGTGTTTTTTTAGATTAAAGTGAGATCTCATATAAGTGAGATCATACTGTATCTGTCTTTCTCTGACTTAGCATAATGACTTCAGGGTCAATCCATATTGTTGGAAATGGCAGAACTTCCTTCTCTTTTATGCCTGAATAATAACATTCCAGTGTGTGTGTGTGTGTGTGTGTGTGTGATGTATACACACTAGGATATTTTATATATATGTAGTATATAAATATATATGTATATCTCTCTCACACTTTCTTTATCCATTCATCTATTGATAGACACTTTGGTTATTTCCATATCTTGGCTATTGTCAACAATGCTGCAATGAACATAGGGGTGCAGCTATCTCTCTGACATCGTGTTTTCATTTCTTTCTGATGTGTTCCCAGAACTGGAATTGCTGGATCATATGGTAGTTCTAGTTTTAATTTTTTGAGGATCCTCCATTACTGTTTTCCACAGTGGCTGCACCAGTTTACATTCCCACCAGCAGTGCACAAGGGTTCCTTTTTCTCCACATGCTAACCAGCATTTATCTATCTTCTTGATGATAGCCATTCTGACAGGTGTGGAGTGATAGCCCATTGTGGTTTTGATTTGCATTTCTGTAATGATTAATGATGTCAAGTATCTTTTCATGTATTGACCTGAATAGCCCATATTTTAAATATTTTTCCACTTGAACAAAATCATTACAATTGAAAGGTTTTTTTTAAAAGGTTATTATTGAAATTCAATAGGGAGCAGTCTATTTGGTATACATTTTATTCAAGCAGAGAAATATAAAGTACAATTTAAAGCTTTGGAAAATCTAGGATGCAACAGATTTTTTATTTGAAGAACCTTTACCACGTGAATATTTGATTTTCTTAAATTATTATTATTTTGTGTTGAAATATATCACGAAGAAGATAATATAGAAAACATAGATATATACCTTAACAAGTACTGGTAAAGCAAGTATCCCTAGATTTTCTTCACATTATATAATAGTTTGGAAGTCTTAGTAAATACTATAAAATAAATTGTAGAAAACTGTTAACAAAGGTTATCATTGGAAAAGGTGTTGGGACAGGGTTTTAAAAAAATGTTCCTCTTATAAAAGAAGAAATTTGTTAAAATCAAATGTATTATTTTCACAATTAGAGAAGGGAGGAAAATGTGAAATGGTAGAGAGTTCCACCCTGACTTTTCCTCAAGAAGTAGTAAAATTTATACCTTTGTGTCAGGATGTGAAAAGTTCAATAAGGAGGCTGATTTTTCCAGTGAGACAGTTTTCACAAGGCAGAGTGTTAGTTGGCCCTTGCCCTCGAGCATGGTTAGCTGTGAGCACTCAGAGGCTTGGTTTCCGTCTCCAAGGCCACAGCGGGTTCCCTAGGCATTGCTCCTGGGGCCCTTCTCTCCCTGCATGAACCTTACGTGGGCATTGCTGTGCCCCTGACACACAGGAAGCTTCTAACCTCCAGAGTAGTGGCACCCGTGGAGTGGGGCTCACTCGGACTTGTTGGGAATTCGAAGCCAGAAATCTGGCCCCTGCCTCTTTCTCACTGCTTTTCAGGGGCTCCTCTGAGGCCACGGAGCCCCCTGAAATGGGGTCATGCTCCAGACTCCCCACTTGAGTGGTCAAGAGAGGAAGCAGGAACAGCAGGGCCAGCATTTTCTGTACAGTGACAGTAGTGGAGCAAGAAGAGCCAAGAATTTTGTGGAGATATGTGTGTGTCTCCTTATTAATTACCTAATTTCTTAATTTCTTTGATGCAGTATTTTCTCATAATTAAAGAGTGTCTTGGGTTAGGAAATGTTAGGCTGATTATTTCTACCAAAGCAAGTTAGTTGGTAAACTAAGATCCCTCAATTACTTGAAAAATAATTGTTAAAAAGACATGATTTAGTCTAAGTCTTCTAATGTTGAGTGTTTAAAGCTAGGACGTGAAGCATGTGGTTAGCTGTTCATTTAATTTGGCTGATTTTTGTCAATATTTTATGCCTTTTAAATCTTTAGTTTCTGTGGGGACATGGGATTTTTTTTTCTAACATTTTTATTGGAGTATAATTGCTTTACAATGGTGTGTTAGTTTCTGCTTTATAACAAAGTGAATCAGTTATACATATACATATATCCCCATATCTCTTCCCTCTTGCGTCTCCCTCCCTATCCCACCCTCCCTATCCCACCCTTCTAGCTGGTCACAGAGCACCGAGCTGATCTCCCTGTGCTATGCGCCTGCTTCCTACTAGCTATCTGTTTTACATTTGGTAGTGTATGTAAGGGACATGGGATTTTTGACATAATATGACGAGTTTAAAAACAATGCGTGTTTGTTTAGATTTATGAAATGAGAATGACATGAAGCGGGTTGTAGTTTTTTAGTTCAGAGTCTTAGAAAACTCATTTAAAATGTTTTCTTAAACTCCTTGATCTACCTTACTTAACCACCCTTTGCTTCAAGTGAAGGGACACTGCTTGTGACCTACTCAGTGTGGGTCAGCCCCAGGTTGCTGGAGAGGTTCCGTGCAGTTCCTTTTCTTTAACTTCCCCTTTCCTCTGGGTCAAGGGAGCTGCCTCTGGATTATCTCCAGCTCCCCTCTGACCAGTAAAACCAGAAAGCCAATTAGGGTCTACGCTTTATTTTCCCCCCCTTTTTTATATCCAGACCCACATTTCGGTACAGCAGTGGTATTTAATATTGTTTTTTGTAGTCATGGGCAGGAGGAATTCACATTAATACTCTTGAGTTATTTATGTCAGGAAACAAACTATGATACTAGTTTGCCCACTGTTAGAGATGTGATTTCATGTCCCAAATGACTATAATTTCCAGTGATCATTTTAAGTATAAGTTAACAGAAGAATAAAGAATTCATATGTGACTTTCATAATATCAAGTTATTTCATAATTATGTTAAAAATAATGATGGGACCTGAGGAACAGAGGAAGGGATACTAATACCAAACTCAACTCTCCAGCTAACGTATCTGTCACCCCTTGGCTGCTTCTGCCACATCCATTTTTAATTCTTATGAGTTTTTCTGTCTAAAAATATATAAAATGAGGTTTGGTGATACAGCAGAATTAAATGATGCTTTCAGGTTCCCTCTAAATTTATTTAATCTGTGCTTTCTCCATTTCTTTCTACATGAAAAGAAAAATAGTAATTCTACAGATTGTTTTCTGATAGATCTGAGCTTTAAAAGAATCTTCATTTCTGTTTTCTGTTGTAAATGATCCAAAAATAAGACTGCACTGTTAGCCCATTCTAAATGAATTATATAGTGGGTAAAACACGGTTCCCGTTGAATTCCGCATGTGGTTCAATGAATAAAAATTCATTCATAGACTTAAATTGGGACCTCATTAATGACGGAAATTATCTATATGTTCAAAATTCTGGTTTTGACCTTTAGAAAAGTGTTGATATTGGCAAGGCAGGCTTTGCTTTGGCTCGCTCAAGCAGTTGTCATTTTTATCCTCCAGCCTAGTTCAGTATCGCACTGGCCTTTGTCCATGCTGTGAAATCTTGTGTGTGTCAGTCATCTTAACCTTTCACCAGTCTAGTTTTCCACACTCCTTCAGCTCATTTTTACTTTCAGAGGGGTTATAATTTCCACTTGGGACGCTGGTGCCTGAAGGAGCCTGCTTGCAAGTGCAAGCCCAGACTTGACTTTGGTTGTCTGTGAGGGAAGATGGTGGGGGGGAGTGTGGGCAGACCGGGCGGCCACTCCAGCGAGCCAGGAGGCGCGAGCCTTGCTGCAGGAAGGTGGTCTAAGAGTGGGCGGCTGCTCGTCTTCCTGAAGAGGCTCTGTGCTAAAGTGTTTTGTTACAAAGGAGAAAACTTTCCAGCCTGCAAACAGAATAAATAAATCCTTGGATTATTAAAATGCCTTATGAAGTATTGGAAACTGCATTTGTATTGTGATAGTGATTTAAAAGAGGCGTCACCTTCAGCCCACCCCTTCCATCCAGCGTGGCGCTGCTCCATTTCCACCAGTGTGCAGAAGCGCTCGTTCCTAATCGCTGTCTTCACGCAGCCGGCACACAGCTGGCTGCCCTTTCTTCAAGGACAGTCTCCCTCGTGCTTTGCCTCCTTCCATGTTCATTTTCCTTCTTGGTTCTCTGTTGACTCCTACTTTGTGCTTAGCGTCAACAGGTGTTCCTCAGACTTCTGTCTTGGCCCTCTTCTCGTCCTGTGTCCCTTCCTGGGTAATCTGGGGTCTCCATGCCACCTCCCCCACGACTGCTAGGCGGTCTGGTAAGTCTGTCCTGTGGCCTTTCCTGGCCCAGCCTCAGCACCGCCTGCACCTAAGCGTCCTGCAGACCCAGCGGACTCCGCGTGCCCCAGCACCTGCCTGCCCTGGCCCATGAACGGCACCGTCTTCAATTGGGCTTTCTTGTACAGTTTTTCAATCCGTCCAGTCCCTAGATGCTAGTGATTCTACCTTAGAACTGTCTCTCAAGTCAGTCTCTCCATTGATCCCATCAACCACTAGTTCAGGCCCCTGTTCCCTTGGGCCTGGATTACTGTGTCAGTCTCCATCTGGTCTCCCTGCCTCTGCCCTTTCCTCATTTTCAGACTATCGGGGTCATCACCCTAAGAGGCAAATCTGATATCACTTGTCTGCTTTAAAAAATTTCCATTGACTGCCTCTTGTGTCAGAGTAAATATCCATCACCGTTAAAGTCCCTGGTGAGCATTCTTGGTCAGGGTCCCAGCCTACCTGACTGGTTATCTCTCACAACCCGACCCCTTGCTGTGCCACCTTGCACCCGTCACAGCACTACATACCTCCTTCCTGTATCACCTGTGTCTTTCATGACATATACTTGACCACTAGGCCTAGTATACTTTTCTTTGTTTGTAGTTATATTTCTGGTATCCTATTGTAATTATATAAAGTATAGGTAAATCCTAACTCTGCAAAGTGCTATAAGGAAGTGTAGGGCTGACCTAGCAACCTGAGCCATGCCTGGTGACTCAGGATGTGTTTATGAAGTAAATAAATGGTGTCAGTGGTAAATTTTAAAATTCCACGTGACACCAGAGTGCAGAAATGGTCCCAGCTCTGCTGGAAGTGAAGGCCCATGCAGGTCACTTGATCTGTGCCTGTTTCTTTACTGAGAAAATTTGACTTTGTCAACCCTTAGGTGATTTCTACTTTGGGATTCTGTGTTGCTCTTTTACCTGGCCCTGTCCAGTGTTCCCGTGTAAAGTCATTCTCAGAGTGCTTCCCCCTCAGGGTCCCTGAGTGTTTCACTTGTGATTGCACTCTCTGGTCTCTCCCTGCACGCCCTTTGAGAAATGATAACTTTTATGATATCATCTCATTTTAATCCTTAAGTTAATCTCTCTTCTTTTCCCTCTCCTCCCTGTTAGTGTTTGTTACAGTGTCCTTGGAAGGAGATAACACCCAAGACCAGAATACCTGCTTTTCTTTAGTGGTTGTGCATTCACTGTACTCCTACTGGGATGTGCACTGCTCTGCCTAATTGTAGATTTTGCCTATTTTGACCTAATTTAAATGGACTTAACTGATGAATTAGAAGTTCTTCACTAGAATACCCTTTATTAATAGTTCTTAGAGAGTGAGAGGGGGTTGAGGGTTGATAGTGGAGGAAGTATCAAGAATAACACGGCAGGACTCCCCTGGTGGTGCAGTGGTTAAGAATCCGCCTGCCAAGGCAGGGGTCACGGGTTCAAGCCCTGGTCCAGGAAGATCCCACATGCCACGAAGCAACTAAGCCCGTGCGCCACAACTACTGAGCCTGCGCTCTAGAGCCCGTGCGCCACAACTACTGAGCCCGCGTGCCAAAGCTCCTGAAGCCTGCGCGCCTAGAGCCCGTGCTCCACACCAAGAGAAGCCACTACAATGAGAAGCCCGCGCATCGCCAACGAAGAGTAGCCCCTGTTCACCTCAACTAGAGAAAGCCAGCGCGCAGCAACTAAGACTCAACACAGCCAAAATATAAATAAATAAATAGATAGATAGATAGACCCAACACAGCCAAAATATAAATAGATAGATAGATAGATAGATAGATAGATAGATAGATAGATAGATAGATAGATAGATAGATAGATAAATAAATAAGAATAACATGGCAGTAGGGACACCCTGGATTCTATCAGCACATCAGTAAGTGTATCTTCAGTTCTTTTTGCTACAAGATTTACACTGTGTTGGCCTGGCGGTGGGTATGCTCTTCTCTACAGATGCACATGCAATTCTGCCCTTCTTCAGGATTGCTTAGAGGAGGGTGGGTATGAGTTCTAAATTCTAGAGGACTCTACTAACAATCCGCAATTAGTAATTTGTTATTTTGTAATTGGGTTCCTAAAATTTTTCTCATCACATTTATTTACTTTTCAGCTGATGTTAAATTTATAAAAATAGGGATATTTAACAGCCATATGACCATTTTAAGGTACTTTTGGGTTTTTTTTTGGCTGCGTTGGGTCCTCGTCGCTGCGTGTGGGCTTTCTTTAGTTGCGGCGAGCGGGGGCCACTCTTCATTGTGGTGCACATGCTTCTCATTGCGGTGGCTTCTTTTGTTGCAGAGCACGGGCTCTAGGCGCGGAGGCGTCAGTAGGTGCGGCACGTGGGCTCAGTAGTTGCAGTATGCAGGTTCTAGGGAACGTGGGCTTCAGTAGTTGTGGTTCTCAAGCTCTAGAGCACAGGTTCAGTAGTTGTGGCACACGGGCTTAGTTGCTCCGTGGCATGTGGGATCTTCCCGGACCAGGGATTGAACTCGTGTCCCCTGCATTGGCAGGCAGATTCTTAACCACTGCGCCACCAGGGAAGTCCCATATGACCTTTTAAAAGTTGTTTTCAGTGTGATTTTTGGACACCATTTTAATCCTGTTTTCTGAGCCAAAAATATTACCTGCAGTACTATGAAATAAGTACTGGAAGTCTTTTTTTAAATATGGAAGTTTTTTAATAAAGAAGACCTTTCTTAGTCTGTACTCAGAGTGGAAGGGGTCAGTTTGCACACTAGGTGGTCCCATACACACCACACCTTGGAAAAAAAATTTTTTTTCTTTCTCTGAATAGCACGGGGAACTTTATTTATTTATTTATTTATTTATTTATTTGCATCTTTATTGGGGTATAATTGCTTTACAATGGTGTGTTGGTTTCTGCTGTATAGCAAAGTGAATCAGCTATACATATACATATATCCCCACATCCCCTCCCTCTTGCGTCTCCCTCCCACCCTCCCTATCCCACCCCTCTAGGTGGTCACAAAACACCGAGCTGATCTCCCTGTGCTATGCGGCTGCTTCCCACTAGTTAGCTATTTTACATTTACACCTTGGGAAATTTAACGTGTTATAAGCCCCTGTCTCAGCTTGGGCAGCCATAACAAAGTACCACAGACTGGGCGGCTTAAACAGCAGACATTATTGGTTACAGGTCTAGAGGCTGGATTTCTGAGATCAGGGTACCTGTATGATCTAGTTCTGGTGAGGGCTCTCTTTCTGGCTTGTCGGCAGCTGCCATCTGGCTGTGCGCTCATGCATAAAGAGAGAGAGAGGAAGAGAGAGAAATCCAGCTCTTTGGTTTCTCATCTCGTAGGGACACTAATTCTGTGGAATCAGTGCCCCTGTCCTTATGACCTCATTTAACTTTAGTTTCTTCCTTAGAGGCCCCATCTCTAACTATAGGTACACTGGGGGGTTGGGGGGGGGCTTCAGCATACGAATTTTGAGGGCCGAAAACATTCAGTCTATAACATTCTGCCCTTGGCCTTCCATAATTCATGTCCTCTCACATTCAAAATACATTCATTCTACCCCAGCAGCCCCCAAAGTCTTACTCATTCCAGCATCAACTGTACAGTCCAAAGTTTCATCTAAATATCATCTAAATCAGATATGGGTGAGACTCAGGTCTGATTCGTCCTGAGGCAAAATTCCTCAACAACTGTGAGCCTGTGAAAGCAGACAAGTTATGTGCTTCCAAATACAATGCTGGGTCAGGTACAGGGTAGACAATCCCGTTCCAAAAAGAAGAAACAGGAAGGAAGAAAGGGGTGATATGTCCCAAGCAAGTCCAAAAACTACCAAGGGAAGTTCTAGTAGATTTTAAGGCTCAAAGACAATGCTCTTTGGTTCCGTGCTCTGGCCTCCAGGTCCACTGGAGGGCAGTGTCGCCCCAGCTCTCTTGGGCCTCACCCAAGGCTCTCTGCAGAGGCACCACCCCGAGGTAGGGAGGGGCGGCCTCGCCCGCCCAAACCCTAGAGGCAGCCCTACCCTTTGAAACCCAGGAGAACTATCAGCCCTGCCCCGGGCCTGTGGCGAGAGTGCCAGCCCTTATGATCTCTGGATTGCCTTTAGGGTCATCCTTCCCTTGTCTGAAGGACTATGCACATTAGCAGAATGGTTGGTTCTTTTGCCCTGTGGGAAGTCTAACAGCCTTCCTTCACTTCCTCTGGTCTGTGTCTCCTTCAGTTCGGACTGGCAGTGCTTCTGCTCCTGTAATCACATAATCTCTTTATTGAGTGGTAGTTTAGCTACACCTTTGGCATCCTCTTCCAAACATGCTTTTTCATTTTTTTGCAATATGAACAGGCTGAGAATTTTACAAATCTTCCTTTTTGCAGAACAATTCCTTCTTCAGTCCATCTGTTTTCTCTTGCATTTTATTGTAAGACGTCAGGAGGACTCAGGCCGTACCTTTAACATTTGCTTAGAAATCTCTTATAACTATCTAATCTCACGACTCACATGTTTCATCATCCATACAACACTAAAAAAATTCAGCCAAGCTCTTTGCCATTTTATAATAAAAATTGCTGTCTTAGTTTGGGCTGCTGTAGTAAAAATACCATAGACTGGGTGACTTAAACAGCAGACATTTATTTCTAATAGTTCTGGAGGCTGGGAAGTCCAAATCCAAGGTACCAGTTGATTTGGTTCCTGGTGAGAGCCTCTTCCTAATTTGTAGACGGCTGCCTTCTGCTGTGTCCTCACATGCTAGCGGAGAGATCCTCTCTCTTGTGTCTCTTCTTATAAGGGCACTAACCCCATTCATGAGGGCACCACCTTCTTGGCCTAATTATCTCCAAACGGCCCCACCTCCAAACACAGTCAAATTAGGGATTAGGGTCTCAATATATAGATTTGGGGGAGGACATAAACATTCAGTCCATAGCAATCACCTTTCCTCCAGTATCCAATAACTTGTTCCTCATTTCCGTTTGATACCTCACCAGAATCACCTTTAACATCCATATTTCTAGCAAGCACCCCCAGACTCCTCCAGCCTCTGCCCATTACCCAGTTACAAAGCTGCTTCCACATTTTCACGTATTTATTATGGCAGCATCCCACTTCATGGTACCAAAATCTGTCTTATTCGGCTTGGGCTGCCATAACAAATGACCATAGATGTGGGGCTTAAGCAACAGACATTTATTTTCTCACAGTTCTAGAGGCTGGAAGTTCAAGATTGAGGTGCCGCCGTGGTCAGTTTCTAGTGAGAACCCTCTTCCTGGCTTTTAGGCAGCAGCCATCTGGATGTGTGCTCACATGGCCTTTCCTCTGTGCTCAGCAGAGAGATATAGGGATCTCTTGGTGTCTCTTCTTCTAAGGATACTCGCTAATCCTGTCAGGTCAGGGCCCCACCCTGGTGACCTCATTCAGCCTTAATTACTTTCTTGGAGGCTCCATCTCCAAATACAGCCACACTGTGGGGTTAGGGGTTCAACATACGGATTTAGGGGGGACACAAACATTCGGTCCAGAGTACTCCCTCTTCTCTGGTTTTGTATGAACTTTGCTTAGGGATCTATTGCCTTCCTGGAGCCTTTGTATGCTTTTTCCTTACTTGGATTTCTTAAAAAATGGGACCTTCTATTGCCCATTCACCCTCTACGGAACAATACAGGCTACCCCTGCAGAACAAGTCATGGTGGCAGGCCTGGTGATAGCACTGTGACACGGTGATCCCAGGTGGCTGGCGTGCTCTGCTAAGTGCTGCTTGTTCTCATTGCTGGGGACTGTGATGAACGTTACAGTCTCCTGGTTAGTGTTGTCTCGTCTTTTTTTTTTTAAGAGTTGGGTTTCGGATTTCTGTTTCATGCTTAGAATTATTGTGGCTTTTGGCAGAGAATATTTTAAACTGGGTGAAAAGGCCAAAAAAAAAAAATGTAGAATCAAGAAGTGAAAGCACAATTGTTTACAGTTCAGTAAGCAGTTGTGGTTAAGAAATGTGTCTGTTCATCATTGCCAGATGACTTAAAATTTTATGGGGGAGCATAAATTTTAAACAAAGAGTGCTTTTACAGGGTAAAGATGTAAATTTCTTCAGAATTTAGTTTTTAGGTATTATAATCTAGACCTCCTGCTTAGAGCTTTATGAATTTTATTGTGAAATTATCTGTGAAATGAATCTCATGGCAGCTTACAACATTTCCTCAGAAACTAAAATTTTGATGTACCAAGCATTAATAATAATATAATAATGCAGTTAATTAGAGAGTCACTAATTGAATACTCACAGGCACATAATATTGCTGGGTGTTTGGGATCATTGGTAAAATTAAGCATAGTTGTAACCTTTCAAAAGAAAAGATAGTATAATTGTGTACAAATAAGTACAATTCAACTTTCAGTGCATAGTAATGAAAAAAAACCAGTGGTACAATACAGTGAATAGAAAAAACATCATTTGGATTTGATTTTGGACTGTACTGTTTATTTTTCTTTTTGGAGCATCACTTGAATTACAGTTTATTTTGCATCCTTTGGGTAAATATCAAAACCAATTGAGGTGAGGGAGGTAGGTCAAAACCATCTTGGTTGGCAGTGAAATCAAGAACAGAAAAATAGTCCCCAAAATTCTTTACATCAGTTTGTATTATTCGAGTTCATTCAGCTCATATATATTTTGTTGGTATTTATCCAAGTACAGCACAGAGTTCATGATTTAATAGACCAAATTATTCATTTTATGTGTTAAAATCTTGGTACAGTCGTACAGTGATGACATAAAAGAGAGTGATAAACCCTGCTGAATGGAAAAGGGGAATTGTGGTTAGAGAATTCACCTGGGAGACGGTGATGAAATGCTTTCTTAAAGTATGGGTATAGAAACAATTTAAAGATACTTGAGTAGAGCTGTGGAATTTGAGGGTAGAGCAGTGAGAAGTAACTGGTAACAAAGGTGTTTCTAAACAGTGGACAGTTGTCTGGATTACTCAGTGGTTGGCGCCTGAAGGATTCAAGAACAGAGGTGGCTGTCGTTAAATTTACATGTACACAGGGCCACTCTGGAGGGCCTTGGGTTAGGGCAGAGTAGTCAGGTACCAGACTGCGGAGGTCAGTTAGGGCCAGGCTGTTGTAATAACTAAGAGGTATCTCAGCTTTAATAAATCCAACACTGATATCATGACACCACTGTTATCCCCTGTCCCTCGCCCCTAACACACACACACACACACACACGCACACACGCACACACACACACCCCTGCTCCTCTGTCTGCACAGGAAGCAGGTGAACTTTAAACTCCCCTGATCTCCATCCCTGACCCTTGCTATGCTGTCTTGCCCTCCTACCCCAATCTGTGTGTTTGTGTGTGTGTGTGTGTGTGTGTGTGTGTTTGTGTGTGTGTGTGTGTGTGTGTACATGATGGGTGAGGACTGAGGAAAAAAGTAATGGTGGGCACCTGTTGATGATTTGGCCTGAAGAAGAGAAAAAGTACCAGTTTCAGAGAATAGTAGGGCATATATTTTAAAGCAAGACACTTTATGGATTAGCCTGTTAGAATATCTATGAAGATAAAGAGAGGAATAATACAGGGAAGATCCCAAATTACTCTGTGGTCATCGTTTGCATAATTAAGTGGAACAACTTAAAGTTAGTGCAACAATTATATTATGAAAAGTATTTCATGATAAAAAATTACAGATGTTTCTGTCTCTATAGGAGGATGATTTCAGTATTTCTCGCCCCGTACTAACTTGCTTCACCTGGTACTTTCTTTTATAGTTTTTGTTAATTTCTTGTATAGTATTTTTTGTATAAGTATTCGTGAATGCTTTCCTCACAATATATATTAATTCATCAACATAACCCACTGAGGAGGATTGGAATTAACATGCGTATAAATGGACCCTAGCCACCTGTATATTTCAAATAAGTCATTTAAGCCAGGAATCAAAAGTATATTTTGTTCTTATATTACTTGCTCGATTCTTTTGTGGCCTCTTGCTCATTTAAAATCAAAGACTTATTTTTTAGAGCAGTTTGCTGATAAAATAAATCACCCAGTCATTCATGCATTTATTCATCAAATGTTAGCCTTTAAGTTCACTATTTGCCATTTTGACTACAGAGTGTTTCATCTGCTCGGCATATGTATGGATAGAAATTACTAGATCCTGTGGTGTATTTCCTCTGTGAATCGTCTGTTCCTGTGTCTTAACCACTTTGGTGCTGTGTTGATATCTGTGCTTTCCATTTGGTCTTCGGGGCACTTCTTCCTCAGCGTTTGGTTTCTGTCAAATTATACTCTTCCTTTTCAGTGTTGAAATCCTGACTGTGCCCAACCAACGATAAGCCTCACTTGAGTCCATTTCTCAACCTGGTGTGCTTTTTCTTTTCTTTTTTTTTTTTTTTTAACATTTAAACAAGTCCAATGTTTTAGCATAATAAAATAGAGAAAAAAAGCATCCTCAGTTTCCTGTCTTTAATTGCCATTTACCCTCGAGACACTGCAAGTATAGGACTTGTGAGAATACTCAGTTGTGAGCATAAAATCTGCCAGTAATCCTCTCTAACCTTAAGAAAGTCATGTGAGCAACTAACTTGTTCAGTTTTCTTATTTGTCAAAAAGGGAGATTAATATCTTCCTTACCTGTTTCATAGGGTTATTGTGGATCAAGTACCATAATAGATTTGAAAATGCCTTGAAAAGTTGGTATTGTGACAGTGACTGATGACAGTGGCAGCCATTATTTTGTATGGGTGACAGACCGGGCCCTGCACTGTAGGCTTTCTGTGCTCTCTCTCTCTCAGTGTTTGCAGTGTTCTTGACTATAGCTGATACGATCTCCGTTTAAAAAGGAGGATACTTGTAAGTGTAGATAAGGTATTTGAGGATTTCAGAGGGAAGGAATAGTTGCCTCTGGCTGAGATTCAGGAGACACTTCCTTGACAACATGAAACTTTGACTGAGTCTCACAGCATTTATGGAAAATGTTGCCCCACTGTCACAGAATGGCCTTTTATGTTTCATCCATCTAACTGCAAAACAGTCTTCTTCGTTTGTAAAACCAGTATCTCTTGTGCTCAGATTGAAAGCTTGCACTGAATGCATAACTTGTCTTGGGTTGTCCCAGGCTCTTTCTCCCTCAGAGGAAGAGGAGGAGATGACGCTGCTTACTTTCTGCAGGGAAGGCAGACCACTGGCTTCTCCTCAGGCCTGTGTGGGAGCACGTCCTGTGGGAGGGACTTCACGGTGCTTGGTGGAGAAGTGCTGTTCGCAGCCCTGTGTGCATCCAAGGTAGCACTCCCAGACCTGTTTGGTCACCAAGCATGCTGTGTTGATGGTCAAATCAGGGTTCATAGTTATTAGATATTGTCAGGCGTTCTCATAAAAATCTTCAAAGAAACTGCAGTCAGTAGCAGTGTGACTCATCATAGATATATAGGTATTTCTGCTGCAATACTGTTTATGTGTTTCTGTAGTGTCTTGCCTTTTGTAAGATCTGTCAGCGTCTGTGTGGACTGTAGGGTTGGGGGCGGACCACTGAAAACCTACATCGCTTGGTCATCAGCCGCACATGACAGTGATTGGTTACCCGAAGGGAGAACGGTGCTGCCCGGGCACCACTGGCCGCTTGAACTCCGGCAGGACAGTGGGTGCTGGAGAGCACGGGCCATGGGGCTCTGGACAGCGGCTGCTGCCGCTGGCAGAGGATAGTGTTGGGGGTAACCCCTGAGTACAGGTAAAAGTTTTAAAAATTCCTAAAATATGTCCAGAAATTTGCCTGTGGCTAGTGCAGTCCCTAACACTAGGGCTTTTCCCTTTGCTGCCAGTGAACTTAACTCCGCCCACTGCCTTGCTGCCCTGCCCAGGAAAAACGGTGTGTTCACTGCAGTGACCCCCACATATCCTGACTTCTTTTCCTGTTCACCAGCTGAGGGTGAGCTACTTTTTATTAAAAAGTCACCTGTCGTGGCACAGCAGACTCAGTCTTCGCTTCCTAGGCAGTGCCGTTCTTTAAAGTGTGTTTTTACTCCCCGTAGTGACCAGCGCAGCTTAGCCAGCACAGCTTAGGATGTGCTTGGTCACATCCTTCCCCCTTCTGTTTCCTTCTTACCTTAAGAAACAGTCTCACGATAGACACATACTTAGAAATCATAGTTCCAGATAGTGCTCTGGGGAGATGCCATGACCTTGCTTCATACATGAACACTTGCTGGTGGCACTCAGAGAGAGGAGGGCATGGAAAACTTGGGGTCCAGGGGAAAATGAGTAGAGAAAAGTGAAAGGGAGAAAGAAATGGAAACGAAATTAAACTATATAACTAAGGCGCTGGTACTGTTTAAATGTTAATTTTTATACTCACTGTTAACCAGTTAGCTAAAGTGGTAATGAAAGTCATATTGGTGTCTGTTATTAGCAAGGCACTGTGCCTGACACTTAGGTTTTATCTCATTTAATTCATTTATTTTTTTAACTAAAAAGCAGAGAGTAATTAAAAAAAAGTGTATTTACTACCTAGAATTAATAACACATATTAATCTTTTGTCATTTTTGCTTCACATATTTTTATAACAAACAATACGGCAGATAAGTCTGAAATCCCCTGGGTTCCCTTGCTGTGTCACGCTCCTCTTTCTCGCGTGATTCAACAGTTACAGCGAGTTTTCTGTGTGTCCTGCTAGTCCGTATTTATGTACTTGTATGACGTATGTATCTGTAACAATATTTTATTGGTCTTTGTGTTTAAGAAAAATAACATTATGGGTGTTAGGCTGTACATATCTGTTTACCCCTCTTGTATTTGAGGTCTCTCCAAGCTGATAGATACAGATCGGGTCCATTCACATAAGCTTCTGTAGAGTGTCTCTTCCATGAACCCACCACAGTTTACCCATTGGCTATGGACTGATGCTGGGTTGCCTCCTCTTACAAACAACACTGAAATGTGCAGCCTTGTCTAGATCTCCTGATGCATGTGACAGAGTTCCTGGGTACATAGCTGGGATTTCCAGGTTATAGGCTATGCACACTCTCAACTTTATCTTATTTAATTCTTAAAAATGTTAATCGAGGCAGGTGGCTTGATCCCCAGTTTACACATGAGAAAAATGAGGTGTTGAAATGCTGTGTAACTTGGCCAACTTAATTAATAAGAGAGCCAGTGATTGAATCCAGATCGAATTCCACCCATTTAAATCTAGAGCCCTAACTCCCATCAGTCCACAGAAATCCTCAACTTGGAACGTCCACGATCGTGAGAATACTTGCAGCCGGCCAGTCATGCTGCGTCGTCTCAAAGTAGACAATCAAAGCAGGGCATGAGGTGGAGAGGACCCGGTCATACTCCCTTTGTTGTGATGTTTGAAAGGGTTCAGGTTTTGGAGTGAAAACATGCCTTGTGAAGTGATGGATCTGAGTTTTCCATATGTGCAAGACTGTTTCTTTATGATAGAAAACTGTTTCTTATGTTGCTTAAAATGTATATATTAAATGCAACATGCAGGTTATATTGATTAAAAAAAAAAGATGTTACCGTGAGCATGTTAGAGTCTGTATTTTACTTTGCAAAGTATCAATATATAGACCATTTTCTCCAGGTGAAGAAAGCTATCTGAAAGTGATTCTCTTTTTCATGATAATTTTATTCACACTTGGACCATATGTCTTTTAGACTTCATTTTTGCTTTTGTTCTTTTCTTCACCTTCTAGGTATAAAATCTGGTATATTAACTGTGAAAATTCTAGAGCTTCATGAGGAATGCACCATCCAAGTTGCAATGTGTGAGCAGTTATCGGAGCTGCAGGCTGACAGCTCTTCTCAGGGTGGGGCCCCTGGGACTGGCCTAAAGGTTCTCTTCGCCAAGGAGACTGCACGCTGCCTCAGGGGACTTCCACAAGACATCATCCGTATCTACCCTCCCTGGTGAGTGCAGAGAACCGATCCCCACGGTCACCAACTGTGAGTTTGTCTCAGAAGACATTTTTATCAGGAACATTTTTGTCACTTTATTATACAGTAATGCCAGGGGATGGAGCCAGGATTCGACATAGATTTTAGGTAACAGAAGCTCTGAACTGTCTCTGATGGCTCGTTTGTACTTCTGGTAGCAGATTTTTGATAATTTGGCGGGGGTGGGGAGGTGGTGAGGGAGAAACAAGCACATCAGGATTCCTGCTGAAGTGGTGTGTTGTTATGAAATCTGGCTGTTTTTGTTTTTATCTTTCTTAGAAATATAATTTTAGTAAGAGTGATTATGTGACAGTAGAATAATACACATTAATTTAATACTTCTTTGCTAATTACTTTAGGGGGATAAAAATCATGAATTAAGACATAATAGGGTTTGATCTTCAGGGGCATAAGTGGTCATTAGTGGATCAGAAATTATTTTTGAGGATACCATGTTTGTTTTCTTCTGTATAGGGTATTAATTTTTACCACCAAAAGAAGAGGGAAGGTTTGAGCAGACTTGTTTTAAGGGCTGTTAATTTTATTGACAGTTTTTAAGTTTCATTCATCTGTTAAATTCTTAGGTTTGAATTCAACTTAAAGATCTTTAAGTTAAACTTCTTCCCCAGAGGAGGGATCTTTTCATTGTGTCCATAGTGAGTGATCATCAGTCTCTAATTAAATTCTTCCACAAACAGGCTGAGGATATCAGAGGGGTAACTTGCATTACTTTATTTTATTTAAATTTCAAATACATTTTTAAATTGAACAATGTAATATACATATAGAATCATACACAGATTATAAGTATACATTTCATCAAGTAATCACAAAGTGAATACATTTCTGTCCAGTCCAAGAAATAGAATGCAGTCCATACCTGAGACTGCAACACTCTCCTGTTTCCTTCCTCTCCCTCCTGCTCCAGGTGACCATGATCCTGACTTCTGATGCAGTTGACGCCTTTGAATGTGGGTTTTGTGCTTCTCAGTATATTGTTACCATAATAACTTGTAAAGCTTATAGCCGTTTCCACTGCTGACAGTTTCTCAGCAGTCACATCAATACCACCGTCAACATTTTTATGACTGCACATTATAATTTCTTTACTCTTTCCATATTCTCAGCATATAATATATATCCATTCTTTTGCTAACATAAATAACTCTTTAATAGATATTCATATATACGTATTTACATATTTCAGATTATTTCTCAGAGTAGATTTTAGGAACTGTTTTAGTGGATTAAAGGATATACCTTTTTTTTTTTTTTTTTTGCTTTTAATTAATTTT
Source organism: Balaenoptera musculus (assembly GCF_009873245.2). NCBI lineage: Eukaryota > Metazoa > Chordata > Mammalia > Artiodactyla > Balaenopteridae > Balaenoptera > Balaenoptera musculus. Next base: position 81,027,644 of record NC_045801.1, on the reverse strand, counting down.
TTTGGAGTATAGTTGCTTTACAATGTTGTGTTAGTTTCTACTGCACAGCAAAATGAATCAGCTATACATATACATATATCCCCTCTTTTTTGGATTTCCTTCCCATTTAGGTCACCTCAGTGCAGTAAGTAGAGTTCCCTGTGCTATATAGTATATTCTCATTAGTTGTCTATTTTATACATAGCATCAGTAGTGTATATGGGTCAATCCCAAAAGGGTATACATTTTGTTGTTGCTGTTACTGCTGTGATTTCTTGGTACAGTTAAGTAAACTATAAACCTCATAGTAGAGTACCTGCTGCTAGTCAAACTGAATACTTTCTCTTATATTTATTTACTGATGACAGCTTCTCTTTTGCAAATTGTTTTTCTTAACTTTTACTCATATATTCATTGGGGTCCAAGGGATATTCTTATCAATTCATATATCTGTTTTGTATAGTAAAACTTTTCTATTTATACAGTTACGTTACTTATGATAACAATTTTGTTTTTTCCTTCCTAATACTTATGCTTCTTTACCTGTTTCATGTCTTGTTGCATTGGCTATAACTTCCAAATCAAAACTTTTTCACTACTGTATTCCCAGTGACTAGAATAATGCTTGGCCTATGGTAGACATTCAATAACTATATGATTAATGTTGAGTATTAGATAATCATCAAGATGTTGTCAGTCTTGTTATGTTCCGTTTGAATGAGAGGATGTATCAGTGTATTTCATTGATTTGTACATTCGCTAAGAAGCATTTTTTGATGTTTACTTACTGTATAATAAACCTTGTGCTAAATAATGGGTAAACGGTATTCAAAATGAACGACAAATCATCTCTGCCCTTAAGGGACTCACTTTATGGTGGAAGAGAAAGGTAAAATAAACATGTGATAAAGACTCTAGGAAGTATAATAATAGAGGTCTGTACAAAGGATGCGAGAGCAGTGAAGAGGTAAGCGTGACTGATAGTTCGGTAGGGGAGAGTGTGTGTGTGTGTGTGTGTGTGTGTGTGTGTGTATACTGGGGAGAGAGCAGATTGAGGTAGCTTCCTGGAGTTGCTGATTCTCTATCTAAGTTATGAAGGCTAAGTTGGAAAGAACCAAAGAAGGGGCTGTGAGGGCATTTGCAGTAGAGGAGACTGAATTAGCAAAGAACAAGAGGCCAGAGTGGCATGGTGTATGCAGGAATATACATAGTGCGTATGGGTGAAGGGGAATTCTGCAGCAGGAGTGGCAGCAAGTGAGGATGGAGAACGTGTGTACAGTGTCAGAGAGCTGCTGTGTTAAATCCTCCCTGCTGTCTAGGAAAGGAAGGATGTGATCTTACTCACAGTTTGAAATTTGTGCAGGATAACTTAGAAGGAGGCCGCAGTAAAGGCATCCAGGAGACTTTGGGAGTAGCTCAAGTCTGAGGGAAGAAGATGACTTGGACTAGGATGGTAAACAGTAGATTCAGTATGTATCTCAGAGTTGGCAGCAACAGGATGTGCTGATGGGTTTGATGTGGTTTGTGAAGGAAAGACAAGAAACAAGATTCCTCTGAGTTTCTGGCTTGAGGAAACAAGTGAGTTAGGGCACCATGTAGTAAAATGGGGGGACTTGGGGCAGATTTTGATGGCACAGTCAGCAGTACCTTCTCGACACCAGCAATACCTAAATCCCTGAGTAAACACAAGAGAGACTATGATGCCCGAAGAGAAACTGTCAGCTGGTCTGGTTTTCAGTGTAACCCACATGTGGTAACTGCCGAGGTAGAGCCCTCAGGCTTGTTCACAGCTGCTTTTGTTCCTGCTCCATCTTTGCCACCTGGGATTCTGTGAAATGAAGAAATTCCTAGGAGTAAAGCAATGCTAAAGGTGGAAGGTTTGCTTATAGGGTGGGATTATCTTCCTGTTATGACAGCCAGTCTTTTCCCACCAAAATTACAGAGTGTCTTCAGAGGAAATAAATAGAAAAGAAAACTAATGCAGTGTGAAAATGAAAAAATGAGCACAGAACGAACAGAAGGTCAATAAGGAAACAGAAGACTTGAATGACGCAATAAACCAATTAGACCTAACAAGTAGGTAGAGAGCACTCTTATCTCAAAACAGCAAAATATATATTCTTCTTAACTGTGCATAGAATGTTCTCCAACTAAACCCAGATGTTAGGCTACAAAAGTTGTTACAGACTGAATTGTGTTCCATTTAAATTCATATATTGAAGTTCTAATCCCCACTATACCTCACAATGTGACTATACAGCAAGTCCCCTACATATGACGCGTTCGTAAGTCCAGTTTGCTTGTAAGTCCAACAAAGTTAGCCTAGGTTTCCAAGTAACACAATCTGCTATATAGTACTGTACTGTAATAGGTTTATAATAGTTTTCACACAAATAACACATTAAAAAACAAACGCAAAAAAAAAACCCTTTTTAATCTTACAGTATAGTACCTTGAATAGTACAGTAGTACAGTACAACAGCTGGCACACAGGGGCTGGCATCGAGTGAACAGGCAGGAAGAGTTACTGACTGGAGGAGGGAGAGGAGGTGAGAGATGGTAGAGCTGAAGGATCGTCAGCAATAGGAGATGGAGGGCAAGCTGCAGTTTCACTCAACGCCTGACACTGATGGCACAGGTTCTGGTTCCTTGCTGGATTCAATTCTGTCTACCCCCTTGAAAAAACGGTCCAGTGATGTCTGGGGAGTAGCTCTTTTTTTCTCGTCATAGATGACATGGTAGCACTGGATTGCATTCTGAATGGCTGCTGTGACCTTCGTGTACTGTTCTACGTTCAGGTCCTGTTCCTCAAAAACTAACAGTGCCTCCTCAAATAAAGAAAATCCCCTTGCCATTTCCTGCGTTGCAGATCTCTTCTTAGCACTACCAGCTGCATCACTGCTGCTTTTACGCTTGCTTCCAGACATCCTGGGCTTGAAATAAAGATACTGTACCCTCTATAGTACTGTACAGTAAGGTACGCAAAACCACGACCACTTGTAGGGGATGCACCCATATGACAGTGTACACCAGACACGTGAACTAACTTACGTGATTGGACATGCAAATGCACATTCGCATCTTTGAAAGTTCGCAAACTTGAAGGTTCATATGTAGGGCATTTACTGTACTAATTCCTTGCCCCTTTAGCTCTGTGATGTAGGCTAATTGTAAGTCCAGCCTTCAGGCAGCAACTGGAAAAGTCAGGATATTAGATATGCGGGGGCAAGCTCTTTGATTGCCATGATTCTCCTTTTCCACAGGTGTGACAGAGCATTAATAGCTATCTCAGTGGCTTGTTCAAGGAGATTATGAAAATGTCATGTGTAAGCACCCAGAAGGCTGCCAGTAAGTAGTAGCAGCTCAAGAAATGGTATGTGAGGTTGAACTGTAATGATTAAGTTGGAAACACCAGTCAGTGGCATCTGAGTTCCCCACTCGTTGCCTTCTGTTTCTTCTCTCTGTTAGGCACCTCACCCCTCACTTATCTTAACTGCCCATCCCTGGACAATCGCCTCTACCCCAGTACTTGTGATTCTCCACGTACCTAAGTCAGCAGTTCACATTTATTTGTTTATGTATTCGGTCTTGTCCAAAATAGATTTTAAGTGGCCTTAAAAGTATAAGGTTTCAATGAATGTGGAAATCTGCGTGCAAGAGAATCAAGTCAGCAGTGGTAAAGGAGACTCATTCACACTGAGGCTCAAGGCTCTGCATGCAGACAGACCCAGTACACATGGAAGTACTGCCACGTCTGGTAGTGAGCCCTTAGGAAAGTGTTCTTAAAAGGAAAAGGACACAGCTGTAATATAGAAATAAAACGAGAAAGTATAGCAAATACAATAACCAGTTTAGTGGGGATTCTTTCTCTTAACATCTGTTTGTGCAAGCTGCCAGCATAAGAGCTCAGTGCTATTCAGTGGGATTGTGGATTGTATCCTGTTTATCGGCTCTCTTATCTTGGGAATGTTTTGAGCATCTGTGAGCCTAGTACCTAAATGAGTGAAATGGAGATAAAGATACCTCAAGGGGTATGTTAAACTTAATGAAACAGTGTGTCTGTTACTAGTGTCAGTAGGGTAGTCGCTCAATGAATTTTAGCTATGTATTCACACTAATTGCTAGAGCTTTCTACAACACAGATAATTTTTTAAAAATCTGTTAGTGGTATACTTAATGCAGGAGTACTTTTTAGGATATCTAGAGGAAAGCATAAAAGGGGAATAATTTTAAGCTAATCCTTGTTAACATTATTTCTTTTTGGCTGTCTCTTGATAAGTATTAGGTCGCAATGAGTTTAAAGTTATGCTGCTGACATATTTTCATTCTTTGTTTCACTCGGCAGATATTTTTAGAGTGGCCAGTGCTGGGGATACAATCATGTCAATACCGTAACAGAGTTGCCAGTGCAGTAGCGGTGACAGTCCTGTGGGCAGCCAGCCACAGCGTGGTGGGTGGGAGAATGCAGAGTCACAATCAGGAGCACAGGAAGGCAGAGGGAGCCCTGAGACAGGCAGCCTCAGGACGGTGGAGCTGCGCAGAGGTCTGAAGAGTGAGCAGGAGGGTCCGTCTAGCTAGGATTGGGGGTGGTAACTCGCTCGAGGAGCGTGGAGGAGGCGGATTATAGAGAGGAAGGGGTGTGGCTGTGGATGAAGCTAGCAGCATCTGGGCCTGAAGGGCTTGTACTGTGTGCAGGTACAGACTTAGTCTGGAAATTAAAGGAGGTAGCAGAGCACTTAATTGGGTCTGCATTTAGAAAGTTCACCAGAAATACTGTGAAGAATTAGTTGGAGCAGGGGTGGGGCACTGTGCCTACTGACATGCACACTTCTGAGGAGGTTCTAGCAGTGAGAAGGTGAAGGGCAGTGAAAGGGCCAGCCGGTCCAGACAGCAGCCGTGAGGAGAAGCAGCTGGGCCCTGAGAGTGCCAGGAGGATGAGTGAGGGGGAAACAACTCTCTTAGCCTGAAAATTTGGGTTTTCTAATCTCACAGACAGTAGCACCTGCACAAAGATAGAGAACAGGTGGGACAGACTCAGGATCGTCTCCGTTTCTGGTTAACAGAAATCAGCCAACTGTGCGTTAAGGTCAGCCGAGCTGAGGTTGACGCAAGTGGGGAGCCTAGGAGAGATGTGCGCCTGAACCGAGTGCTCACTCAGCTCTTCCCCTGCTGCTGTAACAAATTACTGTAGACTGGGTGGCCAATGAACAACAGAAATGCCTATTTCAAGAGTTCTGGGGGCTGGAAGTCCAGGTCGGGGCCTGGCAGATTCAGTGTCTGGTTAGGACTGTTCCCTGGTTCATCGATGACCATCTTCTCCCTGTATCCTCACGTGGCAGAAGGGGCTGGGGAGCGCTCGGGGGTCTCTTTAACAGGGCACTAATCTTACTTATGAGGGGTCCACTCTCATGACCTAATCACCTTTCAAAGAGCTCACCTCCATCACTTTGGGCATTAGGAGGCAATGTGTAAATTTGGGAGGGATACAAACATTCAGCTTACAGCGGCGCCACAGGCATACCTGCAGCAGAACCACGATTGCCCCAGAAAAGACATTCTGGGTGTACTCTCAACACACAGTCACTGTGGATGAAGTCCTTGAGGTTCTACCCGATAAAGTAGTAACATTTCTGAGTGTTACCAAGCACATATTCCTCCATTAAAAAGGTGATCACAAAAAATATAAAGTGGGATTGCAGTGTGACATCAGATGGACCCACCAGGATAAACTGGCTATAAAATATACCACTGAATGATTTACCTAAGGTTATCAGCTATAAACCTGTTGAGTATAGGGAAATATTTACCAAATAAGACAACTTTGGTTTTTCAATAATTGATCTGAAGCCATTTTTAATTAGCAGAGGCAGTAGCTCATCAAGGTCATTCCTAGCTTATGGTAATAAAATAATATATAATTTGCTTTTGAATAGTTATTTCTATTTATTTTCGTTAGTGCAACATTCATCTCATCCCAAAGTGGTATAAAGTCAGTGAGAGAGAATTTTTAAAAGGATGTGGAACACAGTTTTGTTTTACGTTGCTAGAATGATCTGATCTGTTAGGAGACTGGTTTCTCCTGGCTTTGATGGCCACGTGGGTGCAGCTTCTGTCACAGTGTCATAGACAGGTGTCTTTAATGAGCTCTGCAGCACACACCACAACTGACTGAGAGGAGGAAAAGCAATGAGAGCTGCAGTTGATGCTCGTGCTGAGATTTCTCCTCCAGGTGGTACAATTCTTGTGCTGAACAGTGACTAGAAAACAGCCTGAAACTGCCCTGCTCTTCCAGAGCAGGAATGTGAGGGGTCTAGGGCAGTTTGTCAGGAAGGAATTTGGTACAAATTGTAGCCGGAATTTTTAATAAGCTAATAGAATGTAACATAGGGGAAGTAAGGTTTACCAATTTAAAAAATTGTGCTCAAGACCTGAGCAGCAGGTTTATTCCTAGGTATTTTATTCTTTTTGTTGCAATGGTAAATGGGAGTGTTTCCTTAATTTCACTTTCAGATTTTTCATCATTAGTGTATAGGAATGCAAGAGATTTCTGTGCATTAATTTTGTACCCTGCAACTTTACCAAATTCATTGATTAGCTCTAGTAGTTTTCTGGTGGCATCTTTAGGATTCTCTATGTATAGTATCATGTCATCTGCGAACAGTGACAGTTTTACTTCTTCTTTTCCAATTTGTATTCCTTTTATTTCTTTTTCTTCTCTGATTGCCATGGCTAGGACTTCCAAAACTATGTTGAATAAGAGTGGCGAGAGTGGACATCCTTGTCTTGTTCCTGATCTTAGAGGAAATGCTTTCAGTTTTTCACCATTGAGAATGATGTTTGCTGTGTGTTTGTCATATATGGCCTTTATTATGTTGCGGTAGGTTCCCTCTACGCCCACTTTCTGGAGAGTTTTTTGTTGTAAATGGGTGTTGAATTTTGTCAAAAGCTTTTTCTGCATCTATTGAGATGATCATATGGTTTTTCTTCTTCAGTTTGTTAATATGGTGTATCACATTGATTGATTTGCGTATATTGAAGAATCCTTGCATCCCTGGGATAAATCCCTCTTGATCATGGTGTATGATCCTTTTAATGTGTTGTTGGATTCCGTTTGCTAGTATTTTGTTGAGGATATTTGCATCTATATTCATCAGTGATATTGGTCTGTAATTTTCTTTTTTTGTGGTATCTTTGTCTGGTTTTGGTATCAGGGTGATGGTGGCCTCATAGAGTGAGTTTGGGAGTGTTCCTCCCTCTGCAGTTTTTTGGAAGAGTTTGAGAAGGATGGGTATTAGCTCTTCTCTAAATGTTGGATAGAATTCACCTGTGAAGCCATCTGGTCCTGGACTTTTGTTTGTTGGAAGATTTTTAATCGCAGTTTCAGTTTCATTACTTGTGATTGGTCTGTTCATATTTTCTATTTCTTCCTGGTTCAGCCTTAGAAGGTTATACCTTTCTAAGAATTTGTGCATTTCTTCCAGATTGTCCATTTTATTGGCATAGCATTGCTTGTAGTAGTCTCTTAGGATGCTTTGTATTTCTGCGGTGTCTGTTGTAACTTCTCCTTTTTCATTTCTGATTTTATTGACTTGAGTCCTCTCCCTCTTTTTCTTGATGAGTCTGGCTAATGGTTTATCAATTTTGTTTATCTTCTCATAGAACCAGCTTTTAGTTTTATTGATCTTTGCTATTGTTTTCTTTGTTTCTATTTCATTTATTTCTGCTCTGATCTTTATGATTTCTTTCCTTCTGCCAACTTTGGGTTTTGTTTGTTCTTCTTTCTCTAGTTCCTTTAGGTGTAAGGTTAGATTGTTTATTTGAGATTTTTCTTGTTTCTTGAGGTAGGCTTGTATAGCTGTAAACTTCCCTCTTAGAACTGCTTTTGCTGCATCCCATAGGTTTTGGGTCGTCGTGTTTTCATTGTCATTTGTCTCTAGGTATTTTTTGATTTCCTCTTTGATTTCTTCAGTGATCTATTGGTTATTTAGTAACGTATTGTTTAGCCTCCATGTGTTTGTGTTTTTTACGTTTTTTTCCCTGTAATTCATTTCTAATCTCATAGCGTTGTGGTCAGAAAAGATGCTTGATATGATTTCAATTTTCTTAAACTTACTGATGAAAGAAATTAAAGATGATACCAACAGATGGAGAGATATACCATGTTCTTGGATTGGAAGAATCAATATTGTGAAAATGACTATACGACCCAAAGCAATCTACAGATTCAGTGCAATCCCTATCAAATTACCAAAGGCATTTTTTATGGAACTAGAACAAAAAATCTTAAAATTTGTATGGAGACACAAAAGACCCCGAATAGCCAAAGCAGTTGAGGGAAAAAAAACGGAGCTGGAGGAATCAGACTCCCTGACTTCAGACTATACCACAAAGCTACAATAATCAAGACAATTTGGTACTGGCACGAAAATAGAAACATAGATCAATGGAACAAGATAGAAAGCCCAGAGATAAACCCACGCACCTATGGTCAACTAATCTATGACAAAGGAGGCAAGGATATACAATGGAGAAAAGACAGTCTCTTCAATAAGTGGAGCTGGGAAAACTGGACAGCTACCTGTAAAAGAATGAAATTAGAACACTCCCTAACACAGTACACAAAAATAAACTCAAAATGCATTAGAGACCTAAATGTAAGACCGGACACTATAAAACCCTTAGAGGAAAACATACGAAGAACACTCTATGACATAAATCACAGCAAGATCTTTTTTGATCCACCTCCTAGAGTAATGGAAATAAAAACAAAAATAAACAAATGGGACCTAATGAAACTTCAAATCTTTTGCACAGCAAAGGAAACCATAAACAAGACGAAAAGACAACCCTCAGAACAGGAGAAAATATTTGCAAACGGATCAACGGACAAAGGATTAATCTCCAAAATATATACACAGCTCATGCAGCTCAATATTAAAAAAACAAACAACCCAATCCAAAAATGGACAGAAGACCTAAATAGACGTTTCTCCAAAGAAGACATACAGATGACCGAGAAGCACATGAAAAGCTGCTCAACATCACTAATTATGAGAGAAATGCAAATCAAAACTACAATGAGGTATCACCTCACACCAGTTAGAATGGGCATCATCAGAAAATCTACAAACAGCAAATGCTGAAGAGGGTGTGGAGAAAAGGGAACCCTCTTGCACTGTTGGTGGGAATGTAAATTGATACAGCCACTATGGAGAACAGTATGGAGATTCCTTAAAAAACTAAAAATAGAATTACCATATGACCCAGCAATCCCACTACTGGGCGTATACCCAGAGAAAACCATAATTCAAAAAGACACATGCACCCCAATGTTCATTGCAGCACTATTTACAATAGCCAGGTCATGGAAGCAACCTAAATGCCCATCGACAGACGAGTGGATAAAGAAGATGTATGTATATACAGTGGAATATTACTCAGCCATAAAAAGGAACGAAATTGGGTCATTTGTTGAGATGTGGATGGATCTAGAGACTGTCCTACAGAGTGAAGTAAGTCAGAAAGAGAAAAATATCGTATATTAACGCATATATGTGGAACCTAGAAAAATGGTACAGATGAACCGGTTTACAGGGCAGAAATTGAGACGCAGATATAGAGAACAAACATATGGACCCCAAGTGGGGGAAGCGTCGGGGGGCTGGGGGTGGTGGTGTGATGAATTGGGCTATTGGGATTGACATGTATACACTGATGTGTATAAAATTGATGACTAATAAGAATCTGCTGTATAAAAAAATAAATTAAAAAAAATTCAAAAATTCAAAAAAAAAAAAAACTGAGCGGCATTTGGGAAAATGGGTGAAGTCTGTCCAGAGTGCTGTGAGAACTGTGCTAGTTTCTTTAGTGTTTGCCATCTAGTTTCACTTAGTTTGGTTTTTGTTTTGTTTTGTTTTGTTTTTTGTTTTTTTTTAATGATGTGTGTTTGTCACCTGGCTTTATTCCAGGGCAGAAAGCTTAAGGTATTTCAGATTCCAAAGCATTGTGTCCCACTATGCTTTGAACTTTAAAACGAATCAGAGTAAAAAGAGAATGTGGCCATCAGCTGGAACAGGTGAATTCATTTTCATTTGAGGCTCAGGATAGAAGGAAAAGTAAAATAATATCTTGGAGAATGTCTCCCCTTGTTTTACCAGTATTTGCGTTTTTTGTTTTTTGGTTTATTTGATTTTATTTTATTTTTATTTATTTATGGCTGTGTTGGGTCTTCGTTTCTGTGCGAGGGCTTTCTGTAGTTGCGGCAAGTGGGGGCCACTCTTCATCGCGGTGCGCGGGCCTCTCACTATCGTGGCCTCTCTTGTTGCGGAGCCCAGGCTCCAGACGCGCGGGCTCAGTAATTGCGGCTCACGGGCCTAGTTGCTCCACGGCACGTGGGATCTTCCCAGACCAGGGCTCGAACCCATGTCCCCTGCATTGGCAGGCAGATTCTCAACCACTGCGCCACCAAGGAAGCCCCAGTATTTGCGTTTTGAATCTACCTAATGAATTAAAATACATCCATTCACTATTAATGGGAGCTGCTTAGTGCCAGATATTGTGCTAGGCAGTGAAGATTCAGAGGTCAAATATAAAGAAAGAGAAGTTGGATTTAGTATACAAAGTAGAAGATTAGGAAGAAAGTGATTTAAGCAGTTATTTTCTTTAAAATGTTATCAAACAGTGTTCATAGAATTGCTTAAATTCTATATCTAGGTACAAACATGATTGTCTCTTAGTGTCTAGGTTAAATATTTGATTAGATGAGTACCTCCTAATTTAATAATTCAAGGGGGAAATGTCCGAAATCCCTAGATGTAATATAGCATGTGTCATTTTATTAACATGTAAGACTTGTACTTGAAACTCTCCAGTTCTTACAAAGAGGAAATTCTAAGCATTCTGTGCAGTAGTGTTAGTTGTGAGCTGGTGGATGATGTCAAATGTTAAATGGTCAACAGCTTCATTCACATATTCCTTATTCTTCATTCTTTTTTTTTAATTGAAATATATTTGATGTATAACATTGTATAAACTTAAGATATACAACATGTTGATTTGATACACATATATTGCAGTATGATTGCCATTGTAGCAATAGTTAGCACCTCTGTCACTTCACATAATTATTCTTTCTTTTTAGTCGTAGGAATAATTAAGTTCAAGTCTCTTAGAAAGCTTGATGATTATAATACCATATGGTTGTCTGTATTCACTGTACTGTGCATTACATCTCTAGGATTTATTTACTACTCATTGTAAGTTTGTACCCTTAAACAACATCTATCCCACCTACCCACTGTCCCCTGGTAACCACCATTTTACTGTCTGTTTTATGAGTTTGGCTTATTAGATTCCACATATAACTGATATCATACAGTATTTGTCTTTCTTTGTTTGACTTATTTCACTTAGCATAATGTCTTCACGTTTCATCCATGTTGTCACAAATGGCAGGATGTTCTTCTTTCTCACGGCTAAATAGTATTCCATTGTGTGTGTGTATGTGTATATATGTATATGTACCCACCACATCTTCCTTATCCATTCATCTGTTGATGGGCACCTGGGTTGTTTCCACGTATTGGCTTTTGTAAATAATGCTGCAGTAAATATGGGAGTGCATATATTTCTTCAATATCCTGTTTTAATTTCTTTGGGGTGTATACCCAGAAGTGAAATTGCTGGATCATATGGTAGTTCTATCTTTAAGTTTTTGAGGAACCTCCATACTGTTCTCCATAGTGCCTGCACCAATTTACATTCCCACAAACAGTGCAGGAGGGTTTGCTTTTCTCTACACCTTCTCCAGCATTTGTTATTTGTAGACTTTTTAATGATGGCCATTCTGACTGGTGTGAGGTGGTACCTCATTGTAGTTTTGATTTGCATTTCTCTAATAATTATCAGTGATGAGCATCTTTTCAGGTGCCTATTGGCCCATCTGTATGTCTTCTTTGGAGAAATGTCTATTTAGGTCTTCTGCCCATTTTTTGATTGGGTTTGTTTTTTTGATATTGAGTTGTATGAGCTGTTGTATATTTTGGAAATCATGGGCTTGTCTGATTTTTGAACCGATTTTTAAATTATGTCTTTAGATCTTTGGTCAGTTATTTCCTTTAAAGTAAGCCTTATTATGTGTTGTTTCGTTTTACCTGTTAGAAATCCTTATATCATCTAGCTTATATTAACTTTACCCCTTTTACTTCCTACTGTTCAACAGATTTAACAGAAAATGGCAGCATAAAAGATAACCTATGAAGCCAGTCCACAGCCCAGACAGGGCCAGGGTAATTGCTTCTCCTGATTCAATAAGCCCTGAGTAATACTCCCTGTAGTACCAAGTAGTTCCCCTCTGCCGACCCTCAGCTCCCTGTAGCTGCCACCCTGAAAGCAATCAGCCTAGAGGAAGAGATAGACCATTTAGGATAAGTGGTCACACAAATTATTCCCCAAGGAGGTGAGCAAGAAGCTGAACTCTAAAGACAAGACAAGGGAGTTGATAGACAATACCATTGTTTTGTCTCTACAGAATAAATTACGTGAAATGTATGTGTGTGTTCTTTTTTGTATGGAGAGGATCCCTTTACACCCAGTTGTCACAATGGTCTGTGACCCAAAATAAAATCCCCAGTTGCTGCTGTAAGGCCATTGAGGCATGTTGTAATCATCTAAAGCCCTCGCTCTCCTTCCGATCAGTCCGATGGCTCGTGTACATTCTTAGAAGATGTTAGGAGGCTGGTGGGGTAGAGTTGGAGTTTTACCTAGAAAAAGCTCTCAAACCTTGACCCCCTGAATTTGAACCTGGTAAATTACCAAATAGAGCCTCCCACTAAAAATGTTGTTGCTTCTTTACCAAGTTATCAAACTATTTCTGTGATTGTCATTTCCAGAATAATTTGATTCAACTGGTTTTCAAAAATGAATTTATGTGGTTGGAAGTACAGGAGTTTGCCACAAAGGGAAGACAGACTGAATGCCTGGCATGTGACCTGACACAAAGAAATCATTAGATAAAAGCGTGGAGAAGAAGTTCTGCTTTCTCTTCACCAAAGTCAGGAGCTGGATAGAAACAGTCGTAGTAATGATCACAGTAACTTTTGGTGAGAGCTTACTTGTCTTGTAAGTTCTTTATATACATTAACACTTTGAGGGAAAAGGATACGTTCCCCCTGCAGCACTCAAGTCTGTGGGGTGGGGGCATGGATGTTTGCTTACTGCTCTCTGGAGCTGCTGTGATTGGTTGGTAAGGTTTAAACAAGGTGGCCCGGGTCACCTAGGGTGAGCTCAGCTGCTCTTGTGTGTTGTGCCCCCATCACTGGCACTGCCTCCACCCAGAGCAGAACATGGTGGGAGGGGCCATGACCCTGGCCCCTTTGTCCTCCTGTGCCTCCTGCTGTTGAGTCACTCAAGGCTTGATTGCCTCAGACAGGTGTGGCTGGGAGAGAGAGTCTTACAGTTCTAGACATATAGAAGCCAAGGAGTCAAAACTAGGGGTCAGAAAACTGGTACTAGACACAGTTGTGATCCTTTATTAGAAAAGACTTGCTCTACTGGACAACTGTAGAATTTGAATATGGACAACATTCTAGATTATAGTATTGTAGCAATGTCTAATTTCCTTAATATATTCATTGTTCTGTGGTTTTCCAAAGGAATGACCTTGTTCTTAGGAATGAATACATCCAGTGGTATTTGAAATTAAACAACCATTCAACAAGCTGATTTGAAAGTTTATGTAGAGAGGCAAAAGACCCAGAATAGCCAACACAGTATTGAAGGAGAAGAACAAGGTTGGAGGACTGACACTGCCCGACATCAAGACTTATTTGAAGAACAAAACCTACAGTAATCAAGGCAGTGTGGTATTGCTCAAAGAGTAGACAGATACATCAATGGAATGGAATAAAGAGCCCGGAAATAGACCCACAGATATATAGTCTAGTGATATTTGACAGAGGGGAAAAGACAATACAGTGGAACAAAGATAATCTCATCAACAAATGGTGCTGGAACAACTGGAGATACATATGCAAAAAAAAATAAATGTAGACACATGGTTTACATCCTTCACGAACGTTAACCAAAAAATGGAATGTAGACTTATGTAAAATGTATAAACCTCCTAGAAGATGACATAGGAGAAAACGTTGATGACCTTGATGTGGCAGTGACTTTTTAGATGCAACATCAGAGGTACGATCCATGAAAGAAAAAATGGATAAACTGGACATAATTAAAATTAAAAACTTTTGCTCGTGAGAAACAGTATCAAGAGAATGAGAAGATAAGCCACAGGCTGGGAGAAAATATTTGCAAGCGACACATCAGATAAAGGACTGTTATCTAAAATTCCAAAGAACTCTTAAAACTCGACAATAGAAAAAAAAACAACCTAACTTAAAAATGGGCCAAAGAACTTAAAAGACACCTCCCCAGAGAAAATATATACACAGCTGGCAAATAAATACATGAAAAGATGCTCCACATCATGTCGTCAGGGACATGCAGATTCAAACAGCAATGAGACACCACGACATGCCTGTTAGACTATCCGGAGTCCACACACCGACAGCACCAGACGCTGGTGAGCATGTGGAGCAGCAGGAACTCTCATCATTGCCGGTGGGGGTGCAGATGGTGCAGAGCCCCTGTGGGCAGTTCGGCAGTTTCTTACAAAATTAAACATAGCCTGGGCTTCCCTGTTGGCGCAGTGGTTAAGAATCCGCCTGCCAGTGCAGGGGACACGGGTTCGAGCCCTGGTCCGGGAAGACCCCACATGCCGCGGAGCAACTAAGCCCGTGCGCCACGACTACTGAGCCTGTGCTCTAGAGCCCACGAGCCACAACTACTGAAGCCCGCGAGCCACAACTACTGAAGCCCGCGCACCTAGAGCCCATGCTCTGCAACAAGAGAAGCCACCGCAGTGAGAAGCCCGCGCACTGCAACGAAGAGTAGCCCCCACTCACCGCAACTAGAGAAAGCCCGCGTGCAGCAATGAAGACCCAACACAGCCATAAATAAATAAATAGATACACCAAAAAAATAAATAAATAAATAAAATCTATTTTAAAAGAAAACTTCTATAAAAAAAAATTTAAACATAGTCTTACCATACAATCCAGCAGTCATGCTCCATAGTATTGATATTTACCCAAAGGAGTTGAAAACTTACGTCCACATAAACACCTGCACACGGATGTTCATAGCAGCTTTATTCATAATTACCAAAACTTGGAAACAACCAAGACTTCCTTCAGTCGGTGAATGGATACATAAACTCTGGCTCATCTAGAAAATAGAATATTGCTTGACACTAAAAGAATATGAGCTATCAAGCCATGAACCTTATTGAGGAGGAACCTTAAGTGCATATTACTAAGTGAAAGAAGCCAATTTAAAAAGGCTACAGACTGTATAATTCCAATTCTATGACGTTCTGGAAAAGGCAGAAACTGTGGAGGCAGTAAAAAGATCATTGGTTGCCAGGGGTTATGGGAGAGTAGGAGGAGCACAGAAAATTTTTAGGGCAGTAAAACTATACTATATGATACTATAATGATGGATACATGCCATTCATTATACCTTTGTCTAAATCCATAGGATATGCAACACCAAGAGTGAACCACATTGTAAGGATGATTATGATGTGTCAATGTAGGTTGTAGCAAATGTACCACTTTTGCTGTAGCAAAAGTACCACTCTGTTGTAGCAGATGTACCGCTCTGTTGGGGGCGTGCTGATAATGGGGAAGCTACGCATGTGTAGGGGCAGAGGGTATATGGAATGTCTCCGAACTTTCCCTTCAGTTTTGCTATGACCTAAAAGTGATCTAAAAAAATTAAGTCTTAATAAAAACATTTTTAATGACCATTATGTCTGTAGTTTACTCTCTGTGGTCGAGCAAAATAATTGTAATAGTAACTAACAACTGCAATGGCAGTAATGTGTATGTGCACATGTATTTGGAAAGGGTGACAAAGCAGCTCTGGTGAAAGAAAGGTTCACTGTGCACAAATCTAGGTCAGGAGTGCAAGAGTGTCTTGCATATTTTCTGTAAGTCTGAAAATATTTCAAGGTAAAATATTGAGGCAGAGAGGCTATCATAGAAAGCCACAAAACCTAGTTCTAGAGAGCAAAGAACGTAACTTAAATGGAAGTATGGGAGACTGGGGGTAGCTGCTCAGAGCAGTTTTCTTTGCTGTTTGTCTTGGTGTTCCAGAAGGGCACAGGGCGTGGGCTTACAGAGATTTAAAGTAATTTCATATCACGGTCTCTGAGCATGCAACCACCTGCAGAGACATGGAAAGAAACCAGGCCACAGAAGGCCAGGCAGTATGGGAGGGGGCAAGGCCTCTACCTTTAACCACTGTGACGCCACTCCTGGTTAGTTCCAAGGATTCTTCAAGCCCAGAAGCCCTTGCTCCCTAACCTGGAACACAGGTAGCTACACCCCTGTGCATCAGAGGTGTCCCCTCCCCATGCCACACGTGCGGAAACAGGGCGTGATGTGTGACGAGTGGCCCATGCTGCCCACACTGTGCTACTTGTATTCCTCCCAAGCTATAAAATCAGCATCTTGCAGAACAGATGGGCTTCTCACCAAGGCTCTCTCCTCTGTAGAGGGGCTGGGTTTGAGAATCTGTCAGCTCTTTCATCTCTGAGAAACGGGTCAGCCACAGTGCATTTTAGCCCTAAAGAATTCACCTCTTGCACCTGATGATGCGTGGGGGGCAGTGGTTAGTATGAAGCCCCAAATCATAAGTGACAAGTGCCAGAGTCCTCACAGACTGTCTCTGCAGGATGGCTCTGTGATTCCCTTTCTTTTCAACCTTCACTTATTTTTTTACTCCCTGCCTGAGTTGTACAGAGACTTCCAGCTGGTTACCTAGTCACTTCTGGGTCCTTCTTCCTTCAAGCCATTTGTGTCCCACTGCTGGTGTTGCCACAGCCCTGAGATAAATTCTGGAAGCACAGCTTTGGCCGTGCCGCCCATCTGCCCGGAGATCTCAGGTCGCTCCTTGCAGTGCACAGCAGGAGAGCCTGCCTCTCAGTGTCCAGGTTAGGGTTCCCTCATTCACCTTTTCCAAGTGCCTTTTCTGTTGCTCTGCTGCTTGTTCTGTGGCCCATTTAATGAACCAATTCAGTATTCCTGGTATTTCCCCCCTCACTCTGCCTGGAGTGTCTTCACTCTTCATTGAAGACATGCTCATGAAGTTTGTCCTGATTCCTTCCAGCTGGATGGGCTCTTTCCAGTGTTGAACCCTTGTGGTTTGTTTGTTTTTTTAAAACTAGTGCCTTTCATACAACATATGTCACATTCTCCTTAATTTAAGAGCTGTGACATAGGTTTGTCCTGTCTTCCTACTTTACAGATTTCTAGTGCTTTCAGAGTGGGAATATGGATATGGCACAGTGCCATGCATAAAACAGATCTTCATTTATAGAATTTGCTATAATTTGGAATGACATTGTAGAAAGACTCATTCCATTTAGGTTTAAAGTTGTTTGTTACTTTTAAATCTATAACCAATAAGAAAATCAGAGTTTATGCCACACATACCACTATTAGCTGTTTTAAGATAGTATTTAAACAGATTTTTAAAATATATTTCCTGGAAAACATTTAAAAAAGAAAATTAATGCTATGGGACTCCAAAATTAGGTTGTTCTTTTAAGTATTGTACTTTATAAACACTTCAGGATCAAACAGGAAAATATTAAATGTGGCCATTTCTTAATAGTAATTTTAAGAAGCCTTGCCTTTCTCTTCCTGACATTTTTAAGGCCTATTTATTTTTCAGTATTACTGTAAAATAAAAGGTGAAAACTATGGTACTGGTCCTAGGAGCCAAGGCCTGGAGCCTGGTGAGAGGTCAGCCGGCCCAGTGGTCTGCCCAGTCAGTGTAGGGGTGACGAGGGTCCACTTACTATGCTGAAGATGGCAAAGAAATCCTATTGGTTTTTTCCTCATTGGATTTAAAAATGGTCCATCTAGTGACAACTCCTTAAGAATACCTTTTCATCCAGGAGTTGATATTTTAAGATTTTGGTCTTTTTTATATTATTTTTGTGGTAAGATTTTGTTCCTTTAGTAGATAAATATTTACTATCTGGAGTTAAAAGCAAAAATCTTTTTTTTTTTCCAAGTTAACATAAAGTTTCATTCACTATTAAATAGAACATCCCTTTAAAACAATTTAATGTTCCCTTCAAGAAGCAGACTGGGGAGGAGTAAATTACAGAAGCATTCTTTAAAACTTCATTTTGGAAGCAGATACATTAAATGGAAAATTGTTGTGTATGATAATATATTGATACATGTGTGTCTTGTAGTCAGCTTTTAGGGTGATTCTTACTTATCTGCAACTTTGAGAACGATTTTTTCCAAGTTCTGTTAGGCTAGCTGTAATTTTGCTCTCTGTCTGGCTATTTCCCGCCTGCTCTGCGATTCCCCACTGAGGGAGGGCCCTCTGGGCCAAGCCTCGTCCCTGCGCTGGAACCATGTCCCTCACGTGGTCCCTCCTAGATGCCTCAGTGGTGGTGCTCTCCTTTGCCATTTTGCCACTTGTATGTAGTACCAGCTGGATTAGGAGAAGATTCAGGGCATGTGTGTCGTGTGTTAGGGCATCTCTGAGACCAACTGCTTGGGCTCTGTGGTTCATTCTTAGATGGTATTTGCTGTTTGCATTGGCCATTCATTCATTTTCATTCATTCTCAGATGGCTCTGATTTCAGACATGACATTTTTGCTACGTCTGTGCAGTTTCATTTTTTAGTGGAAAAAACTCTCCAAAAGGCTCCTCTGGGGGCGGGGAGAGGGGGGACGAATAATAAGGGGTGAAGTATTTCTTTGCAGTTTTCCTAATTTTAGAGGTTTTTTTTTTTTTAGTAAGAATTTAAATTTTCTTCTTAAAGATGTCTTTTAGAATCAGTTGTTTAGTGAGAAGTCCATTTTAAAAAAACGCACTTTATTTTTTGGAGCAGTTTAGGGCCCATAGCAGAACTGAGCAGGAGACGCAGGGACTTCCCACTCACCGCCTCCCCGTGCGCTCAGCCTCCCCCATGTCAGTCTTCCCCATCAGAGGGGCGCGTTTCTTACAGCTGACAAACCTAGATGGGCATGCTATCGTCACACAACGTCCACAGCTTATACTCGGGTTCGCTCTGGGTGTTGTACATTCCATAGATTCGAACAAATTTGGAAACTAACAAAGTTTTGCAAATTTATATATATCCATATTTTTAGTGTAGTGTTTTCCAGAGACATAATAGACTCTAACCTATTGTCAGAGTTATCGTAAAATGTCTTGTTTGATGTTTGGACTGTTGGTGAAGGACTTATGACCTAGTCAACACTTCCTGTTAGGTTTACATTCCATGCAAATATTTTTTAAATTTAATACATGTTAGGGAAAATACTCATATTTTCAAGTTACACTTTTAAAGACTTGTAAGGTAGTGAAAAGTCTTCCCATACAAGAAGTTATAAATGGGATCTACCCAGGAGCCTAAAAGAGACCTTTTGAACTGAAGAGCAATTTCTAAATTAATTTTTATTAATTTATGAAGGAAATTTACATTTTCTGAGAGGTAGCATTTTAAAATAGAGTATATCAGGGAGTATGTAAATAAATGTTACTGTAAAGAATTTTTTTTTGAATTACATTGAGACTGTGGAAGATTTGCTTAGATTGTCAGTCTTCATGATGACTGAATTTACAAATCACAGTTGACTATCTAATTGGATCACTCCAGACAAAAGGACCCTCCATAGGCTTCTGGGCTTGAAGAAGTGATGTTGAAAGTCAAAACAAACATTTAGTGGAGTCAGGGGCCAGATGATGTAAGAGTCCCGGGCTTCCCTGGTGGCGCAGTGGTTAGGAATCCGCCTGCCAATGCAGGGGACACGGGTTTGTGCCCCGGTCCGGGAAGATCCCACATGCCGCGGAGTGGCTGGGCCCGTGAGCCACAACTACTGAGCCTGCGCGTCTGGAGCCTGTGCTCCGCAACAAGAGAGGCCACGATAGTGAGAGGACCGCGCACCGCGATGAAGAGTGGCCCCCGCTTGCCGCAACTAGAGAAAGCCCTCGCACAGAAACGAAGACCCAACACAGCCATAAAAATAAATTAATTAATTAATTAATTAAAAAAAAAAAATAGAGTCCCTTCCCTGGCCTGGGTATCTTCTCTGGGACTTTGCTGGGTCCTTGCTATTTATCTCCCCTCCTACTTTTGTGAGAATCAAATGAGATTATAGGCCTGAAAATATTTCACAAACTGTGCAGCACAAGTATTTATATTAAGTGGCATGCCACTGTGCATGGATCTTACGGTGGCTGTTGCAGTATGAGGTTAATGGAGACCCTCCTCTCTTCACACAGGCATGCAGGACTTCCCAAGTCCATGGATTTCTTTCATTTTCAGTTGACAGGGTATTTGCTTGCCCTGCTAGTTCTTAGGATTAAAGTGAGATGCATTTTGTGTTTTAGTTTACCTTTGAAAAATTCTTGCAATTTTAAATAGGGTGTTCATTTGCATGATCTGGCCACAATTTATGTTTTCATTCCAGTGAAGGAGAAACGCCATGGGGCTATGATATTTTTTTCTTTCTTTTTTTAAAATTTATTTTATTTTTTTTTTTGGCTGCGTTGGGTCTTTGTTGCTGCACGCGGGCTTTTCTCTGGTTGTGGTGAAGGGGGGCTGCTCTTCGTTGCCATGCACAGGCTTCTCATTGCAGTGGCTTCCCTTGTTGCGGAGCACGCGCTCTAGGCGTGCAGGCTTCAGTAGTTGTGGTACATGGGCTCAGTAGTTGTGGCTCGCGGGCTCTAGAGCGCAGGCTCAGTAGTTGTGGCTCACAGGCTTAGTTGCTCTGCGGCATGTGGGATCTTCCCAGACCAGGGCTCGAACCCGTGTCCCCTGCATTGGCAGGTGGATTCTTAACCACTGCGCCACCAGGGAAGCCCGGGCTATGGGTATTTATTGTTACCTTCTCCATTATGAGATGGAGCCATCCCAGGGAATCTGTAACCAACTGTATTTCAGTGACAATATTTTTGTAAATTTACTGTTTGGAATCTTATCTTGCTGTCTTGCATGTATATTACATAGACCAAGGATGTGACCTAGATAGATAACATGGTAGCAGTACCACCGCCAAGCACTGTGCATTTTAGAGCTGATGTGAACTACAAGCATCCTTATAAATGCAGATTTACACAAGTCAAGGAATTGACCTGGCTCTTACTAAATGAGCATTTTATTATATTGTATGCAATTCAGTTGGAACTCATCGTACTGAGAATTTCACCTCACTCTCTTTCCCTGTCCTCTTTGATGGCATAGGCATCATTCACAAGCATTTCAGTAAAACAAGATATAATTCGTAGAGAGGTACCTGAGAACTTCTTTTTTTTAAAATTAAGACATAATTAACATGCCGTACGACTCACCATCTTAAAGTATACAGCGGTTTCTTAATGTGTTCACAGAGTTGCATGACCATCACCACAATCAATGTTGGAAAAATTTCATCACCCTAAAAGGAAATCTCATACCCGTTGGCACTCACTTTTCATTTCCCCTAAGTCTCTAGCGCTAGACAACCATTCATTTACTTTCTGTCTCTATGGATTTGCCTTGCTGGAAATTGCATATAAATGTAATTATTCAATATATGGTTTTTTGTAAATGGCTTCCTTCACTTAGCATGGTAGCAGGGTTCATCCTTGCAGCATATATCAATACTTCATTGCTTTTTATGGCCAAATAATATTTCATCATATGGATATACCACATTTTGTTTATCCATTCATCTGTTGATGGACATTTGGGTGTTTATTTTTTGAGTATTATGAATAATGCTACTGTGAATATTTGTGTACACGTGTTTATGTGGACATGTTTTCATTTCTCTTGAATTTGTACCTAGCAGTAGAATTGCTGAGTCATATGGTAGTTTTATGTTTAAAATTCTGAGGGTCCGCCAAACTATTTTCCATGTGGGCTGCAGCATTTGACTTCTTGCCAGCAGGGTGTGTGTGCGCCAGCTTCTCCACCGCCTCACCAGCACCTGCTGCTGTCTTTTGATAACAGGCATACTACTAAATAGCAAACAGTATTTTGTTGTGGTTTTGATTTGAATTTCCCCAGCGACTAATGATTTTGAGTATCTTTCCATGTGCGTCTTTGTCATTTGTGTATCTTCTTTGGAGAAACGACTATTCATAATGTCCTTTGTGTATTTTTTAGTTGGGTCATTTATCTTTTTATTAGTGAGTTGTGAGAGTTCTCTATGTATTCTGTAGTCATGTCTCTTATTAGAGATACGTTTTACATATATTTTCTCCCATTTTGTGTGTGGTCTTTTCACTTTATGGTGCTCTTTGAGGCAAAAATGTTTTTAATTTTGATCACATCCAATTTTTTCTTTTGTCACTTGTGCTTTTGGTGTCATATCTAATAGCCATTGCCCAGTCCAAGGTTTTGAAGATTTACTCCTATGTTTTCTTCTCAGAGTTTTTATAGTTTTGGCTCTTACATTTAGGTCTGTCATCTATTTTGAGTTAACTTTTGTGTATGGTGAAAGAGGCTCATATTCATTCTTTTGCCTGTGGATATCCAGATGTCCCACACCATTTGCTGAAGTTTATATTTTCCCTGTTGAATTTTCTTGGTACCCTTGTTGAACATCAGTTGACCATAAATATGGATCATTTCCTTTCCATTGATTTATGTGTCCTTTCTTATGCCACTATTGATCTATATGTCTGTCTTTATTCCAGTACCACCCTGTCTTGATTACTATAGTGTAGCTTTGTAGTAAGTTTTGAAGTCCAAGTGTGAATCCTCCAACTTTGTTGTTCATTTCAGTGTTGTCTGACTATTGTAGGTCCCTTGCACTTCCATATGAATTTTAGAATCAACTTGTCAATTTCTACCAGAAGGCCGGATGGGTTTTTGATGAGATTGTGTTGAATCTTTAGATCAATTTAGAGAGCATTGCTATCTTAACAATATTGTCTTCCAATTTATGAATATGAACTGTCTTTCCATGTACTTAAAAATTCTTTAATTTCTCTCAACAGTCTTTTATAGTTTTCCAGGTATAAATTTTGCACTTTCTTTAATTTATCCCTGAATATTTTAATTTTTAATGCTATTATAAATGAAACTTTTGGTTTTCATTTCATTTTCACATTGTACATTAGTATTGTGCAGAAGTATAATTTTTTTTTGTTGACCTTGTATCCTGCAAGCTTGCTGAACTCATTTATTACTCTTAATAGTTTTGTAGAGGAGTCCTTAGAATATGCAAGATTATGTCATCTTCAAATAGAGAGTTTTACTTCTTTCTTTCCAATCAGGACGTATTTCTTTTTTTTTTTTCCTTCCCCACTTTCCTTGACTAGAGCCTCTACTATAGAGTTGAATAGAAGTGGCAAGAGCAGACATCTTTGTCCTTTTCTGGCTCTTAGGGTGAAACTCTTCACCATTCAATATGATGTAAGTCATAGGGTTTTTATAGACTCTGTTTATCAGATTGAGGAAGTTTTCCTATTCCGAGTTTAATGAGTGTTTTTGTTGTGAAAATGTGTTGCATTTTGTCAAATGCCTTTTCTCTGTCTTTTGAGATGATTGTATGGTTTTTGTCTTTTATTATTTTGATATGGTTGTGTTACATTAATTGATTTTCAGATGTTAAACCAACCTAGCATTCCTGAGATTAAGCCTACTTACTTATGGTGTATAATTCTTTTAATATATTGCTGGGTTCAGTTTGCTCATATTTTGCTGAGCAGCTTTGCATCTATATTCATAGGTGATATTGGTCTCTAGTTTTCTCTTCTTGAAATGTGTTTAATTTTGGTAGGAGGTTACCATGGCCCTCATGGCTTAGGAAACCCCCATGCCAGGCCCCCAGGCTCTGGGGGTAGGGGGAAGCAGATACCACCCCAGCCACCACTGGAATGCCTCATCCTAGACCTCCAGTGGTCATGTTCCTCCCCTCCCAGGGCCTCCATTTGGTTCTCCCTTGGGTTACCCACATCCGTTGCCTCCACATAGTATTCGTAGATCTCTGCCACTGATGCCCCCTCATAGATACTCTGGTCTTCCACGACCCCCACCCTATAGCTACCAGCGGTGGCCCTCCCTCTACCCAGACACACTCCCTAGCCTCCACTTCCCCCTCATGGCCCTCTTCCAGGTCCTCTCCCTCAATAATGTCTCATTCTGTTTCCCCCTGTTATAGCCTCCCAATATTTTTTTCAATTCTATGGACCAATCAATGAATAAGCATTTAAATGACACTAGAGAAAATAATTTATATTATTGATTTATTGCTGCTATTCTTACAAAAGTGGAAAGGTTGTAATCTAGCCTTTAGAAACAAAGAATAGCCTTAAATTTCCAAAAAGTGGAACATGAAAGTGGAAAAATATCATGAGAATCATTCATCTATAAAATTAAACATTTGGGATAAATTATGCCATCATTCAGATACAGGTTGAGGAAAATCTATGGAAATCCTAATGATTTCTTTTTACCTGGAATAAATGTGAACTCAAAAAAAGAAGTTTTAATAAATGTGGAGTGCCTACTGATGATCAAATTCACTTCTCACATAACTTGTGTAAATATAAGTATGTAGTTTCACAACATTTGAATCCAAAATGGCAAACAAATTTGACATAGAACAAATCAGAAAGTGAAAATATAGAAGTCGTAGTCTGGGAAGCCTCATGCTAAACAAAATTATAAAGTGATGGCTATTAAGAACTAAGGTAATATTTCAGAATTTACTATATGCTGGGCAGTATTCTAAGTTCCTTTAAGGCATTTCATTTATTCACAAATTCTATGACGTAAGTATATAAATTTAACTATTTTACAGGAGAGTAAATGTGGCAAGTAGATTTTAAATTTCTAATCTTAGTTCATTCAAGGAAAGATGAAATTTTGAAGCAAAATAGTGGATTAGGTTTTCTCACGTTTAGGGAGGTGGTTTTTGCTCTGACGAATGACGAGTCTAGATTTCTGTAAGGTCACATTTAGGTGGCAGGCATCTACTGGCCTTATAGATTCAGTTGTAAAGTATTCCCTAATCACTTACTTTCTGGCAGCATTTGTAAAGGGTTAGTATTAATTCCTCTTTAAACATTTGGTAGAATTTACCAGTGAATCCATCTGGGCCTGGGCTTTTGTTTGTAGGAAGTTTTGAAATTACTGACTCAATCTCCTTATTTGTTATAGCTATTCAGATTTTCTGTTTCTACCTGTAAGTTTTGGTAGTTTGTGTCTTTCTGGGAATTTGTTCATATTATTTCATTTGTCTAGTTTATTGTTATAATTGTTCATACTATTCCCTTAATGTATTCTGTATAATCCCTTTGCTTTCTGTAAAGTTTGGTAGTGATTTCCCTGTTTCATTCCTGATTTTTGCCATTTGAGTCTTCTCTCATTTTTTCATGGTCAGTCTAGCTAATGGTTTGTCAATTTGGTCAGTCTTTCCAAGGAACCATCTTTGGGTTTTGTCAATTTAGTTTATTGTTATTCCATTCCCTATTTCACTTATTTCTGCCTAATCCTTGTCATTTTCTTCCTTCTGATTGTTTTGGGTTTAGTTTGCTTTTATTTTTGTTTTTTTAATGTGGAAGGTGGGGTTGATTTGTATTCTTTTTAATATAGTTATTCACAAGTATAAATATTCCTCTGAACACTGCTTTATTTACATTTCATAAGTTTTGCTATGTTGTGCTTTCCATTTCATACCTTTCAAAATATTTTCAAATTTCCCTTGTGATTTCTTCATTGAACTGTTGGTTATTTAGGATTGTGTTGTGGAAAATTCACAAATATGTGGAAATTAAACATGTCTTTGTACTATTGATTTCTAATTTTATTTCATTGTGGTCAAAGAAGTTAGTTTGTATGATTTTGATCTTTTTAAGTTTACTGACCACATGGTTTGTCCTGGAGAATGTCTGTGTACACTTGTAAAGAATACATATTCTGTTGTGAAAGCTTTTTATAATTTTTTCATTTAGCATAATTAGAGATTTTAATGGCTTAATCTTTTGGTAAGGCTTACTAGGATCATTAGTTCTGCAAGTGTAAAGGCTTTAGTGTAAATAGACACTGTATGTAAATACAGTGTTTCATGGGGCATTGGAGTACCTTTCTTACAGTCAGTCTGGTCAACAGACACCTGTTGTTCAGGCATCATTCTGTGTCCTAGCTATTGTAAACAGTGCTGCAATGAGCCAGGCTAGTAAAGAAACTGCATAAGGCATAGTCTTCATTTGAAGAGCCTGTTCGTTACGTTAACTTAACAAAGCGAATGGTGGTAATTACATACAGCACTTCCTTGCTGAAAGAAGGCACACATTTGTACAGCACAGTGATTTAGAGGTACCCAAAGGAGAGTGAGTAAGCAAGGTGGGTACTGTTTTCTTTTCTGAACTGACTGTAATGTCAAGAATTAACTGTGACTTTCAAGGTTGAAAGAATAAGGACAGATGTTATGTGTTTACTCATCAAGGCTTGAGGAAGGATTGCTCTCTCTCTGACAGTTACAGGCCAAAGGAAGGCGTATTGTTGGCCGGCTGATCTAACAGCTCTTCTGTATCATTCCACTAGTGAGCAACAAGCGTAGTCATTGTCCTGCGTTCCATCTTGAACAGTTGGGGTCAGCAGTTTCTTTATCAGAGCAACCTGGATTAAATGCACTCATCTATGATTAACACATTG
Organism: Balaenoptera musculus; assembly: GCF_009873245.2. Classification (NCBI taxonomy): domain Eukaryota; kingdom Metazoa; phylum Chordata; class Mammalia; order Artiodactyla; family Balaenopteridae; genus Balaenoptera; species Balaenoptera musculus. The sequence goes on along the minus strand of NC_045801.1, from coordinate 81,000,916 downwards.
TAATATTCAAATTGTAATTTATAAAGGCAAGCCAGAACATTATTGAAAGCTAGCTTTTTTAAAAAACCAGCAGTAATTCAAAACAGTGCTTCAGCTGTGGGTTGCAATAAATACTTCCAGTGTTTATAAACCTTTCCGTACAGTGTCTAGGAAAATTCCCCATGTTCTGACTAATATAATAAGACCAGATTCCTTGACTATCACTGGAGGTGCATCCTAAACATTCTGTGCTGTGTTCTGGGCTCTTCCTCTGCTGCCTAAGGTAGAAAGTGTTATGTCGACCAGTGGAGGCGCGTCTGCCTCACCGACTTCACCTGTGTCGTGAGCGCTTATAGCGTGTGACCTACTCCATTATCTTTGCTGTGAGAGGGACATAATGAGAAGCATCTTTTAAAAAAAATATTTGTTTATTTATTTATTTTGGCTGCGTCAGGTCTTAGTTTGCAGCACGTGGCATCTTTCGCTGTGGTGTGTGGGCTCTCCAGTTGTGACACGCGGGCTTAGTTGCCCCGCGGCACGTGGGATCTTAGTTCCCCGACCTCGAGCCGGCGTCCCCTGCATTGCAAGACAGATTCTTAACCACCGGACCACCAGGGAAGTCCCGAGAAGAATAGCTTTTTTAGCTGTACTTGTATAATTGCCGTGCCCTTACCTAGCTGGTTCATTCAAGTCCCAAATTCAGTGTCTCTTTATTTAGCATTTTGATAGATTCCAGAATAAATAATTTCTAAGCGTGAACCTCATTTAGTGTATTAAAGAAAACACTTGTATTGACCACTAGTAGATTTTTAGTTATCATTTAGAAGAGAAGACTTCCATTTTCCTTTAGTAACTTCCAGTATCAGAAATTCCAGCTATTTTATAAGACAAACAACCAAAAAAGCATTTATGTGGAGCAGTGAGCACCTTGAAGCTATCTATCCAGGAGATAATCAATAAATGCCTGTTGTCTGATAGAAACTCATTTTCATAAGACTAAATACAGGAGATTTGAAGAGCACATAACACATCGTTTGTCTGATGCAGGTATTCGTTGACCCACAACATTGATATGTAACTAAGGGCGGGAGCTCTTAAAAAGTTTGTGACTATTATATTTCTGGAAAATGGATTTATATCATCCATACGATAAGGTATATGTTTGCTTTAGAGCTGACTGAGAAAATGTCTTATAGTTTTAGGATTGCCTGTGAAACACTGTGCCACCCTGGGCCTGTTCTCACTCCTGGTGAGGCGACTCCAAAGCCTGTGGAGGCTCTAGAACCACTTCAGCTTCCTTGCCGGCCGTCTGAACGTACTTGGAGAGCAAACAAGCCACTGTTGGCTTCCCCGCCCCTGCGACTAGGAGAAATATACATGTTACCCCAGAGGTGTATTTATGTGGCTTTTATCACCAGTTCTTTCCAGCCTGTCAATGGCTGATTTGACAGAGCTTGGTAAGAAAATAGCACTAATTAGCCAAGAAAACATACAGTGTTCTATGATGGTAGGCATTGCCCCAACTTTAGCCAACTGTGTGTGGTGCTTACCCAGGAGACTGAGAAAATGTAGCTGGTTCAATGAAAAATTAAAACATTTTTTGGAAAAAGGAATTAAACCATTTGCACTAATAGTGGAGAATTCAGAACACAGAGAACATTATATAACACTGTTTCAAAAGCACGGACCTGCCATGACCTAAGTGAAAAAGAAGGTCTAGTGACAAAACTAGAATTATGGCCCAGGTTTCCCAGCTGAGAATATTAGCATTTATTCTCTCTGAACCCAGAACTCTTGGTGAATTCCTTTTTTTTTGGCCACACTGTGCAGCATGTGGGGTCTTACTTCCCCAACCAGGAATCGAACCCGTGCCCCCTGCAGTGGAAGTGCAGTGGAATCTATAATTCTGTAACTTGGAGTGAATTGCATGGCTGGTAGGCTAATATCACCAACACACCCTATTTAAAATACAGGAAAGGCAGAAGGAATATGATTTAACATGCATAAATATATAATGACACCCTGAGGAAAGAAGTATGCATAGGTATTAAGAGTTCTCACTTCCACAGTGGTTATGACGCACTCCATGGTCCATTTGCCCTGGCAGCCAAAGTCTGGTACCTGGTGTGTTGAATATACTGCAGAGGTGCTGGCACAGCATGGCAGACGAGGAGGGCAAAACCAGTGCTGAGTGAATGCATTGTTGTTACTCTTTCCTGACAGAAAGGGTTCCGTGTAATCACCCTGCTGCCCTGTGGCAGGTGATCCCTCAGGGTTGTTGCTGGACCTGGCAAGCTGCACTCTGACAGGTCAGTAGTGGTGTTTTAGCCTTTGCCACCACGATCCTGCTTGTGACCCACCAGACAAGCTCTGGATCTGGCTCTGTAAAGAATCAGACAAGTATTTTTTTTTAAGTCTTTATTGAATTTGTTACAATATTGCTTCTGTTTTATGTTTCGGTTTTTTTGGCTGCAAGGCATGTGGGATCTCAGCTCCCCGACCAGGATCGAACCGCACCTCCTGCCTTGGAAAGCGAAGTCTTAACCACTAGACCGCCAGGGAAGTCCCCAGACAAGTATTTATAGGTGATTTATCATGTTCTCCTGGTTTTTGAGAGTCTCCTCTTTTCCAGGAAGCATTCAGCTGGGACACAGATATTCTCTGTCATTCTTTGTCCCCTGACCGTCTCTCTCTCTCTCTTTTTTTTTTTTTTTAATAAAATGTACAAATGTCTTTTAATTTTAATTTAATTTTATTTTTTTTTTATTATTTTTGACTGTGTTGGGTCTTCATTGCTGTGCGTGGGCTTTCTCTAGTTGTGGCAAGTGGAGGCTACTCTCTTTTGCGGTGCACGGGCTTCTCATTGCGGTGGCTTCTCTTGTTACGGAGCACAGGCTCTAGGCGCGTGGGCTTCAGTAATTACGACACGTGGGCCCTAGAGTGCATGGGCTTCAGTAGTTGTGGCACGTGGGCCAGTAGTTGTGGCTCGTGGGCTCAGTAGTTGTGGCTCACGGGCTCTAGAGTGCAGGCTCAGTAGTTGTGGTGCACAGACTTAGTTGCTCTGCGGCATGTGGGATCTTCCCAGACCAGGGATCGAACCCGTGTCCCCTGCATTGGCAGGCGCATTCTCAACCACTGCGCCACCAGGGAAGTCCCCCGACAGTCTCTTTGTCAGCTCTTCCATCATCTCCTTTTCCCCTTCGTGATCATCCGTCTAATCTTTGGTTCTTCATCAAGCAGTTTGGCTTACACTGTTACCTGTCTTTGCTACTGGGTCAAATGGACGTTGAGATGTGCCCTCGAGGACTAGTCCCAACTACCCAGCTAAGCAGTCATGGCCACCCACAGGTCAGTGCGAGCCATACCTCATGCCATCTCTGGGCACGTTGGACCCAAGATGCACATGAAGCTCTGCTCATCTGTCAGGCCTTTTCTGAGGGGAGCTGCAAAGCTATAACACACATATTTCCAGCTGCTACCCCATGTCATATCAGCCCATCTGAAAGCTAGGCTTGACATTTTTCCACTTCAGATTACTTGTCATGCAGACTTTCCCATGAGGCCGTAAGTGAGGGTTGAGGGAAGGATGGCCGCTATGGCAGGAGCAGGTAAAGTAAGCATGGGTTGCTTCCAGAATCCAATGAGCGATACTAAGATTTGTGCCCCTTTTTTGGTGGTAGTAGATGAAAAGTGCAACATTTTTTCACTTTGGAGGAAATACCTCAAAATGCCCCAGATCCTAGCACCACTGGAAATTTTACTCAGGGAGCAACTCCTGAATTTTTCTAGTGTTTTTCTTCTATCCTCTGGTACACACTTGTACTACCAGCATGTCCTAGGGTACCTTTTATTTCCTGCTAACAGATCCTATCAGTATGATGCCATCTTGTCCTGTGGGGCAGTGAGATGATAATGTTCCTGCAGACTGAGTTATGGTGCAGCACCAGGGTTGACATAGCACTAGGACAACAGGTGGAAGTACCCTGCTGCCTGCCAGGTGAAAGCAAGTAGCTTTGTGTTTTCTCTGCTGGTTGGAATAGGAAGACACACATGCACATTCACATTTACCTCTCAAATCGGTAGCTGGAAATCAGGTCAGGGAACGGGTTGATTTGCTCCAGTATTGATAGAATCCACAACCGGATCTGCAGCAGCAGTGGGAATTGCTCCCTGATTAAGCTTGTGATAATCCGCTGTCGTTCTCAAAGCTTGTCTGTCTTCCGCGGAGGCCCGATGCCCACAACAGGAGGTGTGATAGGAATCACGAGCCTGTACCTTTCAAGCCTCCAGGGGTGGTATTAATCTTTGTGATTCCTCAGAAGATGCAGTATTTCTTTCGTTTTTATTTTGCAGGGAAGAGTTTTGGATTTCTTTCCAGCTCTTCTGATCACAGCAGTTCTCATTACATGAATCAAGGTGCAAAGGTGGAAGTTCTGCCCATTTCTGAGTATATGTTTCATCTACAAACTCAGAATCTGGGCAGATAATCATAAGAAAAACTCCATTTGTGTTTGTCACTCATAAAACCTTCAATTTAACCGGTAGAGCACAGAGGTATTAAGTCCTCAAGGATCAACATTAGATCAGGGACAGTGTCCAATAAATCCTGAAAGGTCTAGATTTCCCTTTCTACAATGCACAGTTCTCCCAAAAGTTATACTTTGGGAAAGAGTAGTAAGAAGAGTTAAATGACATGATTATGGTATCAATGAAGGGTTCTTTCCTAAAGGACCCAGCCACTCTTTGAGTTAGGGGCTCTAGGACGGCTCCTGACTCAGGCTGGGACGCAGAAGAGAGGCCCTGGACATTGTCATGCTTGATCAGACAGGACCTCTGTCACTTACCCTACAGATCAGATGGGAATTTCTTAGGATTCTCAGCTCTTCTGGTCCTAGATATCTCTCATTAACTGTCTTCCACCAAATATCCCTATAGCTCAAATCATAACTTGGGTCCTTTGGGTTCTTATGTGTGCTCTGCCTCTGGATACTTAGCTCCGCTGCCTCAGCTTTTCCTTACCTCATTGAAATCAGGGAGCCTATTTCAAGGGCAGCCTCTGCAATACTGACCTTCTTCCCCATGGCTCCCTGAGGGGTAGAGTTAAGAGGTGGGTGAGTAGGACACATGACAGATCTCCCTCTCCCTCCTTCATATTTCTACCTCTGAGACATTACTGGCAACTAGATATTCTGATTTCTATTCTGGGCTATTGTTATACCATGCAGAAGGCAGGAAGTTTGAGTTACTTTGATTTAGGGCTTTTACGGGAGAGTTCCCCTTACAGACGGACACTTGGGCAACTGTAATGAATTCCCAGTTTCATCCTTGGGATGCGTTTATTAGTGACATATTACAACACCTAATAGACAGAAGCTAATCAAGTAACTTCCCAGAGTACTTTCTTGTCTGTTTTCTTATTTCCTCTTCAGATAACCTTCGTGGTATAAGTAGGACTAGATTCTTATAGATGAGGAAACAGATTCAGAAAAGGTAATTAACTTTTCTGGAGGCAGAACTAGGACTAGAACTTACATCCCTTTACTTCTTACCTTGTGCTCTTTCTTTCCAACACGCACCTTAATGGGAGGTGGGTAAGTTCACACATATAATATGGCACACAGGCGCACACATGTGCCTCTATCCAGGAACTACAGTTTACAGTCATGGTAGATGTTGATTGCTCCTAATAACAGCATGTATTATTAATATATTTGCAAATATGTTAACAAATACACTTGATAAAAATCTAGGAAGTTACAAATGAAAATTGTAAGAAGATTATGTGTATGTTTGTTTTTTCTCTGTAATATTTACACCTTTCAGTTTCTATCTGTATACAATAATTCTCTCTAGAGAAAATGCATCTACTAATTTCTAAAGCATCCTTGAATGGGCCTTTCATCTCTTTTTCCTGTGAGAGGGTTTGGAGACAGGTTGCGGGGTTGTTTAATTGAGCAGGGTCTGCGGGTTGAAGCCCAGACTGTTTTCTTGCCCGTCTCACCCCATCTGCACGCTGATGCCCAAGGTGATCGGTCTGCTGATCATCGTTGTTAAGTCACTTTTTCCTTGTTTTTTTTCTCCCAAGAAACAAACAAAAATTTTGAATATCAGTGGTAAATATACTTCATAAAGCCAGCTCAGTACCCCCCAATCCATCTTTAAAGCGTAACATGGAGTTCTTAGTGTGATTTAGTGCAGGCCTCAGCTGTTATCTCATTTGAGGGGTTTTGCTGGAGGCTGGAGTTTCCCGACAGCCCTGACCGCAGAGAGGTGGAATGTGGGGCTGACGTCACAGCCGGTCCTGGGAATGTTTTGCATTCCTCTTCCTGGCAGTGGTCAGGTGGCTTCCAGCAAGAATGAAGGACAACAGCTTCCAAAGAAGAAAAAGAGAGAGGAGGAAAAGAACAGTTTATAATCAGACTGTTGTGGGGGAGGCACTTTTATTCTGAGCCAAAACTGAAATTAGAAGCAGATGTCTTACATTCTGATGCTGCACGAATGTTAAATGCATTTTATTAATGACTGTAATAGCTGAGGTATTTGGCTTTTTATTGAACTTAAGTTTTGAAACTCTCTTTAAGAATTGTGGAAAAACAACTTCTTGTAGCTGACATTTTTAACTGCGAAAGCAGCTTTCTGACTGTAAAGGGGGAAAATGGCACACAGAGACACAGGCGCTGTAGTTAATGGACAGGCTGTTTTAAAGTCTGTTAATCTAAAAAATCACTTCTGAAACATAAAACCTCTGTAACCTGTTAATGTATTTTGTGCTAGTCAAATAATTTCGATCCACTAATTAGGGGAGAGAGATATTCTATTAAAATATCTGCCACAGAAGTTTTTTTCCCAAAAATATTTACACTTCCACTGTTATTTTTGTATATTATGTTACTGGCCAAGTCAGATATTCAAAACAAAACTTAGCAGACCCTTAATATAACACACACAGGTTTTCCAAAGTCGTGCCGCTCTGCCGTGGTGTGTGCCGCAGAACCCCGCACAGTGACTGAGTTCAGTTTTCAACGTCGTTTTCCTGTCTTCTAGGTGCTGAAGTGCCGGTGTTCACATTGGTTGTACTGGATTAGCAAATCACTATTTGTCTATGTGTTTTAAAATAAAATACTTCATTCTTTTTTTTTTTTAACAATGCCTTTCAGTAGATTCTCACTTATTTTGATGTAACAGCAGTTACATTAAAACAGTTCTCCAGTTTAGGTGAAATGTGTTTGAATACTTCCTGTTATACATTGAAATGGAAAGTTGGCTTCCTGTGTAGGTCATGTTGCTGGTGAGGAATTTCCAGAAATGTGGAGAAGTGCTGAGTCATAGTGTACAATGGACTGATCCTGCTGCAGTAAGGCTTCAAGGGAGTTTTCTGAGCTCCTGGTTGAAGCAAGCAAAATATGCCTGTGTTAATGTGCTACTTTATTTTTAGATGTAGCAGTGGGGGTGGAGGAGAGGCTGTTGGTTGGGGTAAGATCCTTGCTAATAGCTTTAAAATGACTAAAATTTCTAGGGTTAGGTGTGTGTCTAAATGTGTTTTTCTGCAGTCTATTATTAGAGTTTGGAAAACAGGTTGTTTTTTGTTATAGTTACCTACCACTGTGCTCTCCGGGTCTTGCCCCACACGTGAACCCCATGCCCTCAGGCTGGGATGGTGACTGGCTGTGGGCTCTATAAAATGTTAGTGATGGTGGTGCCTGCATTCGGGGGATTGGTCCAGAAAAAGGTCTGTGGTATTGTGTCCTTTATGTCTATGATCAGGAGTTCCTGAATCTAATGGTAACAGTTTCTTTAAAACTTTAAATATTAGCTGTCAGGAGTTAAGAGAATAACTAGGATTTCTTGCATTTAATGTGCCTGGCTCTGTCCTGGTGGTTTTACTTTTGTTAAATTGTCTAAATCTGAAGTTACTGGCTGAGATTTATTTTTCATTCATTTGGTATGGAGATGTCTGCTAGATTTGGGGGAGAGGGGCTTTCTATAACAAAAATTCACTTCTAAACACAAATCTAATCTTATAAAGTTAATATTCATCCATCAATTCCACAGACACTTGCTGAATAACTGCCCTGTGCCAGGCTGGTTCTGCTGGGTGCTGGGTGCTGAGTACTGGGTGCTGTGGAAAATGTGCTCCTTGTTCCCCCTTTGAGGGAAGTGGGGTGCTGCAGGCCCAGAGCAGGGAACACGTGTTCATGATTGTGTGCAGCATTCCTTTATGGCTGTTATGGTAGAATTCTGCAGGTATAGTGAGGCACAGGGAAGGGGGATACTCAGATCTGTGCCAAATTCTGTGGGGTTGGTTTCTTTTGATATGATTCTGAGGATGTCAGAGTTGATGGTGGAAAGTAATTTGAGTAGGCAATGCGAAGAAAACAATCTGATAAGGGAGATGAGGGAAATACTAATGTACGTGTGACAGGCACTAAGACTACTTAAAAGGAAATTTAATAAACATAAATGATATACTGCAGATCGTTTCCTTCGTATATACACATGCAGCTCACAAAACAACATGCCTGCCCTTTCTGTCTGAGGTCTGCCTTTCTCACACATTGCTAAAGAGTTTGAATGGCTGTTTGTTACCAAGTAATCATGGAATCATAGAACATGTTTTAAAACTGTTTCCTGTGATTTTGAAGGTTGACAAAAGGAAGAACACATGTTCTTCTTGTGAGCAGAGCCCCTGCCTTCAGGGAGGCACGTGCGGCCCGCAGGCTCGGCCCGCAGGTAAGCCCCACTGAGCAGTTGTTCTGGGTAGCTCTCCTTGTCTCACCTGAACACCACCCAGTGTCACCTTCTGCTAAACAGTGCAAAAGGAGTCATTGACCTGTTTTGAGGGGTGCTTATGAGGAATTACGAAGAGAATGAAATTCATATTTCAAAACGCAGGTATAGTTCTCTACCTTTCTAAGTGTGTGTTCTCTGATCACGCAGCAGAGAAGACCCTTGCCAACCTCTGCTGGTGGTTGTGTGTGAGAACTGAATGAGCACCAGCAGGTGGTAGCCGTCAGCTCTGATGCTGGCAGTGACGCAGGGGCACCTAGGGCCTGTCACACCATCCACACAGGGTCCTCGGGGAGTCTACAAAGCCCAGGGCCGGAACCATCACATATACAGGACTTCACATTTAATATGCTTTTTGTCCATTGTTCCCAATTACTCCCTGCAAGTCTACGTACTAAATTGTGTAAACTACCTTTCTATGCATATCTCATAAGTGTGTAGAAATTTAATGTTTGTTGACGGAATAAATGAAGTTGCTCTACTTTAAGGCAAAAGTACATTTTTCACTCTGTAAACTCTCATGTATATACACACATAATCCATGATATGTTTTTTTAAAAAACTGTGGTAAAATATACATAACATAAAATTTACCATTTTAATATTTTTAGGTATGTTCACTGGTATTAAGTACATTCATAACGTGGTGCAGACATCACCAGTATATGGAACTTTTTCATCATCTCAAACAGAAACTCTGCACCCATTAAACAATAATTCCACATTCTGTCTCCCCAGTCACCACCTCCCCCCACCCAGCTCCCGGGAACCTCTGTTATACCTTCTGTCTCTATAAATTTGCCTATTCTAGGTAACTCATATAAGTGGAGTCATACACTGTTTGTCCTTGTGTGTCTGGCTTATCTCACTTAGCATAATATACTCAAAGTTCATCCATGTTGTGGCATGTCAACATTTCATTCCTTTCTAAGGTTGAATAATATGCCATTGTATGGATGGACCACGTTTTGTTTATCCGTTCACCTGTTGATGGACATTGGAGTTCTTTCCACCTTTCAATTATTGTGAATAATGCTGCTATGAACATTGATGTACAACTGTGTTTCAGTCCCTGCTTTCAAGTCTTTTGAGTATACATCTAGGAGTGAAAATGGTAGAGCATATGGTAATTCTATGTTTAAGTTTTTGAGGAACTATCATAGTTTTCCACAGCAGCTGTACCATGTTGCATTCCCACCAGCAATGCACAAGGGTTCCAGTTTCTTGACATCTTCACCAATATTTGATATTTTCCTTTGTTTTTAAATAACCATCCCAACAGGTGTGAGGTGGTGTTTCATCCTGGTTTTGATTCGCATTTCCTTAATGACTAGTGATGTTGAGCGCATGATCCACTTTTAAATTCTGAAATAGCCCCAGTAAACAATTAAAAGTCTGCAGCAAAGATGAAGAGTTCCTCATCAGACCTTCTTTACTCCAATTGCAGCCTCCCCAGCCCACAAACACAGTTTCTTGATGTAATTTGCATCTATGACTGAAGGCTGGGGCCACTGCTCTCAGGGCTCAGAAAAATAGAAAAGGTTCTTTTCCAATCAGGTAACTGTTGGACAACATGTTCTTTTGCTGCATTTGTATCAAATTCATTAGGTATCCAAAATGATTATGTTCACTTACACTGACTAGTTTTCTTAGAAAAACCAAGCTTTTAATTTAAAGCTATAGGTAGGCATTAAATAATTGGGAAAAAAAAGGTCTGTGTAGTGAGGACATACTAAAATCATGAAATCAATGAAATGTTTACTTATTTCTCCAGTAATTTTATGGTTTAATTATTTATATTTAATGCTTTATACATTTATATTTAACACTTTAATGTATTTTGGTGTGTAATATGAGGTAAAGATCAATTTTAATATTTTCCAAATAATTTTATCAGCTTCACTTCCTGAATAGCTTTCCTCTGCTGACTAAATGCTTCTCTTATCACTCGTTATATTCCTGTGTATCCTAGGACTTATTTCTTTGCTCTGTATTCTGTTGTGTTTTGTTGTGTTGTGTTGAGAGTCTGAAAACCTTGCCATAAAATCAGTGCCTTGCTTCTGTGTGTGTGAATAATTTATAAATAGATATGCTTGATTGGGGGACAGAATGTTTTAAAATTTAAAAACAAGGTACACAATCAGTGTCAAAGACAACAACCAAGCTAGTCCATGAACACAACATCTGGCAGATTTTTGAATTTTACTCTTGCCATTGCACTTGACTCTTGTACTTTCAGCAGCACGGATTCATCCCACCCTGCAGGGGGGATAGTTACTGAAGGACAACCTGACTTTATTGCAGATACATAGTCTCGTGCATGGACTTCACTATGGAGGATCTGTTGCTTGACACTCACTTTTCTTTGTTTCTCAGTTTTCTTGAGAAACTGTAAAAAGGAATTTTAGAGCAAGGTGCTTCTTATAACATACAGGGAGACCTTTTTCTTTTTTTTTAAAGTACTGCATTGATCAACTAGGTCTTTAAGGTTCCGCTGGCTTGCTGATGATCAGTTTAACATGTGTAAGCCCCAAGGAAGGCAGGGCCCTGTTCAGGTCATCTTTTTACTTCGTACTCAAACCGGCACACGTTCTTTTTTCATTTTTACTGGGGTATAGTTGATTTACAATGTTGTGTTAGTTTTTGCTGTACAGCAAAGTGAATCAGTTATACATATACATATATCCACTCTTATTTAGGTCATTACAGAGTATTGAGAAGAGTTCCCTGTGCTATACACTACTATATATACTACTATATATGGTGTGTATGTGTCAATCCCAATCTCCCAATTTATCCCTCCCTGCATTCCCCCCGGTAACCATACGTTTGAAATTGGCACACATTCTAAGTGTTTGTTTGATATGAATGAAACAAAACTTAAATTGTTGAATTTTGTGCTTATATCAAGTAAGCTGAAGAGTGGTTTGTTCATTTTAGAATTTATCTTGAGAATCTTTGCTCCGTGATTTTTTTTTTTTTTAATTTATTTTAGTTTTGGCTGTGTTGGGTCTTTGTTTCTGTGTGAGGGCTTTCTCTAGTTGCGGCGAGCGGGGGCCACTCTTCATCGCGGTGCGCGGGCCTCTCACTGTCGCGGTGGCCTCTCTCGTTGCGGAGCACAGGCTCCAGATGCGCAGGCTCAGTAATTGTGGCTCACGGGCCCAGTTGCTCCGCGGCACGTGGGATCTTCCCAGACCAGGGCTCGAACCCGTGTCCCCTGCATTGGCAGGCAGACTCTCAACCACTGCGCCACCAGGGAAGCCCGCTCCCTGATTTTTTAGTCTCAGTACTTGGTGCTGGTTCCCACCTCTCCTAGTCTAACCTGTGGCAGCCCAAGACAGCATGCAACAGATGGCATGAAAATTCTTGTTCCTTTGAAAAGAAGCTAATCATGTGTAATGCTTCATGTGGGTTATTTCCTTTAATCCCTAATAGAAGTGTCAGGGAGACATTACTATCTTAAATTTGCAGATGGGGAAACTGAAGTCAGGGAGATGAGATAATTTGCTAAATGTCCGGTGCTAGTGAGGCTTGCAGAGCTGTGTGACAGGGCAGGTCGGAGTCCAGAGTGGAATTCTGGTTACCTGACTTCAGAAAGGAGCCCCATCTTTGTCTTAGGCTTGCTTTAGTGTTGAGCACACAGAGGGCCTAGGATGTCACGTTTTCTTGAGCTTTTTGTAGTCTGTTGATGAGAAGGGAAAATGTTAATGACCTTGAGAAAATGTAAACAAACTGGATGAGGCTCAAAGAGTTTTCTAGGGATGTGGCTGCAGCTTTACCTTTTCCTGACATGCTGTACAATTTCCATATTAATGTGGACGTGGCCTTTTCAAGGCTTTGCTTTTTTAGGGGAAAATGCATGGGTAGCATTTTGAGAATGACTCTTGGATCCAAGTCATCTCCCGGCAGAGAGGCTCCGCAGAGTGGGTGTCAGATCAGAGGCAGAGCGGGTAGAGTCCAGTAGAGGGGCGGCTCCAGGGACACGTTGAGGATGACCTCATTCAGTTCTACTGTAGACATTTGATTAAGTTGCTTTGATGAATAAATAGTAATAACTATCTTCCTTTCCTTACTACTTTCTCCTTAAGAGCAAATAATTAAAACCAGAAATTTCTGTCTTGGGTGCTGTGGAACGTACATTGTTGTAAGTGAAGGAAATACAGAATCTGCGAGGAGGAGTTCAGAAAAAATACCCAGACATTTTTGTTGTTCTAACAGAGGGGCGATCCATTTTGTATGTGGAAGCATTCCAGTTAGTTTTTGTGGATAGAAATCTAATGGGCAAGATAGGGTAGCATTGTGTGTTGATGAAGGATGCGCCTAGACCTTAGGAATGTGTGAGCAGGAGGAGAATCTTAGCCCTAAGAGGATCGTGCTGTTCCCGCCGGCTCCTCGCTTAGGTAGCCACACGCTTTGACTGTCTGGCCCGCGTGGCACTGTTAACGCGTGAGCAGTCGTATGGACCTGCGTGTGTTCACTTGCATGGTCTCTGTCCCCAGATGTGTGAGCAAAATAATAATTTAAAAACTCATGTATTTTCCATATGTGGTTGTCAGCAGCAGGAAGAGCTGCTGAAGGCTTGGTCAGAGGCAGCGTGGAAATGCGAGGGCCTGTGAGCTCGGGAGGGGGCTCTTCCCAGCTGCCAGAGTGGCCTTAGGCTGACCGGTCTCCCCTCCACTGTTTGCAGGATTGGCTGGGCTACAGATGTGTTCATGTCAAAACTCACAAAATTACCACTGTGTTGTGTGCACCGTATTCTATTGTTTTCTTTTTTTTTAAAAAGACAAAAGTAGAAAGTATTTATTGAATTTTTAAAACATGATTTAAAAATCCATCTTTATATTATTATTTTTTAATCCTAAAAAGTGTTTTATTTACTGAATGTCCTTGTTTTTGGATAGTTTTTTGTTTTCTTCTCTCCAGGTAGCAATGTTCTGCTTCTGACAAAGCTCTTTATTACATATTATTTGTGAAATCTACAATAACCTAATGATGTTTCTGCCACATTGTTTTAAAAGCAAGATTTAAAATATAGACTCTTTTAAAGTTTTTTTGTTTTTGGTTTTTTAAATTTATTTATTTATTTACTTATTTATTTATGGCTGTGTTGGGTCTTCGTTGCTGCACGGGCTTTCCCTAGTTGTGGCGAGCGGGGGCTACTCTTCGTTGCGGTGCGCGGGCTTCTCATTGCGGTGGTTTCTCTTGCTGCAGAGCACGGGCTCTAGGCACGCGGGCTTCCGTAGTTGTGGCTCACGGGCCCTAGAGCGCAGGCTCAGTAGTTGTGGCGCACGGGCTTAGTTGCTCCGCACATGTGGGATCTTCCCGGACCAGGGCTCAAACCCCTGTCCCCTGCATTCGCAGGGGGGTTCTTAACCACTGTGCCACCAGGGAAGTCCCTCTTTTAAAGTTATAAGGCAATTTTTTCTTTCACAATTTGAACCTTGGTGCTGGTTTGGTGTATTTTCACCTAAATTCCATTTTATGAGCTTCCTGGTATTTTATTGAAAACCTGTTTCATTTTATTTGACCCTAACCAGATCAGTAAGATGGAGGCATTGCACACAGGTGGTCTTTGGTAGGATTGTGGCCACAAATGTCAGTTGTGTGGCCTGAGAATCTGGCTTGGGAGTATGGAGGTTTGAAGACTGGGCTTAGGGGGAAAGACCTAGTGAACACAGAGACTTGGGAGCTGTGGCTTTAACACTTGAGCTGTTTCGACCCCCTTGGTTCAGCCGCCAGCCTCTGCTGGGGTTGCCAGTTCAGGGGCTGTTGTCCTTGGACTTCCACTAACTCATGAACATGTTGGTTGGTGCTGCAGATTACATTTGATCCCTGGTGTGAATCACATTGCACCCAGGTTTGCCACTGTTCTCTCTTTATTAGGCCATGCTGTGTAGCTTAAAGATGCCTCTCAATTTTTCTTGTAATAACACCATAAGTCGACTCAATAAGAAGTTCTGACTTCCTCAGGAAGACAGAAGTGCGGTGTGTGGACACCATCCATAACCTAGTTTCCTGGGGGTTACGGTTTTACTCTTTGACACTATTATGAAGCCTTTGCCAGAATTGTGGGCTCTCTGTTTTCTTGTAGCTGAGTGAAGAGATGGCATCTTGTCCCATGAGACAGCACAGTGAGGGCTGGTATTGGTCTGATTCACAATCCTGAATCCCAGTAATGAAAGTCATTTTGGGGATCAGTTCATTGGAATTGACATCTGAGTAGGGTTACCAAATAAAATAGAGGGTACCCAGGTAAATGTGAATTTCAGGTAAAGTACAGGGCATATTCACACTAAAAAATTACTCATCATTTCTCTGAAGTTCACATTTAACTAGCCGTCCTATATTTTATTTGGTAAATCTGGCAACTGTTCACCTGAGGCTGAATTATATAAAATATTAAGAATTCATGCAAAATAATGTCCTTGTGGGGATGAGAAACTTTGCCCCCTTCTTATTCCTCACTTACACCTTGAAGTTAGGGAAGCCTTTACTTCGTGTTATCCCTTCTACACCCCTCCTCCTGTGCACTCAAGTTAAAATGTTTGTGAGGGGCACTTGGCCCACTGTTTCACACGCCTGGCTTCTGTAGTCAACAATGTCATGTAGGTAAGGCCCAGCCTTGGGCAGCAGGCTGAGGTCCTGCCCTCTCCTGACCCCTCCTGGAACCACAGACTCAGCACTTGGGTTTGTCCCTGCTCAAGGGCTATCCCTGGCCAGCCAGAGGCACAGGAGACAGGCATGTAAACCTCCTGGCACATTTCAGGGAGTGCCTGGGCCAAAGTAAGTGGGTGTCTTCCTTCCCTCAGGATCTGAGGTCCCGTATTAAGTTATTCAAGTGACGCAGAGAACAAGAGGGGGGCTGATATGATGTCAGAGGTGGGTCACAGGTCGGAAGGAGGTTGGCGGAATTAGGTAATTATTACTGCCTTCTAAGACTTTGATAATCATTATCCAAAGGGGGAAGAGAGAGCTCCCAGCCCCTACCAGGGCTGCTGTCTGTGGGAATTCAGATGTTCTGCACAGGATTTCTAGTATCATGTGAGTAAAATTTAGTCTTTTATATGGACCTTTTACAGAAGGAAACTTTATTTCCAAAGGCTGTCATTAAAGGTGTAAAGGCCACACTGTGAATTAAGGTGACACGCCCTGTTTTGAATTGGATTTCCTGCTAGTTCTGATCGCAGGCGTTCTTCCCGGACTAGAGTGAACTCAGTTCCAGTGTTTGCTTGTAAAACTGAATCCAGTCATTGTGTTTGTAGTTTGGCTTTCTGCCTGCTATTAAAGTACAGAGCAAACTTCAGCCAGTTACTCCCTATGGTTCTGTGTTCTCCGCAAAGAGCAGGGAAAGGAAAGGGGAAAACCCAAAGGGTGACTGAGTTCATTTACATACAGAGCCAGAGGGCAGCTGTGTGCTGCCTCGTCATCACATGACTCTGTGGAGAATCCTGATATTCCGTTTACTGGAATAGGAGACAGCCTGAAAAAACCCAGAACACAAAAACTGGTCTCTCTCTTTATGGTTCTCGGGTTAGCATTAGCAGCTGAATAACGCACTTCTACTGTGTAACAAATATAGGTGAAAAAATAGAAGGTTTTATATTTCTCCATCTTTTCAAAGTTTCGTGTATAAAGAAAGAGCTATAAGGGAGAGGGCACAAGGCAGGACGATGGTATTGCTGGTTGGTCCAACCCGACTCTGCCCACTGAGCTGTCCTGGAGGGGCCCCAGGTCAGCAGGCTACGATCTGGAATCGTGGGTAAGATCTGCAGGGCTCACCCCTTCTACCTGGAGTGACAGAAAATATGATTCGGTCCGTTCAATGTAACTCCAAACAACCCATGATGACACTTGACAAAACTTGGCTGAGTGTGCATTAGAAAGGATTTTTCTTCATTAAATGTGAGGGGATCCAGAAGGACACAATGGCACCAGCCACCCTGGGTCCCCATAGGAATAAAGTATTTAGAGTCATTCCCCTGAGTTAAACTAAGAACCCCCTAATTTGGGGAAAGGACAGAAAGGGAGGATGGGCTGTGCAGCTGCTGCTCCAAATCCGCTCCCTCACCGAGGCGGCACCACGTGGAGCGGAAATGAGAGGTGTGGAGATGATGCCCCAGGCGTGGTGACGCCATGCTGCCCTGGTGACATGTCAGCCTCTGTATCTCTTGCTGCCCTGATTTTATTTAATTCTGGTCTGGCCCATCGGGCTAGAGCCAAATTAACCTTTTCCTTAGACTTCCTTTTCTTTAAATGGAAGAGATTTGAGTGTTTAATTGAATAAATATCAGTAAATTTTGAGTTTTTTATTAGCGAAGAGCAAAGAGCCCTGCTACCTTTCTGCTACTTTGCTAGGTGCTAAGAGAAAATCAGAACATCAGAGACATAGATTTTGGCCACCAGGAGCCTATGGTCTTCTTTTGGATAGAAACCCTAAAACGCAGCAAACTGTCAGCTAGCAGTAGAATGTGGACAAAAAGCAAAAAACCCAGCTTCCTGCTTGGATGTTTTATGGAGATGGTACATTAAACCAGATGTGCAGAAATGAAGAAATGGTTGACAAATTTCCCAAAGCTACCGTGGAGTGCTGTAGGGATGGTGCATCTGGATGCCCAGGAAGGATAACAAGATGAGTTTAAAAGGCCAAAGTGAAGCAGTCAAAAACAGGAATTCTGACTACGTTTCTGGTCGGACATACAAGGAACTTGGAAGTCATCACTCGCATTTTCACAACAAGAAAAAAGCTGAAGAAACATAATCAACAACTGTTTTAGATCCAACAGAGAATTGAAGTCATAGGGCATATACCACTGCCCCCAAAATTAGAGAGACAGAGAGGAAGGTGTAGAGACTCGCAGAAGCCCCGGAGCAAAAACATCCACTGGAACCAGAGCTGGGGTAGAAAAACTGTAACTGTAGTAGACAGACAGACTGCTGTGGGGACTCAGTGCCTGCGAGTTAAAGACTCCAGGGCCCCTTCGTGGTTGCAGTTTTGTGAGGTTACCTCCCGGAGTCCTGCCAGGTGCTCACAGTGAAGATCAGAGAAAATTCCCCTCAGGCCCCTGGCGTGGAGGGGAAAGAAACCATTTTGAAAGGCGCGGGGGCACTCTGTACTTCCTAACAAGTCCTGCCCTCCGGAGACGATGTAACCAGAGCCTAGCAGAGCTGGCGGGGAAGGGAGATACCCAGCTCCAGGTTCCTCCCGTCTTCCTGTCTCACCTGAGGGGGGCAGGAAGCTGAGAAGCCGTTGTGAAGGTCCCAGTCCAGAGGCTCAGGCTTACTAACAGGCTGAGCCCTAATCATAGGCTCTAGAACACTTTCCCTAACCCCACACCTCACCACTACCTCAGGGCTCCTGTACAATGTCAGAGGAATAAAACTGAAAGAGCCACACATCTCAGACCTCATTTAAGAAGCAGCCTCGGGACCTCCCTGGTGGTCCAGTGGTTAAGAATCTGCCTTCCAATGCAGGGGACGCAGGTTTGATCCCTGGTCGGGCAACTAAGATCACACATGCCACGGGGCAACTAAGCCCGCGTGCCACAACTGGAGAGCCCACGTGCTGCAACTACAGAGCCCACGCGCTGTGGCGCCCACACGCCACAACTACTGAGCCTGTGTGCTCTGGAGCCTGTGCACTGCAACTAGAGGGAAGCCCACACACCACAACCAGGAGCCCACGTGCTGCAACAAAAGGTCCCGCCTGCCACAACTAAAACCCGAAACAGCCATAATTGAATGAATGAATGAGTGAATGAATGAATATATATATATTTATTTATTTATTTATTTATTTATTTTTTAAAGAAGAAAAGGAAGCCTCTAGGGAAATGCAAAGACAACAAGGCAGACAAAAACAGCGACACCAGAGAAGGTTTTTGCTTACGACGACTACAGCTACAGCAAGCAGTAAAAGATAGTGTAGCTCCTCATCAGGTAAACATAAAGTCTCACGCTGAAGGCCTGCACTCCTCAGTTCCTTTGACCCAGGACATCATGTCTGGCTTTCAACAAAAAATTGCAAGGCATTCTAAAAGGCAAAAATCATAGTTTGAAGAAAAACAGAGCAAGCATTAGGACCAGACATAGATGTGGCAGAAATATTGGAATTAATCAGACTAGGAATGTCAAACAGCTGTGCTTAGTATGCTGGGGGCTGTAAAGGAGAAGGTGGACAGCATGCAGGAACAGATGGGTAGTGCAAGCCGAGAGATGGAAACTCTAAGAAAGAATCAAAAGGAGGTGCTAGAGATCAGAAGCACTGTGACAGAATGAAGCGTGCCTTTGGTGGGCTCATCAGCCAGCTGAAGGTGGCCAAGGAAGCAATCCATGAGCTGGAAGAAACGTCAGTAGAACTTCCAAAACTGAACTGCAAAGAGAAAAAAGGAATGATGCAAAGGGAATATAATATTCAAGAACTGTGGGACAGTGACAAAAGGTGTTAAGGTACAGGTGATGAGAACACCAGAGAAGAAAGACAGAAAGGAAAGAAATATTTGAACCAATGTAATGACTGAGAGTTTTCCAAAATTAGGATAGGCAACCAACTACGGATCCAGGAAGCTCAGAGAACATCAAGCAAGATAAATAAAAACAAAATCTATACCTAGGCATATCATATTCAAATGCAGAAAATCAAAGAAAAAAATCTTGAAAGAGTTCAAAGGGGTAACAACACTTCACCTATAGAGAAGTAAGGATAAGAATTGCATCAGACTCCTTAGAAATTATGCGAGCAGGAAGAGGGTATAGTGAATTGTTTAAAGTATTGAAAGGAAAAAACACCAATTTCAAATCCTAATCTAACAAAAGTATCCTTCAAAAATAAGAAAAACATAAACACTAACTCAGAGAAGCAAAATCTTAGGGAATTTGTTTACATTAGAGCTGCCTTGCCAGAAATGTTAGAAGAAATTCTTCAGAAAGAAGGAAAATTATATAGGTCAGATACTAGGATCTACATAAAGAAAGTAAGAGCATTAGAGAAGGAATAAAGGTTCAATAAAATATATTTCGTATTCTTAATTCATCTAACCGTTAACAGTTTGTTCAAAACAATAACAGAAAACACGTATTCGGTGATTTTAGCTTGTACGTAAGTGAAATGAATGACAGCAATGCTATAAAGGACAGGAGGGTGGAACTGGAAATACTTCGTTATAGGGTATGTGCACCACCCATAAACCAATACCGTGTTATTTGAAAGTAGATTGAATGAGTTGGAAATGTATATTGCAGACACCAGGGTAACCACTGAAGTTTAAGAAGGAAGTATAATTAATATGCTAAAAGAAGAGAAAAATGAAATACCCAATTTAAAACCACAGAAGGCAGAAAGAGTATAGACAATAATAGGAACAAAGAACAAGAGCAGCAAATAGAAAACATAACAACTATGGTAGATATTGATCCTGTACAGTAGTCACTTTAAACATCAGTGGTCTGGGACTTCCCTGGCAGTCCAGTGGTTAAGACTTCGCCTTCCAATGCCGGGGGTGCGGGTTTGATCTCTGGTCGGGGAGCTAAGATCCCACATGCCTCACAGCCAAAAAACCAAAATGTAAAACAGAAGCAATGTTGTAACAAATTCAATAAAGACTTTAAAAAAAAAGGTCCACATTAAAAAAAAAAAATCTAAAACAAAACAAAACAAATCAATGGTCTGAATTCACCAGTTAAAAGACAGAGACTGACAGAGTGGGAAAAAAATAAAATATAAGTATATGTTGTCTATAAGAAACCCACTTTAAATATAAAGACAGATTTAAAGTAAAAGGATGGCACTGTTGGTGGGAATGTAAATTGGTACAGCCACTATGGAAGCAGCATGGAGGCTCCTCAAAAAATTAAAGATAGAAATACCATGCGATCCAGCAATCGTACTTCTGAAGAAAACAAAAACATTAATTTGGAAAGGTATGTGCACCCCAGTGTTCATTGCAGCATTATTTACAAAAGCTAAGACATGGGGCTTCCCTGGTGGCGCAGTGGTTGAGAATCTGCCTGCCAATGCAGGTGACACGGGTTCGAGCCCTGGTCTGGGAAGATCCCACATGCCGCGGAGCAACTAGGCCCGTGAGCCACAATTACTGAGCCTGCGCGTCTGGAGCCTGTGCTCCGCAGCAAGAGAGGCCGCGATAGCGAGAGGCCCGCGCACCGCGATGAAGAGTGACCCCCGCTTGCCACAACTAGAGAAAGCCCTCGCACAGAAACGAAGATCCAACACAGCCATAAATAAATAAATAAATAAAATTAAAAAAAAATAAAAAAGCTAAGACATGGAAGCAACATAAGTGTCCATCAATGGATGAATGGATAAAGAAGACGGGTTTGTGTGGGAGCGTGTGTGTGTGTGTGTGTGTGTGTTCCGCACAAAATGGAATACTATTCAGCCATGAGAAAAAGAGAAAATCCTGCCATTTGTGAATACACGGGTGGACCTTTCAGACACTATGCTAAATCAAGTCAGACAAAGCAAGATAAATACCATACGATTTCACTTATATATGGAATTTAAAAAGAACAACAACAAAACAAGCTCATAGAACAGATTGGTGGTTACCAGAGGCAGGAGGTGGGAATGGGAGAAAAGGATGGGGAGGGTTAAAATGTACAGACTTCCAGTTATAAAGTAAATGAGTCCTGGAGGTGTAATGTTCGGCATGGTGGCTACAGTTAATAACACTCTGCACATTTGAAAATTGCTACAAGAGTAGATCATAAAGTTCTTGTCACAAGAAAAAAAATTCTGTAACTGTGTATGGTGACCAATGTTAACTAGACTGATTGTGGTGATGATTTTGCAGTGTATATAAATATCTAATCGTGTCACACACCTGAAACTAACATAATGTTATATGTCAGTTATACCTCAATTTTCAAAAAAGTAAATGGATACAAAGAGCTAACGCTTTTGAGTAGCTCTGTTAATTTCAGACAAAACAGATTTCAAATTGAGGAAAATTATCAGAGATAAAGAGGAGCATCACATAATTATAAAGAGGTCAGTTCTGCAAGAAGACATAACACTTCCTAAAAACCAAAATGTGTAAGGCAAAAACTGATGGAACTGCAAGGGGGAAGAGAGGAATTCGTTGTTACAGAGTTGCTGCAACTTAAATACCTGAGTGATACTCAAGAGAAAGCTCCAGGACCTTTGATGGGAGGGAGCATGGGCCAGTGACGGAGTGAGAGAAGGCCTGTGTTTCCAATGGGCAGTTCTGAAAGCAGCTTGAGGGATGAGCTAGAGGTGGGCGGAGACCAATTGGGAAGGCTGTTGTGTGGGACGCCTTGGGGCTGGTATTTAAAGTTGGCAGTACCCCATCAGGGTTGTTTGGATGAGGAAGAGGAAGGGGTCTAAGACGATTCCCAGATTCTGCGTGGGCATCGGCGTGTTGGTGGGACTGTTACGCAAGATAGGAAATACTGAGGCCAGAGAAGACTTCTCGTTCCATTTTGACAGGTTCATTTGAAATCCACGTGGTCTAGTCAACTGTTAGTCAGAGTCGAATG
Organism: Balaenoptera musculus; assembly: GCF_009873245.2. Classification (NCBI taxonomy): domain Eukaryota; kingdom Metazoa; phylum Chordata; class Mammalia; order Artiodactyla; family Balaenopteridae; genus Balaenoptera; species Balaenoptera musculus. The sequence goes on along the minus strand of NC_045801.1, from coordinate 80,978,638 downwards.
CACATGAAGTATCCACACCGGAGATGCAGATCAGCAGGTCGGGCCGGAGCTGAGGAGCACGTGGGTGTGGCAGTTATGTGGAGTGAGGCTTGTGGGGAAACGTGCAGAGAGGGGAGGGAGAGGAAGGAATGAAGGACCTTCAGAGGTGCCAGAGCAGGCGATGGCCGTCCAGCAGCCACGGGAAAGAAGATGGTCAACAGAGAGAGGAAATAAGGAAGTACCCCTTTAGTTAGGGGTCATTGTGACTGGAGGTGTTTCAGTGGATGCCTTGGGGGAAACTGTACTATTGAAGGTTGAGGCAAACAATTATTCTTTCAAGGAGCTTGGCTAAGAAGAGACCTAAGAAGTGGATGGTGCCTAGCAGAAATCACAGTAAAAAAAGGCTTTTTTCTTTCCTTTAACTGGGAGAACCGTGGACGTTTTTCCCCTGGAGGCAAGAAAACTGGATAGGAAGGGATTGAAGATAGAGAAGAGGCAGAGTTAAGAGAGAAGGTTGGAGACAGAGCCGCATTGAGGGGTTTAGTCTTGGACAAGTGTACCGTCTCTTTTCCAAGTCAGGAGGAGGGGGGATAGGAGGGGTGTACTTTCTGAGAACAGATGCTGTATTTTACTGATCTTTGTATCTCCATCAGCTATGACAGTGCTTGGAACACGATTGGCGTAAAAGTAATATTTGCTTAATGAATGGGTGGATTGGTTGGGTCTGGAGTTTGTAAGTGTTGGCATTTCAAACCAAGCTTCATCCCCCTGAGATTGTGTGCAGTGCTTTTGCTAAGAGAAAGGGCTTGGGGTTGTGGGGTGAGAAGCTTGAGGGAAACGGTAAAGCCCAATAGAGCCTGTGGGGGATTTGCAAAGGGAGCTGACAAGACATAAAAGGAGGTAATTTTGCTACATTGTCTCACTGTGTGACTTTTCTCTAGCACAGTCCAGATGTAAGGGCAGAAACAGTAACAAAGGTGAGGGCTGGGCGGGGGACTTTGCAGGGAGGAGCAGGGGCTGAGGACATCCAGCAGAAGTGACTGTCGGAGTCCAGGCAAAGTGAGGAGAGGGTGGCACCAGAAGCAGGCGCTCTGGGGTGGGTGAGCGGCCTCGAGGGTTCTGAGAGCGGGGGCGGGCCTGCAGAGGCGAGGCTCTAGCGGCGAGGCGCGGGTGCTTTGACAGCAGGCTTTTAGGCGGTCGTGTGCCTGGCAGTACTTGAGAGTGAAAGGCTGGATCAGGTGTAAGAATACAGGTGGGACTACTGGGCATATACCCTGAGAAAACCGTAGTTCAAAAAGAGTCATGTACCACGGTGTTCACTGCAGCTCTGTTTACAATAGCCAGGACGTGGAAGCAACCCAGGTGTCCATTGACAGACGAGTGGGTAAAGAAGATGTGGCACATATATACAATGGAATATTACTCAGCCATAAAAAGGAACAAAACTGAGTTATTTGTAGTGAGGTGGATGGACCTAGAGTCTGTCATACAGAGTGAAGTAAGTCAGAAAGAGACAAACAAATACCGTATGCTGACACATATATATATGGAATCTAAAAAAAAAAAAAGGTTATGCAGAACCTAGGGGCGGGACAGGAATAAAGACACAGATGTAGAGAATGGACTTGAGGACACGGGGAGGGGGAGGGTAAGCTGGGATGAAGTGAGAGAGTGGCATGGACATATATACACTACCAAATGTAAAATAGCTGGCTAGTGGGAAGCAGCAGCATAACACAGGGAGATCAGCTCGGAGCTTTGTGACCACCTAGAGGGGTGGGATAGGGAGGGTGGGAGGGAGACACAAGAGGGAGGGGAAATGGGGATATATGTATATGTACAGCTGATTCACTTTGTTATACAGCAGAAACTAACACACCATTGTAAAGCAATTATACTCCAATAAAGATGTTAAAAAAAAAAAAGAATAAAGGTGGGAAAGTGATTGCAAGGCTGGAAACAGACCTGACCCCAGAGAAGATTGTGAAGTCCTTCCTCACCTCCCTCCGCTACGCTGTGTGGTATCTCACCCCACTTTACCCCTGTCACAGGACAAAGGGTCCGACAGTTGTTGAACTTGTCGATTGATTGAAGAAACTGTGTACACTGAGGCATTACCTCCACTGTATAGTCACCGTTTATAACCGCTAATTATGAAATGACTAATTATGAAATGCAAAGCCATGTTCTGGCTGAACTCCCTGCTTTTTAAAAAATGGATTTCTGCAAGTCTTAAGGGTCAAGGTGCGAGGAGTTCATGGCAGCTCTTTGGAGATCATTCTGATTCCTGCCCTGCAGTCCAGTGAAGTGGGGTTTGGTATTTTAACAGGCAGTAAGGGCCTTTGCTTTCCTCCTAAAGAATCCCTTTTTCCCAAGGGAAGCTGTCTGTTGGTGGTTTGATTGTTTATTCTCAGACCTTGAGCCCAGTTAGGACTGTCTGCCAGCAGCTGCATTTTCCCTCCAGGGTGGGGACCCTGTCCCTGCTAGTGCCCTAGACCAACTTCCTCCTTACCCTAATCCAGCTTCTAAAGGAAGCAGTTAAAAATTCTGTAGGCCTAAGAGAGAGACTGAGAGGGAGAGGAACGCCCGTGTTTTAGGGCTGAGGTAAGAGTAGAGCCAGAAGAGTCGTGCAGGATGCGGTGCCCCACACTGACTGCTTCACTCCCCCAGGTCAGCGCTTGACAGCAGGTAAATAGGTCCCGGGAACTTGTTTGGCTCACTGAATGAGGGACTGTGCTGTGCTGAGATAAGGTTTGAATTTTAAACACTTCTATGAATAATATCATAAAAAGGTCATAAGGATAGCTTACGACCACAATTTTCTAATGAAACAGAGCCAGTGAAATTGTTCTCTAGGTTTCTCCTTTGAGAAAGCCAGGCTTCAGCAGAGGGGAAAGTAAATGTTGGCATTACCCAAAAACCATTGTGCTGACTTTTTGTAGTCAAATAGGGAAAAGAAAACAGAGGAGTTATTTAAATTTATTTTTAAATTTTTTTTAAAAAAAGTATTCTTAATTAGTATTTCTTACTACAGGATGATTTTTTTGAAAGCTCGCATTCCCAGAAAATGTGTTCAAACACTGTCACGCTTGTGAAGCTACAGGGACGTCTTCTGAGCCTCTGCGAGGCCCCAGCTCTCTCTGCCCCCGCAGCCGGGCGGGCGTCTGCTGCTTCTCACGGCTGAGGCCTGCCGCTGCCGCCTCCTGGGCATCAGGGCCTTCAGAACCAGAGCACCACTCCCAAGACACACCTCTCACCTGCACGGCTTACAGCCACACCTGGACCACTTGCCACCGTCTATGGCAAGTTTCTTCTGGCCTGTCTTTCCCCTCAGGGTCCCTGGAAAGTAGGTACCTTCAAGTCAGCAACCATCTTAGGAAACTTCGTGTCTGGGAAACAGTAGGTATTCATGAAGTAGTTATTAGGTGAATTAACGGGTAGTGGAAATTAATTCTGATGAAATTAAATTGACACTTAACGTTTAAATTAATGCATTTGAAAGAAAACACTACAAACCTATCTTTGTACTGAACTGCGTGAATGATCTCATTTAATCTTCACAGTAACCCTATGAGTTAGAAACGGGCACTACCCCTTTCTAGGACGAGAAGAGCTTGCTCAAGCTGGTGCTGCCAATAGGAGGCGACCTGGGCTCCTGTCACAGTGCTGTTTTTGAAACAATTTTCAAGTATAATAAGCAGGAGAATTTTTTATAATACCATACTTAAAGTGATTTTTCTTTATGTTAACGTAAGCAACATTCAGAATTAGATGTTTGGCAGCTCTGGAACATTTCAGTAAAAGCTCTGAAATGCAGCAATTTTATCTTATTTTTTCACAGTAATTAAAATTATTAGAAGAAAATGTGTTTATGCACATATGTACAGATGCACATGCGTCACATACATACATCTGATCTTAACTGACAGGAGCCCGTGCATATTGTAGAAACCCCTCTCAAATCAATTACACTCACGTGTTATATTGGTACAAAGAGCCCTCTTATCAAATGCAGGGCTAGAAAGATCTCAACAAGAAACTGAAGCAGTTTTCTTAATTTCTTTAGGAAGAAGATTTCTGTAAGCTTATCATGACTGTCATTTTCTAATGATCAAGGCTATTACAGAGGAATTTCGGGGTGGAGTGGGTGGGGTCTCAGATGAGAGTGCGGGTGAGTGCAGGCAAGGGGAGGCTTGGGAGACCTCCTGTGAGTGAAAGGAGGGCCGAGTGGTTGGAGGTGAGCAGGGTCCGGGGTTGGGGAAGGCTCACCTTTCCCTTGGAATGCGCAGGGCTGTTCTTCTCATTTTCACACAGTGGGCAGCGGCAGTTTTTGAAATGTAAATCAGATCATGTCTCTCCCCTGCTTAAAAACCTGGAGGCCTGGAGCTGATGAGAGAAGCACAGGGCAGAGCTTTTCAAAGTTGCCTGTGTAAAGGTAGTAACTGAAGACTTGCCGGGGGAAGGAGATTGGGAGAAAAAGGTTTTGTGAAGACAGCACTTCTGCCTTACCAACAGTGACTTTTGTATGAGAACCTGGATTGCTATCCTTTGTTTTATTCGTATATTTTTTGTACCTTCTTTTAAAAATTTATTTTTAATTAAACCTTCTGTATTTTGCGATCATTGTAGATTCAGAAGCCTTCGTAAGAAGTAATACAGAGAAATTCAGTTTCCCCTAAGGGTAACATCTTGCCAAACTACAGTACAGTATAAACCAAGGCTATTGTTATTGATGCAGTCAAGATGTGGGACAGCTCCAGGACCCTCCCGTTTCTTTTAGGGCCATACCCGCTTTCCTTTTACCCCAGTCCCCTCCTTAACCACTGGCAATTGCTAATCTGTTTTCCATTCTTACTATTTCTCATTTCAACAACATTATATAAATGGAATCATATTTCACTCACATGATTCTCTAGAGGTGCATCCAAGTTGTTGCCTGTGTCGGTATTTCCTTCCTTTTTGCTGCTGAGGGGTCTTCCCTTGTGAGGGTGCACCAGGATTGTTGATCCACCTGTTGAGGGTATCTGGCTCTTGTGAATAAAGCTGTTGTGAACATTGGTATACCAGTTTTTGTGTAAACATATGCATTCATCTCTCTGGGGTGAATATCAGAGTGTAATTATGGGATCTTATAAGTACTTATATGTTTAGTTTTTTTAATAAACTGAAAACTTTTTCAGACTGGCTGGACCATTGTACATTCCCACCAGCAATGCGTGAGGTGGTCCCGTTTCTCCACATCCTCCCCAGTGTATCATGTTATCACTGTTTTTATTTTAGCCATGTGCATAGTGATAGCTAATGTGGTTTAAATGTGCATTTCACTAATGACACTGAACATCTTTTGATGTGCTTGTTTGCCTCTTGGTGAAATGTATTCGTATCTTTTGCCCGTGTTCCAATTGGAATGTTTTCTATTTACTGTTAAGATTTGAGGCTTCATCATATAGTCTAGGACTGCAAATCCTTAATCTCAGTTTCTAGTTTATCTTTTCAGCCTCTTAACACAGTCTTTCACAGAACAAAAATTTTTTGTCTTAATGAAGTCCAAATTACCAGTTTTCCCTTTTCTGAATTGTGCTTTTCATGTCAAGTTTAACAAGTTTTTGCCTAGCCCTAGATTCCAGTTATTTTCTCCTATGTTGTTTTATATTTAATTCAATGATATATTTGGAGTTATTTTTTATATAAGGTATGACACTTATAGTGGAGGTTGTTTTTTTGCCTGTGGATGTCTGATTACTTCAGAACCAGTTGTTGAAAGGCTATCTTTTCTCCATTGAATTATTTTTGCACCATTGTCAAAAATAACTTGAACATACGTGTGTGGATCTATTCCTGGTTTCTCTGTTCTGTTCACTGAGCTGTGCGTATGTCCCTCTGCCAGTACCATACAAACTTGACTATAGAAGCTCTATAATGTCTTGAAATCAGGTAGATCAGTTGTTAGCACTGCATTTTCCTTTTTCAAAACTACTTCAGCTGTTCTAGATAAACGTTGCCTTTCCACATAACTTTTAGAATAATTTTTGTCTGTTCTTTGAAAAACCTTGCCATGATTTCAATAGGATTTATGTTAAACACGTATATCAATTTGGGAAGAGTTGACATCATTACTATATGAAGTCTTTTAATCAGTGAACATAGTATGTCTCTGCATTTGTTTAATACTTCTTTGATTTCTTTCATCAGCATTTTGTAGCTTCAGCATGTAAGTCTTATACATGCTTTGTTAGATTTACACTGAAATATTTCTCTTTTTTTAGCAATTGTAAATAGTATTATATTTTTTAATTTTAGTGTTATTGCTAGTACATAGAAATACAATTAATTTTTGTATGTTGATTTTGTGTTCTACAGTATTGCTGAACTCATTTATTAGTCCTAGAATTTTTTTGTAAAATCCTTGGGAATTTATATATAGGCAGTCATGTCATCTGCAAGTAGGAACAGTTTGTCTTCCTTTACGATCTGTATGCCTTTTTTTCCTTTCCTTCCCTTATTGCACTGGCTACAACCACTAGTACTATGTTGAAAAAGGGCAGTAAGAGCATACATCCTTGTTTGTTCCTAATCTTAAGGGAAAACTTTTAGTTTTTCCCCATTAAGTATAATGTTACCTATAGTTTTTTTGTTGATGCTCTTTATCAAGTTGAGGAAGTTTCCCTTTATTTCTACTTTTCTGAGACTTTTTATCATGAATGAGTGTTGAATCTTATTAGATGGTTTTTCTGTATTGATTTATATGATCATGTGATTTTTCTTCTTTAGCATTTAATGTAGTAAATTATACTGATTGATTTTCAAGTATTGAACCAGCTTTGCATCCCTGGAGTAACCTCTGCTTGGTCATGAGATGTATGTATTTGTGTGTGTGTGGTGTGTGTGTTTGTGTGTGTGTGTGTGTGTGTAAATTTTTTGTTACATATTGCTGAATTCTATTTGCTATTAATTTGTTAAGAATTTTTACAGCTGTATTTATAAAGCATATTGGTCTGTAGTTTTCTTTTGTGTGTGTGTGTGCTGTGTTTGTTTTGTTTGTAGTATCAGGGTGATTCTAGCTTCATGAAATGATTGAGAAGTGTTCCCTCTTCTCTCTTCTGAAAGATCGTGTAGAATAGATGTTAATTTGTCTTCATACATTTGGTAGAATTCTCCAGTGAAACTGTCCAGATTTAGAGAGGTATTTTGGGGAGTTTTAAAATTACATTTTCAATTTTCTTACTAGTTATAGGTCTATTCAAATAATTATTTCATATTGTCTGAGTTGTAGTAGTTTGTGTTTTCTCAAGGAATTGGTTCATCTCATTGAATCTGTCACATTTATGTGTGTAGAGTTGTGTGTAGTGCTCCCTTCCTCTCCTTTTGATGTCTGCTGAGTTGTGTGCAGTCCCCTATTTCATTTCTGATACTGGTAAGTTGTGTCTCCTCTGTTTGTCAGTTTTGCCTAAGGGTTTGTTAACTTTATTGATTTTGTCCATGAACCAGTTCTTTGTTTTATTGATTTTCTCTTTTTAAAAAATTTCAACGTCATTGATTTCTATTCTTATCTTGATTATTTCCTTTCCTCTGCTTGCTTGGGTTTATTTCGCTCTTCTTTTTGTAAGTCATTGAGGAGGGAGTTTTGATTATTGATTTGAAACTTTACTCATGTATGCATTTAATGCTATAAAATTCCCTCTCAGCACTGCTTTAGCTGCATCTCACCAATTTTGTTGTGTAGTATTTTCGTTTTTGTTCAGTGGAGCGTATTTTTCAGTCTCCCTTGAGACTTCCTGTTTAACTCATGGAGTTTTTAGAAGTATGTTATTTAGTTTCCAAATGTTTGGAGATTTTCCTGTTATTTTTCTATTATTAATTAGAAGATGGAAGAAGTAGCTTTTGCCTTAAATTAAAATCCAGTAATCAATATGATAAAGGACAGATGCGTGGCACATGAAGTATACAGATTAATTAAAATTGATAATTAAGTATATATTGCTTAGATCTGCTGTGCACATTTAACACAAAGAGGGGAAGAATGTAGCTTAAAACATCAACTTTTTACATTATTCTGTTTAACAAAAATGATAAAAAGACTGATTAAAATTATTTTAAGGGGCTTCCCTGGTGGCGCAGTGGTTGAGAATCTGCCTGCCAATGCAGGGGACACGGGTTCGAGCCCTGGTCTGGGAAGATCCCACATGCCACGGAGCAACTGGGCCCGTGAGCCACAATTACTGAGCCTGCGCGTCTGGAGCCTGTGCTCCGCAACAAGAGAGGCCGCGATGGTGAGAGGCCCGCGCACCGCGATGAAGAGTGGTCCCCACTTGCCGCAACTAGAGAAAGCCCTCGCACAGAAACGAAGACTCAACACAGTCATAAATAAATAAATAAATAAATAAAAGAACGTGAATTTCTAAAAAAAAAAAAAAAAAAAATTATTTTAAGAAACCCATGCCATCCTGTGTATTGAAATATCCATTGCCCAGGTTAAATTTCAAATGCATGCATCCCATAATTTTGATCATTCAGAAATACCAGGCTCCTATCTTCCAGCCCTTGGTTTAGAAACGTTAGATGGTCATGATCTAATCTAGGGAACTTACAAGTAAACTAGTGGTATAAGTAGTTCCCTTTTTATTATCTTTTCTCTCTGCTTTGCTTTGACGTTCTCCCACTCTGTCCTTGGGATCATTATTTTATTGTCCTGAAGCACAGATTTCAGAAGACATTGTATATACACTCTTAAGGAACAAAACTAGAAGATGAATCCAGCCATAGCACTCCATTATGTAAAATAACCATTCTGGAATAAGAAAGACTTGCTGAAGGAATTGAGAAAAATTCATTCCAACATGTATCCGTTGATGCCTACTATGTGCCTAGCACTTAGTGCATTCCAAATGAGGTGAAAAAAATAGAAGGTGTCATTCCAGTCCCTCACATCACTAAAATCTCATTGGGGGTACATCCTACAGAAGGAACTGGGGAGATAGGTGCTTGCCTATAGTGATGTGGTCTAGTAATTGGTCCATGAACAGTTTAGTAACACGATAAGAATGTTTTTTTTAAATTTTGTACCCCTGGCAGCTAGAGTATAATAGGGCTCAGATCCTGTCCTATACACACTGTGTTTGCATGGAGGTGACAATGGCTGGGATTGGGGGTCAGTGCATGTGCACTCTTTGGGCTGTATGTGGTCCCGTGAAGGGAGACCTTTGGTGTTCTGTATATAGCCTGTCTCCTCTCAGTGGACAGTGAGGCATTCTCGAGGGGTTGGGTGTCAAGGCACTCTGTGTATGTGAGTTTTTACTACATTTGGTGAAAGTCACAGTAGTGTGGAGAGAACATGACCCCGTCACTTAGAGCAAAGCGGTCAGGCACAGTTCTCATCTATCAAGTAAGAACATAACAGCGCCCTCTCCACCTTGATAGGGTTGTTATGAGAACTAATAGAGGAATAGAAACAAAAATCTTAGACAAGCAGAGATGGCTCAGCATGTTCATGAGTTTCACGTGACCACATCCTAAAGCTCCCTGAAGGCCCCACCCGCTCCTGCTGCATTGTGTGTTGTCAGCCAGGGACAGCTTTTGTCTCTGCTAGGCCAGAGGGGACAGCTAATGAAAACAAACCCCTAGGCCTAGTGACCTCAACTGTGACCTGGGGGCAGGCTGACATGAGATGGGTTCCGAGGGAGCTGCGTGTGTGTGGGGGGGGGGGGTGTGTGTGTGTCTCTGAGTCTGGTTCATTCTGCATGGTGCTTGTCCCACATGGATTCCCAGCCTGCCTCCACCACTCTGCCCCGACTGGCCTTTGTCCTGGGGAGATACTGGGTATAATCTCGTGCTCTAACTGCAGGATGAGCAGCCTCCCAAGCCAGAACTGTCATCTGGGACCTAGATATTTGGGCTGAAAAATCCCGGCTTTTGTTTTCTGGAACACATGCGTGTTACATAGCATATCTGGCCTTCGCATTACTTGAAGCATGAAGTCCTCTGGTTAGACATAAACAAATAATGTCCACACTACATGTTGTAATTTAAACCTGTAGGTGAGTGTTTGGGACTAGAAATCACAGGTGGTAGGAATAAAGCTTATTAATTTTAAGTTAGAGTGTTTGCATGTCCCCGACTTTGCTACCTGTCAGTCTCTCAACCCAAAGTACACACCATAAAGTATGAATGGGTTGTTTCCCAAAATTTCCTTTCTTAGAACTTGGACTGCATTTGCCCAGAGCACAGTAATAGAAATCATGGCTCCATTCCCAGGCCAGCTCCCAAAAGTCTACTTCACCCTAATGCATTCTAACATTTTACTGATGATGGAACTTGAGCTCCCCTTACCCACATTTATAACATTATTTCTCTGAGAAAAAGAACTTTGAATCCAAATTCAGACACTATGGACATAAGTCCATGGGAGTGGGGAGAAAAAGAGGGGAAGGAGAGAATCTGGTATCTGAAGGCTGGCATGTCTTAATAAATTGGAGAAACATTTCTGAACACTGAGACAGGTCTTTTATGCCTTCTCTGAGAGGATACCTGTCCAGGCCAGCACTGCTTCTCTGTTCTGAGCTGGTAACAAAAGGGCAGTCTCAGGGAGATGGCAAATGGGAAATGGTGAGGAATAATATCTAAATATTGTCTAAATAATGGCAGATCTGTACATTTGTTTGGTTATTTCCTAAATTGGAGGCAGCTGAGAAACCGGTTGTACAATCTTTGATGTATATGTTTCTCATTTAAAGCATGTTGACTGCATCATTGTCACCATATTAATTTGTAAATAATGGAAGGCGGAACACACATCGGCTTCCTAACACTTCCATGTAGCCTGGACCCCACACTCCATGACTGTCTTTCAGATTCTTAATTTAGCTTGCTGGCCAGCATTGTGTATAGGTACACTTGTTTGAAGATGTGAACCTTTGGTGTATTCCTAGAGACACCTAAGGTCTCTTTAGATATGTACCAAACTTTTGAATTCTTTAATTGGTTTAAAGAAGCCTGTTTTATACTTTACTTTGATGCTTCTGTTGCTGTGTTGGTACATTTCTAATGCTCTTAAAAACAGAGATCTTTAACTTTGACACAAATATTCATATCATGCAAATGTAAAAATTATATTTTGAGCCTTTACGTAGCTCCAGTTGAACACAAAATATTTTTCCCCCAAAGAGGAAAAGTTCCACAATGTCTTAATTCCAGTAAGATACTAGTAAATAATGAGCAAATTAGGGCTACACTCAGAACTTGCGGATGATTGTTGTCTTTTCAAACCCAGTTCTGGATAAGTACAAGCTCTGCTGTTTTTAAACCTAAAGAAGGGTTTGAATTCCACATTAACCTTGTAACAAGCCAGTGAAGTATGCACTGGTGTATCTTTGTGCAGTATCTGACCCATATCTATAGATTCTAATATCCTTTGTGGTTGCTGGTGATGTGGTTTGTTTTAGGCTTTGAGGAATGTTTGCTCTTGTTTATTTCTCTAGTCTGGCACTAGTTTACTCTGGAGTGTTCCTTTAAACAATTAGCTGTATAACGTAAAAGGAAAATAAAAGCAGTTTGGGCATAAAGAGGTGAAAAAAGTCACCTGTATGAATAGTGGACATTTTAAAATTATACAGTTTTTTGGAATAATAACAATTCAGTACTGAAAAATGTGTTGCATTTAACTACCTATACCTATATTCTAGTGTGCCATCTGACTAAAACTGCATATTATTTTTTTAAATCAATTTTACTCTACCTGGTTGTGACTGTCTGACTTAACTTGGCTGTATGCATTCCATTGGAAACAGTTGTTTTTGCACAGCCCAGTTGACCTGAGCCCATTCTTCTTCCTGAGCTTTGGGACCCCATGAGCCATCATCTGGTCGTCCGGCGCCTCTGCTTCCCCATCTATAAAATGTCTGTGGTGGCATAAAGAAACAATTATGTGTTCTTCTAAGGCAGGGTGATCTGACAACTGGTGAGATTTTCTATCTTCTACGCAGTGGTAGTTGAGAAGACAGGGGTCGCAGTACGGGTTGACACAGAAGCATCCCCTGTGCTTGTTTGGAGGGGGTTTAAAGATGAAGCTGGGCAGCAGCAGTATACAGTGTTGCATTCATGGGACCTTGTTGCTCCCTTTGTGAAGAAATGAAGTGAAGTAAAATACGAAAGAAGTCTTCATAGCAAAAACTATATGGTAGCATCTTATATCTTCCATCTGGGACCCAAATCCAAGTTTTCTCTTTCAGATCAGGTTGACTTTACCAAACACAGAAACTGTGGTTCTTGATTTTATGTAGCCAACTTCTGAAGAATAACATTTAATATAATGTTATTTGTTTAAAAGTGAAATGCTTATTCCCTCTGGGGAAAATAGACACAGATATAACTCTCAAAGTGGTAAAATTTCCTTGCTTATGTTGATAGGCCACACCTGATAAAATTGCAGACGATCTTATCAAAAGTGGTCATTCTTGTTGAGTGCATTAAGAGCATTTCACCATTTCTCCTGGTATTAACACTCTTTCTTGGACTCTGACGTGCATATGTCAGTGTGAAACTGGACATTTGTTCAACTCTCCTGGTAGGAACTGTTGCTCTTTTACCTTGTTGGGTATTGTTGCAATCTTGACTGTCATTTCCAAATCTATCTTTTCACACTTAGTACTGGTGAGCCAAGGGGAAGACCTCTCCACTGGTTGTGCAGATTCTTGGGGCCCAGCGTCTTTTCTAGAAGTCTTCAAGTTAGCCACTCAGAGTTCCGTTTCTGTGTCTTTAGGGGCCAGGCAACCACGCTTATTCTTTTTTTCTCATCCAACTTGCAGCTCTTCTTGCATTTAGCAGTTCGCTTGGGATTCTCTCTTCCCTGAAAAGCCTTCCAATTTCAGCCAAGGAGTTCACACTATATAGGCATTTTGCCAAAAATCTGGGTTTGCTCAGGGACAAATGTTCAAGAAGCCCAGTGTAATTGCTTTTACATATTCCACCAGAATTACAGAATTACACAGAATATTCATATGCCTGTCTGCCTATTAATGATTTTTTTCTTCTTTCTACTTTTCTGATTTTTCCCAAGTTATCTATACGGACGGTTTATGATTTTCGTAATCAGATAAAATGACTTTTTTTCTTCCTGCTCTCCTGTCCTGCCTTTATGTGTGTCTTGGGGTAATCTATCCATTCTTAAGTCTACAGTAGCTCCACATTTTTCCACTTGAAGAGTTAGTATTTGCCTGTGTTTTCTTCTAAAGAAATAAGCATTTCACTTTAAATAGTCACTCTGGACTCTACTGTAAAATGAAACAGCCAATTCTTTTGTGTCTGGAGCGTGTCCTTTCTAGGTCTTGTGTTAGATCCACTTAAGGCAGAGTCAGTTCAGACCTAGTTTCTATTCCTGGCTTTGTAACCTTCGTATATCAACCTGTCTCCACCCCCGTTTCCTCACCTTTAAGTTTGTGACCCTAACAGCACCTCCTTTATAAGGTGAAGCGTGCGGGGTGCCTGGCGCGGTGCCGGCTGGGGGCCAGTGCTGCATAAAACCTTCGCACTCGGCGGCTTGAACCATTCATGTGCTCAGGTCCCCCTTGAGGTGGCCCCAGGCGGCACGATCAGGGCCTATGAAGTGTTGGTGTACCTGCATGGCTGCGTATCAGATATAAGTGTTTCTCAGTTCCAGTGTGGTGTTTGTTTTGTAGTTTCCACTTGGAGCGTCCAAGCAGAATTACTGTCTCACATCTCGACCTGAGTCCCTACTTTTATCTTTTAACTTTTATACTAGCTTTAAAAGTGATTTTTCTACCACTCTGTTTAATTTGGTATCTTAGATATAATATAGAAAAATGATTTTCATAACTTTAAATATTGAAAAAGTTACCTAATTATCCCACTATTATATTAAAACTATTTCATTTTTTTCATTTTTTTCATTTTCACCTATTCTTTACTCATTTGTATCTTTTTTACTGTTGCAGTTAAATTAACCATGCCATATTACATTTTTTACTTAATATTTCATTAAGCATTTATTGTGTGATTCTGTAGTCTTTATATACAGTTTTAATACTTGTATTCCTTCATGTGGCTATCCCATAGATTATTGTTCAACCTCCTGTTAATATATTAAGGTTTTAGTACTAAATGTTACTAAAAGGAGAATAAAATTTCAAATAGGAAATTCTTTTTTCCATTTGGCTGAAAATTATATAAGCAGTATATACCGGAATATTATTGATAAGGATCTGATATTTGTACTCAGATTTCTTTTTTTCTGTCTTGAAACTTTTTTCCCCTTCCAATATTAAATGAGTTCCTTCTCTGAGTCTTCACACCCATGCACAGGTACAAATCCATTTTCTTTTCCTCCTTGCTGGCTAATATGCAGTTTTAAGTGGGTAGTCATAGAATTGTAGGACTAGAAGAGACTTGTGGAGTCCGGCTTCTTGCCTCCAGACAGGGTGACGGTTGCTTGAGGCAGATGAATATCTTTTTTATATCTTGAAAATCTCCTGGGAAAGAGATGTCAGAGCTCTCTGGAGCCATTGTTACATATTTTAAATCATTTTTCTGCTTTTTTACATTTATCTTAGATCATATTCACTACAGTTTAAGCCACTATCACTTAGTAATAAATTGAGCACCTGCTACATGCAAGACCCAAATATTATGTGCTGAGAAACACATAAATTAAAGTTGCAGCCCTGAAGGGCCCTGCAAGCCATGTTTGGAAATTGAACGGGCTCAAACACCCCAGTAAGGACAGTGGACTTTGTTCTGTGTATTGGAGCCATCAAGGATATATTAGTGTAGATGCGACACTATGGAAGTCGTATTTTAATCTGTGGTTCTGGGCAGACAGGTTTCATTTATCACTCGCTCAGCAAATATTTGTACGACCTGATTTTATTGATATATACATGGGTATATATAAAGGGAAGACAGAATTTCTTTTCTCCCTCAAAGATTTTAAACACATGACTACATAAATAATTGAAGTGCAAGGCACTGAGTTCCATGCAGGTAATATAGACAGAACAGAGACTGCATTTACTGGTTACAGTTAACTCTTGATGGCAGGCTTCCTGGAGAAGGTGGGGATTAAGCTGTTTGGGAGGATAGGCAGTGTGTCTAAAGAATGTGAATTCTGAACTCTGCCATTGCTTCCTACCTAGGAAAAGATTTTCATGCAGATTCCAAATGCCTAGGTGCTCAGAGAAATGAGGATGTCTGGTAGAAAAGGGCTGGAAGTTGGTAAGCTAAGTTACAGTCATCACTTTGCCATTAGTAGACTCTTTGTGTGACCTTTGGACAATTAGCTAGCTTCCTTGAACTTTTGTTTTCTTATTTACAGAATGACCAGCTCAAACCTGATGATTTTTAAGTCATTTTCTAGCTCTACTGAAGTTCTGTATGCAAAGTATAGTGGTTAAGAGAACAAATCTGACGCTAAACTGCCTTGTGTCCCAGATCAACCATTTCCCATCTCCTGGATTAGGCTCATTACTCTGCCTCTGTTTCCTCACCTGTAAAATGGGGATCCTCATAATACACTCTCACAGAAGGTTGGTATGAAGATGGAGAGTGCTTAGAGTAGTACTTGGCACAGACTAAGTGCTTAGTAAGTATCAGCTAGTTTTGGAGTGAAGTCAGGGAAGATGGCAGAGCAGGAAGCTCCAGGAATGTGTACCTCCACCAAAACAACAACTGAACTTTCAAAAATGTCTGAGGCAACTATTTTGGAACTTTGGGTCTAATAGAACACCTGCAGCATCCAGGGGAGAACTTGATGAAGACGCTGGTAAATTTCAGTTAAGTTTTGGTTGAATATAGCTTTCACACTGTAGCGGCTACCATCCCCTACCCCCACTCCCATGACAGTCAGCTGTCAGGTGAGAAGCATTCCTCCTACAGCTTGCTGGTGCCACGGCAAGCAGTGAGGATTTTGTCCTCCAAAAATGAGGGTTGCGAGTTTTGATTGTTGATTGCCGCTTTTGATCACTGAGGGCATGACAGAGAGGTCAGCCATTGTTTCATCCAACTGTGGGCTGAGGTGGCTGTCCAGATACGGGAGGATTTAAGAGACAGAACCTTTTTTTTCTTTCCTTTTTTCCCTCCACTCTTGGAATCAGACATTTAAAGAATCCTTTGGTTAGGTCAGTGGCTGTCTGCAGAGATAAATGAAGAGAAACTTTAGTTTCTCATACACAGCAAGAATACACAATTTGCAAAACTAGTTTGGAAGAGTCACCAAAAGATAGCTCGAGCCCTCAACAAACAAATGTCATTCCTGAGGAGTGGGAAAATTAGATTTCTAGAGTTACGACAGCATAATACTCACAATATCCAGTTCTAAAGAAAAAACATACAAGGAAGCAGGAAAGTATGACTTCTTCACAGGAAATAAGAACTTGACAGAAACCATCCCCGAGGAAGCACACACACTGGAATTATTAATCAGACTCTTTAAATCAACTGTCTTAAATATGTTCATTGAGCTACAATAGACCATGAACAAAGAATTAAAGGGAATCAGGAAAACAATGTCTGAACAAAATGAAAATATCAGTTAAGAGGTAGAAATTATATAAAAGAACCAAACAGAAATTATGGAGCTGGAAAATACAAAACTGAAATGACAAACTCACCAGAGGAATTAAAGAGCACTTTTGAACTGGCAGGACAGAAGATTAGCAAACTGAAAGGTAAGAAGGTGGAACTTGCACAGTCTGCGGAACAGA
Source organism: Balaenoptera musculus (assembly GCF_009873245.2). Classification (NCBI taxonomy): domain Eukaryota; kingdom Metazoa; phylum Chordata; class Mammalia; order Artiodactyla; family Balaenopteridae; genus Balaenoptera; species Balaenoptera musculus. The sequence goes on along the minus strand of NC_045801.1, from coordinate 80,961,950 downwards.
GAGAAAAAAGAATGAAGAAAGATGAACAGAGCCTAAGGGACCTGTGAGACACCATCAAGTATAGCAACATACACATTATAGGAATATTGAAAGGAAAAGAGAGAAAGAAAGGGGCAGAGAAACATATTTGAAGGGATAATGACCCAAAACTTTCCAAATCTGAGGAAAGACGTGAATACACATGTTCAAGAGCTCAATGAACTCCAAGCAGGATATACACAGAGAGAGCCACACTGAAACACATTATAGTCAAATTGTCAAAACCCCCAAATAAAGAAGTTTTAAAGCATCAAGAGAGTGACTTATGTACAAGGGATCCTCAATAAGATTGAGAGCTGATTTCTCATCAGAAATAATGGTGCCAGGGGCAGTGAGATGACATTTTTAAAGTCCTGGAAGAAAAAAACTGTCTTTCAGGTATATCCTGAAAGATAGTATATCCAGCAAAATTATCTTTTAAGAATGAAGGTGAAATTGAGACATTTCCAAATAAACAAAAGCTGAGGGTGTTCATTACCAGTAGACTTGCGCTGTAACAAATGCTAAAGTGGCTCCTTCAGGCTGTTATAAAAGGATACTTGGGCTTCCCTGGTGGCGCAGCGGTTGAGAATCTGCCTGCCAATGCAGGGGACACGGGTTCGAGCCCTGGTCTGGGAAGATCCCACATGCCGCGGAGCGACTAGGCCCGTGAGCCACAATTGCTGAGCCTGCGCGTCTGGAGCCTGTGCTCCACAACAAGAGAGGCCGCAATAGTGAGAGGTCCGCGCACCGCGATGAAGAGTGGCCCCCGCTTGCCACAACTAGAGAAAGCCCTCGCACAGAAACGAAGACCCAACACAACCATAAATAAATAAATAAATAAAATTTAAAAAAAAAAAAGGATACTTAACAGCATCTTGAAACCATAAGAAGAGATGAACACTGGTAAAGGTAACTACATAGGTAAATATAAAAGCCAGTATTATTGTATTATTGAAACTAATTTAAGATTATTCAAACCAGGTTGTTACATGTTTAAGATGCTAATTGTCATTTCCAAAGTAACTACTAAGAAAATTAAAAAGCACAGAACAGGAAAGAAGAGAATTAAAATGATACACTCCAAAAAAATCAACTGAATATTTAAAAAGCAGTAATGGAGGAAATAAAGAATAAAAAAATATATACATAAAAAGAATAAAAAATCATACACATAAAAAGAAGAATAAAAAAAGTTAGGAAAACAGTTGATAAATGCCGGAAGCAAATCCATCTTTATCAGCAATCACATTAAATGTAAATGAATGAAACTCAGCTATTAAAAGGTAGAGATTGGCAGTCTGAATTTTTTTAAAAAAAGGATCCATCTATATACTGTCTACCAGAGACTCAACTTAGATATAAAAACACAACGGAATTGAAAGTAAAAGGGTGGAATAAGATATTCCATGCAAATAGTAATCAAATGAGAGTGTGGGTGGCTATATTACTGTGAGACAATGTCGACTTTAAATCAAACAGGTTACAAGAGATAAGGAGAGACATTATATGTTGATAAAAGTTTCAGTACATCAAGAAGAGATGACGATTATAAACATATGTGCACCTAAAAAATTGTTCATGGATTGCACAACTGATAATATTAAGATGTCAGTACCACCCATAGCTATCCATAGATTCAGTACAATCCTTATCAAAATCCCACTGGTATTTATTTTTTTATAGAAATAGAAAAAAACATCTTAAAATTCATATGGGCCCTGAATAGCCAAAATAATCCTGAAAAAAAGACTAAACTTAGAGGACTCACACTTCTTGATTTCAGAATTACTGCAAAGCTATAATAATCAAAACAGTGTGATAATGGCATAAAGGTAGACATATAGACCATGAGTAGAATAGAATATAAAACCCAAGGTAAACCCTTAAATATACAGTCAGTTGTATTTTGACAAAGGTGCCAAAACCATTCATGTGGAAATGATAGTCTTTTCAACAAATGATGCTGGGAAAACTGGATATCCATATGCAAAAGAATGAAGTTAAAATAGTCAAAGAATATGAATAAACGTTTTTTCAAAGAAGACATGCAAGTGCCAGTAAGAGTAATGGGAGTCAGACTACCTCAACTCAAATCTTGGCCCACCACTTATTAGCTGTGTATTCTTAAGCAATTACTGCACTTCTCTGTGTCTCAGGGGGTCTTCTTTGAGGTTAAAGGAGTTAATGAGTTGGAAGGTGTCTGGCACCTAAGAAGCATGAGGAAATGTTGCCTGTGGTTGGTGCTCTCGGTCGCCATCATAAGCTTGGTCACATCAAGGTGCCAGGGTAGGAGTCTGAGCCTTGGTTCCAGTCCTGCCTTTTCACTCATCTGCTATGCAAATCACAGTCTTCACCTCTAAAATGGAGATAATTCTATGTATCCTACTTTTCTCCCAGAGTAGTTATAAGAATCAAATGAGATAATTTAAGGAAAAGTAATTTCTAAAGTATTTGTTTAATTAATGTATAAAACATAAACATTATAATAATAAACATTATTATAATTATTAAGCACTGCTATAATTAACATAACAACAATACATGTTATTATTATGGTTTCCCTCTCCTAATAGACTAAGCTTTTTATTGAGTTAATCCTATTCTTATTTGTATCATTTGGTTTACTAATTTCTTGCATAAAATAAGTGCTCAGTAAATGTACTGGAGAAGAATTTAATTGAAATAGTATAAAATTTGAAATTGTATAAAATATACTTGAATGTTATTTTGTTTTCCTGAGGTGATGCTGCAGCCTCTTTGGAATTAATGTCGATAACCTATTTGGTCTGTTTTGATAAAGATGACTTAGATAATCTTTACCATTGTATTTATAGCTCATCAGAATGATAGTTTACAACCGAAGCGTGCAAATATCTTTAACTATAAATTTTAGGGACTAAGAATTCAGTTGGTAGATACTATCAACAATAAACTTGTAAAAGAAGATATAAACACTTGTACAATTGATTCCTATATTGTTTCCTTTGAAGATCCACTTGGCAAATGATAACTGTTTTAGAGACAAAAATGAAATAGGAAAAAGACTTCCATTCAGCTGAGTCTGTCCCTCTTGCACTCTCATATACACGGGCTCAGCGTCTCTCCTGGAGCTGGAGCTCTGCCCTCCCGGCCCCCCATAGCCCACTCAACAGAGTCCAGAAAGAGCGGAGCGTTAAACAGTACCCTGTGGACGGAAGGAAATGACCCCATCATTGATGAAAACAAATCCTTATGTGCTTGTCTTTGTATGAACAAACAAGAACGGTTTAAGTTTGTTAAGTAGAAGATCATTTAATTTTTCAGGTAACAAGTTTAACACAGGTTATCCTGAAATATAAATGACTTGAGGTTCTATGTAAAATATGTCTGAATTGCAAAGTGGAGCTTCTGCACGGTGAGCTGACTCACTGCTTGTCTTGATCATCCCTCTAGGGCTCACAGAGTGCTGGGTAAGCTTGCCCCTGAGGAGACTTGGGAGTGTGGGTGGGTGTTTGTAGCTAAAAGGTATGTTTCAGGCTGTGTTACTAACCTTCCAGAACGAAGAGTGGAAAGGGTGATGGCACAGTGACTGCTCTGTGGCCATGTACTCACCTTCAGATCAGGCGTGCTCAGGAGTCCTCTGTGCTGACCTGGGAGCAGCCCTCAGACCCTGCCGAACACCCCCCTGCTCTGCAGCCACGTTTGTGGCACCTGAGACCAGGGCCAGGCAGCTCTCAGGAGGACACGTTGTCGGATGGACCAAGTCTGGAGGAAGGTGACAGGAGCAGGTCAGAGGAGAAACAAAGGCCAGGAGCTTTTATCCCCTCCCCTGGATTAATCCTCACCAAGACTGTAGCTTTCAGATAGTTGTAGAGTCTCAAGGGAAGTTTTCCTTTTCCTTTTCACAGTCTTACTTTCTAAGGGCCAGAAATTGTATTTTTTTTGTTTCTGGCTCTAGTTACTTTAGTATTTCTCATGGCTGGGTGAAGCTCACGTTGGGATACTGTTTTGATTTTAGCAGATGACACACCCTGCTATGGTTTTGCTGTGCCCTGGTTGCTATGTGACATTTTGAGGTTTCTGCCATTCTTGTTTGTCCTAATTTCTTTTCCATGAAGATAAGTTGTGCCATTCAAGAGAAGTTGTGCTGCTGCTTCTTCTAAGAATGTTTTGATCCCAGAACATTCTTATTCCTTTTATAATTTAAAGCATGTCCTTTAACCAGTCTTGCGCATTTATCTAGTTCAACTGAGGTTGCTTCTGTTTGAAGCTAGACTAAGTTCTGTTTGTGGTAATAATTAAATCTAGGCTTTGTGATTTTTGAGGACAGTCTTAATTTATTGATTCACTTATTTTAGTAGTGTCAACTTCAGCTCTTTTGTGATCATTGTCTTCCCAAATTTCTTTAATTGTCTTTTAGTGTGAATCCTTTTGGTCTGAATTTCATAAATTTTCTACTGAAATTTTAGTTCGGGACATTTTGTGGATTTTATTTTATTTTTTAATTTAAAAAAATATATGTGTTTATTTATTTATTATTTTTTTATCATGTGTCTATGCTTTAATCACATGCTATAGATTAATTTAATGACTTGCCTATTTCCAAAGATTGAATGCTTACTTTAATTCTGTATTTGTCAATAATAGATTCCTATCCAATAGCAATTAATCAGTTATAGAGGAAGATGATGTGTTTCCTGGTTGCTTGTGCCACTTATCTCAGTTGGAATTAAAAACCTAGACAACAAGACAAGCTTAGCTGTTTTGACTGCTGTGGTTCTTCAGCCTGTCCTGAGCCAGGTTTTCCTTCAGAGCTTTAGTGAAGGTGACCGTAAGGAAAAACCCATTCGTTCCTCTGACTCCTGGCTTGTCTTGTGTATTGTGGCTTCATCTTTTTGTTTCTAAGTTTCCGTTTTCTTTGAAAGTGGTCTCCACAGTGAGGTTTGTGGTTATAAACATCGTAGAATTGAAGTAGGCTTTGTTACCTGTGTATTTGGAAAGTCATGTATTTCTGATTAAAAATCATACACCAAAGATTTCTCAATTTTGATAGTAAAAAAGGCATCAATTTTTGTTTAAATAACATTAAGTTGCATTTAATTATAGTTTTAAATGGTTTGTTACTGGAAAGATACTATTTGAAAGTTTTCTAGAATGGACTAATTTTTATAAATCCAAGATCTTTGAAGAATAATAAACACCATTAATATAAAGCATTTTAATGTACCAAATACTTTCATATCCATTATTGTCTTAAAATGGTCAAACATAAATGTCATTATCCCCCTCTACAAGACGAAAAGGATTCTGTTTAGGTGATGCAATCAAGATCATTTGGCTTGTAAGTGACAAAATGGGACTTGCACACAAATCTGTAGACTTCACGTTCTTGTTCTACCTGCTGTACCAAACTGCTGCTCTGAATAGACAGTTTTTACCTAGAAAGAAGCGTGGAATGGCGTGTTGCGAATTTCTGAAAAAGCGCATATTACTTGCTGACTTGTGACACTGCAGATGAGATGTGAGGGAGGCTCTGTTAACTCAGGTGAAGAAAAATGTTTGTCAAATTGTGATTTTCTCTGCAGCATTTGCGCTGTGGGCCCAGAGACGTTAGGTATCATTTTTATCTTTTTTTTTTCTGCTGCATGGAGTGAGATCTTTACTGTTAATACGAAGGCGAGAAAGCCCAGCCCTACGTGTCAACAAGTTCGAGCACTGAAATTCCACAGCTCACCAGATGTAATGGAGCGCACACGAGGAAGTGCTGCTTTCCTCCCGGTTTTGGCACAGCCGGAAGGCTCCACCAAGAAGCTGGGGGCCTCCATGCCAAGTCCTGACAGTGGAGCAGCTGCTCTGTAGGCAGGAAGAGCACAGAGAAGCCTGCCAGGCACTTGAGTAAAGTTAAGGAGGTGTAATGGTCATGTGTGTTTTTCTAGGAGTGGTAATCCTCAAAGTATGGTGGTGGGACCAGCAGCATCACCTTGGAACCTGTTAAAAACGCAAATTAGGTGGCCCCATCCCAGACCTGCTGAATCAGAAGCTCTGGGTGTGGGGCCCAACAATCTGCTTTAACAAGCCTGTGATTCTGATTCATGCTGAAGTTTGAAATGTTCTGTTCTGGAGTCACACGAGGAGATAAAGACTGTAAGATAAAGGTTTAAAACTGGCCTAGGAAAAGTAGTGCTGGCAACATATGAATACATTTAGTTTTATATTCAGGAGATACCTTATAACTCAGTGCAGAATGATCCTTATAGGTAGAGACCAGTCATAACTGATACCAAGGCATCTGGTTTCTGTCTGCACTATGCACTTCACTTGTTAATGCGTATATTTAGATCTTGTTATAAAGGTTTCTATTTCTGATTTTCAAGAAACTGAATAGAGCAGGTAGAATCCTTTACCCAGAAGCCGTACCTGTAGGAAGCCCAGCCATAGCATTGTGCTGTGTTACCTAGTGGACTTTAATGAAGCAAAGTAGCTGAAAGATGATAGTCTCCCTTCTGAGTACTAGACTCACGGCCAACTCTGTAGAGATGATACTGTCATGGCACAAATCTAAACTTAGAGTTAGGTAGACAGACGATAGAATTGGGATGCTGAGGAAGAGATGCGATGAGGGCATGTTGACTCTCAGCTAGTTGGGTTGGATGGATGGATAGATGGATGGAAGGAAAGATAGATGGATAGATAACAGAGGGAGGGAGAGAAGGAAGGAAGGAAAGAAAGGAGGGAGGGAGGGAGGGAGATGACAGAATTGAGATGCTGAGGAAGAGAAGGGATGAGGAGGAACATGTCAACTCGTACTAGTTGGGTCAGTTTGGGCATATTTGAGAGTTACTCATAGGGAAGTGGTCATCTCTTAGATTATTCAAGTAATGAGGCAGTTTATTGTTAAAGAAAAGATTGATTTAAGTGCTTATTTGTATCTATTAAAGAATACATTTTTATTGTGGAAAAAAAGACACAATAATAGAAAGAAGAAAATTAAAACTTACCTGTATATAATCCTTTCATTTAAGGATAAATTGCTTAATTTTCTGGTACAGTTCATTCCAGCACTTTCTCCTTATAAGAATATTATATTAATAATATATATGGTCCTACCATCTTGGAATCTCATAGGTCATATAGGCCTGAGTCTGTTTCTCAAATTCAGCAGTATAACAGGAGCTCCACCCACAGTGTCATTAAATACATTTTTTTGAATTAGGATTTTTTTTTAACATCTTTATTGGAGTATAATTGCTTTACAATAGTGTGTTAGTTTCTGCTTTATAACAAAGTGAATCAGTTATACATATACATATGTTCCCATATCTCTTCCCTCTTGCATCTCCCTCCCTCCCACCCTCCCTATCCCACCCCTGAATTAGGATTTTTAATGCTATCGTTTGTATAGCATTTTCATGATTTATTTTTCTACTTTTTGTTAGAAAGCTAGATTCTTGGCTATATTTCACTATAATAAATGAGTATGATTAATATTTTAGTGTATAAGTGTTTTTCTCCACATCTCTGATTATTTCATTGATATAGATGAAATAACATCTATACCAATAACAGTGACTTTGTTGAGTAAAAGTGTATGAACATTTTTAAGGCCTTTAATTACCCAGCTGTGTATAGAAGTGAATATACTACCATGAACCCAGAGAAAACTAAATTTTTCTAAGATATCCAATCTTGTACTGGAAAAATTGTTAACCTCTAGAGATTTTTAAAATAGCTAATGTATTAGGTACTATTTTATTTTTAAATTAAGTTTCTTTTTTTTTTAATTTTATTTTATTTATTTATTTATTTATTTATTTATTTATTTGGTTGCTCCTGGTCTTAGTTGCGGCCGGTGGGCTCCTTAGTTGCAGCTCACTGGCTCAGTTGCAACATGTGTGCTCCTTAGATGCAACAAGTGATCTCTTAGTTGCAGCATGCGAACTCTTAGTTGCGGCATGCATGTTGGAACTAGTTCTCTGACCAGGAATCGAACCCGCGCCCCCTGCGTTGGGAGCATGAAGTCTTAACCACTGTGCCACCAGGGAAGTCCCTTAGGTACTACTTTAAATAGTAGCTAGTGTGTATGCCAAGCAGTGTATGTACTTGTCTCTGTGTGTGGCTTGTATATTGGAATGTATGTATCTAATCTCGCAGTAACAACATTAGGTAGACATGATACCCATTTTAGCTATGAAAAAGTTAAAGTTCAGAAATTCAAAGTAATTTGGTGGAGATAAAATAGGCAATAGGTAGCAGAGCTAGAATTTAAACCCAGGTCAGTGTGACATCAGACCGTGCTTCTCCTGCCTTGTTCTCCTTCTTTGCATTTTCTGTTACATTTTGGCAGAAGTTTTGTTACTGAATAAAAGTATGGGATTTGTGCCTTGAAAATAAACTTTACAGATTTTTCCCCTTTAAGTCAGGGCGGCTGGGAAGAGACTAGCAAAAACTATGAAAGAAAAGCCTTAGTGCGAAGGGAAATGGCTCTGCAACCTCACCCCCAACTCCTACCACAACTCTACTCCCACCCCAGGGGGAAAGCACCTCTGACTTCCTCCCATAGAGAGTCCAAACGGTGCTAAGAGACACCCAGAAGGTGGTGGTGACAAGAAACAGAAAACCGGGGTAAGGAGACGAGAAACTCACCAACCGAAGCAATGCAAATCAGTCTTTGAAGGTAATCAAACAGTCCTAAGAGTTGGAGGCAGTGCTGGATGAAAAAAGGCAAATGTCTTTCAGGGGGACCTTCAAGACAGCAGAGGAGTAAGATGTGGAGGTCACCTTCCTCCCCACAGATACATCAGAAATACTTCTACATGTGGAACAACGCCTACAGAACACTCACTGAATGCTGGCAGAAGACCTCAGACTTCCCAAAAGGCAAGAAACTCCCCACGTACCTGACCGTGTGGCTGACCAGGTCTTAGTGCTCCGGCTGGGTGTCAGGCCTGAGCCTCTGAGGTGGGAGAGCCGAGTGCGGGACATCGGACCACCGGAGACCTCCCGGCCCCATGTAATATCCATTGGTGAGAGCTCTGCCAGAGATCTCCGTCTCAACGCTAAGACCCAGCTCCACCCAACAACCAGCAAGCTCCAGTGCTGGACACCCCATGCCAAACAACTAACAAGGCAGTAACACAACCCCACCCATTAGCAGACAGGCTGCCTAAAATCATAATAGTCACAGACACCCCAAAACACACCACTGGACGCAGCCCTGCCTGCCAGAAAGGCAAGATCCAGCCCCACCCACCAGAACACAGGCACCAGTCCCCTCCACCAGAAAGCCTACACAACCCACTGAACCAACCTTACCCACTAGGGGCAGACACCAAAAACAATGGGAACTACAAACCTGCAGCCTGCGAAAAGGAGACCCCAAACACAGTAAGTTAAGCAAAATGAGAAGACAGAGAAATACGCAGCAGATGAAGGAGCAAGGTAAGAACCCACCAGACCAAACAAATGAAGAGAAAATAAACAGTCTCCCTGAAAAAGAATTCAGAGTAATGATAGTAAAGATGATCCAAAAACTTGGAAATAGAATGGAGAAAATACAAGAAACGTTTAACAAGGACCTAGAGGAACTAAAGAGCAAACAAACATTGATGAACAGCACAATAAATGAAATTAAAGATTCTCTAGAAGGAATCAATAGCAGAATAACTGAGGCAGAAGAACGGATAAGTGACCTGGAAGATAAAATAGTGGAAATAACTACTGCAGAGCAGAATAAAGAAAAAAAGAATGAAAAGAATTGAGGACAGTCTCAGAGACCTCTGGGACAACATTAAACGTACCAACATTTGGATTATAGGGATCCCAGAAGAAGAAGAGAAAAAGAAAGGGACTGAGAACACACTTGAAGAGATTATAGTTGAAAACTTCCCTAACATGGGAAAGGAAATAGTCAAGTCCAGGAAACGTAGAGAGTCCCATACAGGATAAATCCAAGGAGAAACATGCCAAGACATATTAATCAAACTATCAAAAATTAAATACAAAGAAAAAATATTAAAAGCAGCAAGGGAAAAGCAACAAATAACACACAAGGGAATCCCCATAAGGTTAACAGCTGATCTTTCAGTGGAAAGTCTGCAAGCCAGAAGGGAGCGGCAGGACATATTTAAAGTGATGAAAGGGAAGAACCTACAACCAAGATTACTCTACCCAACAAGGATCTCATTCAGATTTGACAGAGAAATTAAAACCTTTACAGACAAGCAAAAGTTACGAGAATTCAGCACCACCAAAGCAGCTTTACAGCAAATGCTAAAGGAACTTCTCTAGGCAGGAAACACAAGAGAAGGAAAAGACCTACAAAAACAAACCCCCAACAATTAAGAAAATTGTAATAGGAGCATACATATCGATAGTTACCTTAAATGTAAATGGATTAAATGCTCCAACCAAAAGACATAGACTGGCTGAATGGATACAAAAACAAGACCTGTATGTATTCTGTCTACAAGAGATCCACTTCAGTCTTAGGGACACATACAGACTGAAAGTGAGGGGATGGAAAAAGATATTCCATGCAAATGGAAATCAAAAGAAAGCTGGAGTAGCAATTCTCATATCAGACAAAATAGACTTTAAAATAAAGAATGTTACAAGAGACACGGAAGGACACTACATAATGATCAAGGGATCAGTCCAAGAAGAAATTATATATAACAATTGAAAATATTTATGCACCCAACACAGGAGCCCCTCAATACATAAGGCAAATGCTAACAGCCATAAAAGGGGAAATCGACAGTAACACAATCATAGTAGGGGACTTTAACACCCCACTTTCACCAATGGACAGTTCATCCAAAATGAAAATAAATAAGGAAACGCAAGCTATAAATGACACATTAAATAAGATGGACTTAATTGATATTTATAGGTCATTCCATCCAAGAACAACAGAATACACTTTCTTCTCAAGCTCTCATGGAACATTCTCCAGGATAGATCATATCTTGGGTCACAAATCAAGCCTTGGTAAATTTAAGAAAACTGAAATCATATCAAGTATCTTTTCTGACCACAACACTGTAAGACTACATATCAATTACAGGAAAAAAACTGTAAAAAATACAAGCACATGGAGGCTAAACAATACACTACTAAATAACCAAGAGATCATTGAAGAAATCAAAGAGGAAATCAAAAAATACCTAGAAACAAATGGCAATGAAAACACGACAACCCAAAACCTATGGGATGCAGCAAAAGCAGTTCTAAGAGGGAAGTTTATATCAATACAGTCCTACCTCAGGAAACAAGAAAAATTTCAAATAAACAACCTAACCTTAAACCTAAAGCAATTCGAGAAAAGAAGAAGAAAAAAAAACCCCAACATTAGCAGAAGGAAAGAAATCATGAAGATCAGATCGGAAATAAATGAAAAAGAAATGAAGGAAACAGTAGCAAAGATCAATAAAACTAAAAGCTGGTTTTTTGAGAAGATAAACAAAATTGATAAACCATTAGCCAGACTCATCAAGAAAAAAAGGGAGAAGACTCAAATCAATAGAATTAGAAATGAAAAAGGAGAAGTAACCACTGACACGGCAGAAGTACAAAGGATCGTGAGAGATTACTACAAGCAACTATATATGCCAATAAAATGGACAACCTGGAAGAAATCAACAAATTCTTACAAGAGCACAGCCTTCCGAGACTGAACCAGGAAGAAATAGAAAATATGAACAGACGAATCACAAGCACTGAAATTGAAACTGTGATTAAAAATCTTCCAACAAACAAAAGCCCAGGACCAGATGGCTTCACAGGAGAATTCTATCAAACATTTAGAGAAGAGCTAACACCTATCCTTCTCAAACTCTTCCAAAATATAGCAGAGGGAGGAACACTGCCAAACTCATTCTACGAGGCCACCATCACAGTGATACCAAACCAGACAAAGATGTCACAAAAAAGAAAACTACAGGCCATTATCACTGATGAACACAGATGCAAAAAAGCTCAGCAAAATACTAGCAAACAGAATCCAACAGCACATTAAAAGGATCATACACCATGATCAAGTGTGGTTTATCCCCAGAATTCAAGGATTCTTCAATATACGCAAATCAGTCAATGTGATACACCATATTAACAAATTGAAGGAGAAAAACCATATGATAATATCAGTAGATGCAGAAAAAGCTTTCAGCAAAATTCAACACCCATTTATGATAAAAAAAAAAGTCTCCAGAAAGTAGGCATAGAGGGAACCTACCTCAACATAATAAAGGCCATATATGACAAACCCACAGCCAACATTGTTCTCAATGGTGAAAGACTGAAACCATTTCCTCTAAGATCAGGAACAAGAAAAGGTTGCCCACTCTCACCACTATTATTCAACATAGTTTTGGAAGTCTTAGCTGCAGCAATCAGAGAAGAAAAAGAAATAATAGGAATCCAAATTGGAAAAGAAGAAGTAAAACTGTCACTGTTTGCAGGTGACATGACACTATACATGGAGAATCCTAAAGATGCTACCAGAAAACTACTGGAGCTAATCAATGAATTTGGTAAAGTAGCAGGATGCAAAATTAATGCACAGAAACCTCTTGCATTTCTGTACACTAACAACGAAAAATCTGAAAGAGAAATTAAGGAAACACTCCCATTTGCCACTGCAACAAAAAGAATAAAATACCTAGGGATAAACCTACCTACGGAGACAAAAGACCTGTATGTATAAAACTATAAGACACTGGTGAAAGAAATTAAAGATGATACAAACAGATGGAGAGATATACCACGTTCTGGGATTGGAAGAATCAATATTGTGATAATGACTGTACTACCCAAAGCAATCTACAGATTTAGTGCAATCCCTATCAAATTACCAATGGCTTTGTTCACAGAAGTAGAACAAAAAATTTCACAATTTGTATGGAAACACAAAAGACCCCGAATAGCCAAAACAATCTTGAGAAAGAAAGACGGAGCTGTAGGAATCAGACACCCTGACTTCAGACTATACTACAAAGCTGCAGGAATCAAGACAGTATGGTACTGGCACAGAAACAGAAATATAGATCAGTGGACAGGATAGAAAGCCCAGAGATAAACCCAAGCACATATGGTCACCTTATCTTTTGCTAAAGGAGGCAAGAATATACAATGGAGAAAAGAGCCTTTTCAATAAGTGGTGCTGGGAAAACTGGACAGCTACATGTAAAAGAATGAAATTAGAACACTCCCTAACACCATACACAAAAATAAACTCAAAATGGATTAAAGACCTAAGTGTAAGGCCAGACACTATCAAACTCTTAGAGGAAAACATAGGCAGAACCCTCTGTGACATAAATCACAGCAAGATCCTTTTCTGACCCACCTCCTAGAGAAATGGAAATAAAAACAAAAGTAAACAAATGGGACCTAATGAAACTTAAAAGCTTTTGCACAGCAAAGGAAACTATAAACAAGACGAAAAGAGAACCGTCAGAATGGGAGAAAATATTTGCAAACGAAGCAACTGACAAAGGATTAATCTCCAAAATTTACAAGCAGCTCATGCAGCTCAATATCAAAAAAGCAAGCAACCCAATCCAAAAATGGGCAGAAGACCTAAATAGACATTTCTCCAAAGAGGATATACAGACGGCCAACAAACACATGAAAGGATGCTCAACATCACTAATCATTAGAGAAATGCAAGTCAAAACTACAATGAGATACCATCTCACACCAGTCAGAATGGCCATCATCAAAAAATCTACAAACAATAAATGCTGGAGAGGGTGTGGAGAAAAGGGAGCCCTCCTGCACTGTTGGGGGGAATGAAAATCGATACAGCCACTGTGGAGAACAGTATGGAGGTTCCTTAAAAAACTTAGAACTACCATACGACCCAGCAATCCCACTACTGGGCATATACCCTGAGAAAACCATAATTCAAAAAGAGTCATGTACCACAATGTTCATTGCAGCTGTATTTAAAATAGCCAGGACATGGAAGCAACCTAAGTGTCCATCAACAGATGAATGGATAAACAAAATGTGGCACATATATACAATGGAATATTACTCAGCCATAAAAAGAAACAAAATTGAGTTATTTGTAGTGAGGTGGATGGACCTAGAGTCTGTCATACAGAGTGAAGTAAGTCAGAAAGAGAAAAACAAATACCATATGCTAACACGTATATGTGGAATCAAAGAAAAAAAAATGGTCATGAAGAACCTAGGAGCAAGACGGGAATAAAGACGCAGACCGACTAGAGAATGGACTTGAGGACACGTGGAGGGTGAAGGGTAAGCTTGGACAAAGTGAGAGAGTGGCATGGACATATATACACTACGAAATGTAAAATAGATAGCTAGTGGGAAGCAGCCGCATAGCACAGGGAGATCAGCTCGGTGCTTTGTGACCACCTAGGGGGGTGGGAGGGAGGGAGACGCAAGAGGGAAGAGATATGGGGATATATGTATACATATAATGGATTCACTTTGTTATAAAGCGGAAACTAACACACCATTGTAAAGCAATTATACTACAATAAAGATGTTGGTAAATAAATAAATGAATGAATGAGTGAATGAACCCCCCAAAAAAAACTACAATGAGGAATCATCTCACACCAGTCAGAATGGCCATCATGAAAAAATCTACAAATAGTAAATGCTGGAGAGGGTGTGAAGAAAAGAGAACCCTCTTGCACTGTTGGTGGGAACTTAAATTGATATAGCCACTATGGAGAACAGTTTGGAGGTTCCTTAAAAAACTAAAAATAGAGCTACCTTATGTCACAGCGATCCCACTAATGGACATATACCCTGAGAAAACCATAATTCAAAAAGAGTCATGTATCACAACGTTCATTGCAGCACTATTCACAATAGCCAGGACATGGAAGCAACCTAAGTGTCCATCGACAGAGGAATGGATAAAGAATATGTGGCACATATATAGAATGGAATATTACTCAGCCATAAAAAGAAACGAAATTGAGTTATCTGTAGTGAGGTGGATGGAGTTAGAGTCTGTCATACAGAGTGAAGAAAGTCAGAAAGAGAAAAACAAATACCGTATGCTAACATGTATATATGGAATCCAAAAAAAAAAAAAAAAGTACTGAAGAACCTAGGGGCAGGACAGGAATAAAGATGCAGACCGACTAGAGAATGGACTTGAGGACACTTGGAGGGTGAAGGGTAAGCTGGGACAAAGTGAGAGAGTGGCATGGACTTATATATACTACCAAATGTAAAATAGATAGCTAGTGGGAAGCAGCCGCATAACACAGGGAGATCAGCTTGGTGCTTTGTGACCACCTAGAGGGGTGGGATAGGGACGGTGGGAGGGAGATGCAAGAGGGAGGAGATATGGGGATATATGTATATGTACAGCTGATTCACTTTGTTATACAGCAGAAACTAACACAACATTGTTAAGCAACTATACTCCAATAAAGATGTTAAAAAAAAAAAAAACTAAAGGAAAAAGAAAGTAAAGTTTACAACCACTGCCAGATATGTGATGGTTCTTTCTTTAAATTGCAATTTCCAGTGACCTGTGCCTGAAAAAGGAAATGGTCAAGTTAGAGACTTTTGTTAATCTAGAGAATTAGACTTCTGGTTTATAGAGGAAGTCTGTTTCACATTTTGTATTCTTCAGTGAATTCATCTTCAGTGTAGTTTACTGTTCACTTTTGAACGGAAGTAAAGTGTTCCTCCTCAACGATGTGTTTATTTGGATAAAAAGGGAATTAGACAAAGTCTACTCTGGGAATTTAAAATAACACACACAGTTATAAATGTCAGTGTTTTTATCAGTTTTTTTTAGGTAATGTGGGTATTATTTGGGTAGGAAGCTAAAAGAAACACATTTGAACCCAGGAGATAAATCTTGGAAAATAAGAAGTTGAAAATAAAGGAAGTATAAACCTTAAGCTTCTTATTTCTGAAATTGGCTTAATTCTTCAGTTTAGAGATATTTTCTAGGACTTATGGTTTTAAATTTTTCTTAGAATAAATCTGACTTTTGGTGAGAGGAGGAGTGCCCGTTCACTCTGTAAGTAATTGAGAATGTGGGCAGGATAGTTTGCTATTTTAAAAAATTCACGACAAACACTGTTAACATTGTCTTGTCACTGACGTGAGTTTCATGCAGGGGTTCAGATGCCGGTGTCTGGAGGAGGGAACTCAGATGGTTCAAAGCTTGTGCAGTTGCCTCAGAAGTCACTGGGGCATAGTAGTCTTTTTCAAATCCAACGAGTTGATCAATCAAAAAGGGTTTACCAAGTAACTAGAATGTGGTTTACTGTCTGCCCTGAGAATCAAAATTCTGAGATAGCTGCATGGAACTTTCTGCAGTGATGGAAGCGTTCTCTGTGCTGCCCAGTGTGGTACTGACCACATCAAATACTAGAAATGTGGCTCCTACAACTCAGGAACTGCATTTTAAGTTTTATTTCTTTTTATTTAATATCAGTTAGCCACAAGGGCTACCTTACAAGCTCAGGTGTAGAAGGTGGCTCTGATGTTCTGTTTTCACCAGGGACCTTTTTGCATTAAATTTAACGTCCCTCCATTGCAGCTTGTCACACCGGCCTCCCACATCTCACGCTGTCCTGGTAGCGTCATCTGATCCTGTGGGCCAGCCACCGCCTGGCAGTTGTGTCGCTCCCTTTCCCACGCACTGGTCCCTCCAGGAAGGATGCAGGACCTTTCTTGCTGTATCCAAGTGGTGGGCCCCATCCTCCTTCCAAGGAAAAGAACAGACTGGCTTTATTTTTTATTTTTTAATTCTTTACACAGTTTTTTTCTATAAATTAATTTTATTTATTTTTGGCTGCGTTGGTTCTACTGCAGCACCAATGATGTTTTACTGCACTTTGTTGTTTCCTTCGTGTGTGTCCCTGTGCGGACTGTAAGCCCTCTCAACTAGCCCCACACTATGGCTTGGCCTCCCCTGTCGGGAAGATGTGTGCACTAGACAGCTTTGTCCTCAGGCCAGTGGGGCTTCGAGTTGAGACTAAACTGTAAACAAAATTGATTGGTTTATCCCAAGTATGTCTTCAGTGGAAAGATGAATTAAGTCTAGGTTATGTTTTTCTGACAACTACAGTTCTTAGTCTGACTTCTTCAGCTGACTAACCATTAAAAGAGGGAAGCAAAGGAAGGAAAGAAAATTCCTTCTATTTGTCTTTGTTTTCTTTAGGTCACTGCGTTAATCCCATTAGTCATCTTTGCCACCACCACCACCAAGTTTGGACACATTCTTCCTAGACAATAAACAAGCAAATTGATCTTATTTGTGATGTGAAATAAATATTGTTTGTTTTATGAGCTGATAATGGGGTATTTAACACTTTGGCAGTGTTGACAAGTGATAGAAAGTGAAAAGATATTTCACTTGGTTTTCCTCTCTGCCCTTGGTGACATTAAAAAAGTCTTGTTTCCTGTTTTACCTGAGTTCTGTATATAACACTCTCAGTAAAGAGCAGTGGAAATGGTTCTTCATGAAAGCAAACATTCGGACAGATTGTCATTTTTATTGAACATACAGGATTCTCTTTAAAAGTTTCCAAGAGAAACCATAGTACTTGGACTCCACGGAAGACGGTTACTGTCTAGTTTTTTGTGTATTTTACCGTGTGTGTGACTGTCCCACATTGCAGCCCATCCTATTGCCGCGGCTGCTGACTTTTCAAGGATGCTCTGAGAGTTTACTAGAAAGTAAACACATACTCTTCAACTTCCTTAACAGAAGAATCACTGTGAGTCCAGCATCATGATGATGTTCACTGGTGTTGCTGGTTGTGATGTGATTTATCAAGTGAGGTTTAACACCTTAGGTTTGTCTTATTTATTTATTTATTTGTTTGTGTTTGTGCTTGTTTATTTATGGCTTGTTGGGTCTTCGTTGCTGCGCGTGGGCTTTCCCTAGTTGCGGCAAGTGGGGGCTACTCTTTGTTGCGGTGTGCGGGTTTCTCATTGCGGGGACTTCTCTTGTTGCGGAGCGCGGGCTCTGGGCGCATGGGCTTCAGTAGTTGTGGCACACGGGCTCAGTAGTTGTGGCTCGTGGCCTCTAGAGCGCAGACTCAGTAGTTGTGGCCCACGGGCTGAGTTGCTCTGCGGCATGTGGCATCTTCCCAGACCAGGGCTCAAACCCGTGTCCCCTGCATTGGCAGGCGGATTCTTAACCTCTGCGCCACCAGGGGAGCCCCTTAGGTTTGTCTTTATTTTTAGTTTGATCTTCAGAAAAACTGGTTAAACTTGTTACAATAGGGCTTCCCTGGTGGCGCAGTGGTTAAGAATCCGCCTGCCAATGCAGGGGACACGGGTTCGAGCCCTGGTCTGGGAAGATCCCACATGCCACAGAGCAACTAAGCCCATGTGTCACAACTACTGAGCCTGCATGCCACAACTACTGAAGCCCATGCGCCTAGAGCCCGAGCTCCGCAACAAGAGGAGCCACTGCAATGAGAAGCCCGATCTCCACAACTAGAGAAAGCCCGCACACAGCAATGAAGACCCAATGCAGCCATAAATCAATAAATTATTAAAAACAAAAACAAACAAAAAAAAACTTGTTACAATATTAATCTGAATACATGCTCTGTAAACTTGCTTTTTGGTCATCACATAACATTTGTGGCAATAAGATAAGTAGAGAGGTGATAGCAGAGTCCACAGCAGTTAACACTGGCCTGCAGCATAAAAAGAAATAAAGAGGTCCTACTCCCTAGGAGCATGACGGTGGTGCCATGTATATGGATGTTGAAAGGCTGTGACGTCCTCGGCCTCCTAACGAAGGAAACAGCATCTGTGTTTCTTCTGCAGAAGCTCAGTGAGGTAGTACCGAGACCTCTGCTTGTCACATGGAATCTGAGTTGTGGTCATGGCCACCAGGCAGCCCTGCAGATGCTCCGCCGTCCCCTTCCCTGTGCCTTCACACACCCTCACCCAGGCAGCCCTCACCTGGTTACCTCTCCTGGGAAACCTTCCCTGTCTCCAGAGGGTCCTCCCTCGGGGTATCATATAACACCCTTTTCCTTTGCAATAAAGCTGTCCTCTCAGCCTTCTTGTCTCGGGCTGGATTCCCAGTCCCCTGCCCCGTGCCTGGCATGTCATAGGTGTTGAGTAAAAACAGCGAGATGAACCAAATGGACCTAGATATGGGTTTTAAAGTCTTTCCCAAGTCCAGTAGCCTTGCACATCTATTTTGTATAGGTATGTTTTTAATATGGTTTAACCTTGATAGCCTCAAACAGGACTTTGAATTTGGCAGAACAGAGTTCTAATGTTAGTATGTCTATCTGTAAACTGAAAGGTTCTAAATACAGAAATCTTGTGCTATGTTCTTAACTTAGCAGTTAAAATAATATTACTTGATCATATTTTTCAAATTAACTTGAAAGAAAAGGCTGGACACGTATGACATCTTTCATTCATCCTGCTGTATCAGGACCTTCGCAGTTGAGCCCAGTGGTACCCGACGCTGTGCCCCACCCCTGCCCTCTTGCTTTCTTGAGCCTCTTCTTGCTGACTCTCACTCTGTGTCTAGCTTGCCTCTGTCTCTCCATGTCTCCTAATTGTTATTTCTAGGTTACCATACCTGTAGTCTGTCGGCTTAAAATATTACTGTTGCAAATTTGTCTTCTTGGTGGATTGTCCCTTTTGATCATTGTGTGATGTCCCTCTCTATCCCTGATAATTTTCTTTGCTCTAAAGCCTACTTCATCTGATAGTAATTTCAACCATATTTATATTAATGTTGCATGATGGTTTTTTCCCCCAGCCTTTTACTTTCATCCTCCCTGTATCTTTATATTTGAAGTGAATTTCTTGTAGACAGCATAAAGATGGACAATATTTTTTAATCCACTCTGCTAATCTGTCTTTTAATTGCTTTGTTTAGACCATACACACTTAATGTAATTATTGATATATTAGGACTTAAGTCTACCTTTTTATTTCTCGGTTTCTCTGTGTTGTTCTCTGTTTTTCATTTCTCTGGGTTTTTCTTTTTTTCCTGGCATTATGTGGGTTGCTTGACCATTTTTTAGAATTTCATTTTAATTTATTTATAATGTTTTTGTGTTGTTATAGCTATGTTATTGGTTGTTCTAGGCATTACATTTTATATGCATAACTTATCAGTTTATGGAGTCAACATTTTGCCAGTTTGTGTGAAGTGTAGGAACCTTGCCTCTTATGTCCCTTTACTGTCCTCATTTATATGACTGTCTTAAATATTTCCTCTGCATACATTTAGAACCATATCAGACAGTGTTATAATTCTTGCTTCAACTCCAAATATAATTTCCAAAACTCAACAGGAGTATGAAAGCCTATTGTATTTACCTGTATCTTTCCATTTTTATTTCTTCTTCCTCTCACCTCTTGAGGTTCTGTTCATTGTGTTTTTTTGGTCTGTTTTTTCTTTGTTGTTTATATTTGGTAATTTCTGTTATTTTATCTTCACGTTCACTGATCCTTTTCTCTGTCCCCTTCATTCTGCTGTTGAACCCATCCAGTGAGTTTTTTTATTTTCATTATTTTATTTCCTAGTTATAAAATTTCCATTTAAAAAAATCTGTATCTTTGCCAAGACGTTGTATTTCCTTGCTGAGACTTTCTGTTCTTTCATTTGTCTCATTGTGCATTTGTAGCTGTCACTGAAGCATGTTTGTAGTGGCTGCTTTTGCCTCTTTGTCAGGTAATTCTAACATCTGCGTCATCTTAACATTGTCATCTAGTCACTGTGTTTTTTCATTCAAGTGAGATGTTTCCTGGTTCTTAGTGTAACAAGTGGTTTTAGATGGTAACCTGTACGTGTTAGGTATTGTGATACGAGATCCTGGATCTTACTTAAACCAGTTTTAGGTGGCTTTGTCTGACACTGCTCTGAGAAGAGACGTTGGGAGGGTGGGGGGCTTCTTACTACCAGGTGGAGGGAGGCGCCAGGATTCCCTTCGTTACTGCTTCCCGTGAGGCTGCCACTCACCGCGGTGGGGGATGGTGGGAGGGCCGGGTGGGGGTGAGAGTACTGACTCTGCTGGGCCTACTGGACTCTGCTCCGGGGGGCGGGGCGTGAGGCGTCTCCCCTGCGGTGGGGGTGTGAGGGCGAGTGCCTCGTCTCGCGGCAGCCCAGCTGGCCTGCCAGAGGCTCCTCGTCGCATCCTGTCGAGGGGCGTGCCTGGGCCCCGCTTGCGCTTTGCCTGCCGTGTGTGGCAGTAGGTCACAGTTCTTCTGTGATACTTGCCAAGAGTAGCGCAGTGATTTCCTAGAAGTTTTCTGTCTCACTGGGCTGCCCCTTCCCTGTGCTTCCTTTCGAGGGTGCTTTTGTCTGCACCCGTTGCTGTTTCTAGGCTGCAGAAAGGAAGCTCAGGAACTTACTGCTGTGTCTCTCCTGGGGTCCCAGCTGGGCCGCCTCCTCCTGTCCCCCTTCAGCTGCTGCTTCTGTCCCGTTTCTCTACAGCATCAGGCATTTCCTTGTGTCTAATGGGAGAGATGGGGGAAGGTGTGTCCACTCCATCTTCCCGTTAACCTTCCTGTTAAGCAGCGCTGCCTGTGTGGGGAGTGAGCATTAGATAGTCTGAGAGGAACCAGGAGCACGTTGTCCTATTTCTACGCGAATGTGGGCCATTTTAGTGACTGTGGTCCGTTTGGTAGTGAAGGTGGAGTTCCTTTGGTGTCTGGTGTCATGGTTTCTGAAAGGTGAGAGCTGTGAAGTGTCCAAAGGTCTTTCTTGTAACATTCACTTCAGTGTCGGGCAGCTCTGCGGCCCCCCCCAGTACTTTCCCCGAGGGGCCCTGAGGCCACTGTCCAGCAGCCTGGGAGGCCCCGGGGGAGCTCCAGCTCGAGCACTGCCGCCCCTTCCATCCCCACTCCTGACACCAGACTTGCTCAGAAGAGCAGAGCCAGATGCAGTGGCAGCTGCTCCAGGGCTTGTGTCCTTAGCCAGCAAGTCGTTGCCCTTTGTGACCTAGCAAGACGGTGAGGGGAATCCGGCATTGCAGATGAACTTGCATTTGTGTTTCTTTCCCTTTCCAGGCAAAAGCTTATTATCCCAAATGGAAGTTGCCCTGTTATTCTGAATACTTATTTTTGTCAGAAAGTTGTTGCCAAAGAAGATTCAAAAACAGCACATGAAGTGCACAGTTGGGACACACCCCTTCCAAGAAGAAACATCATTTTGGCCCAGATGTTTAGATTTAAGAGCCTAACAAATAACTCACCTGAAAACCAGGTAAAGTATCACTGACTTAGAGGTTTTTTTGCTTTGTAGTAATACTGCGTTTAAAGGCTTTGGAATTTATAGAGGTGATTACCTTTGGTCCTTTCCAAATATTCAGCAGCTATATATGTAATCTTTAATTTATTAAAATATGAGTTTTCATTTTTTTTCTCTTCTCATAATTGCCTAAGAATTTTATTTAAGCCTCTTCTATTTATTAAAAAAATCATGTTTTTCTTTTTCATAACATCTGTATCCCTTGGAATAAAAAGAGCTGCATAAACTTGAGGTTATACACTGGGGATTGCTTTTTGGAATTTTAGTGGCCCTGAGCCATGGTCATCCACCAAGATGAACTTGGGGAACCACTAAACTTCACTTGCGGCGGGCACGAAGGACACCCCCGGGACCACTCGGGCTCCGAGTGTCTGACTTCAGTGCGCCTGCCTCAGGGCCGCCTGGTTATCCGAGTCAGCGCGGAGCGGGGTGCTGAGGCTGACAGTGTGAGGGGACGTCGGAAAGAAAAGCAAACGGACTTGGAACCTACTTTGTAGGTGTGGAGTTGAGCGGGAGCTCCCTTTGACTGTCAGAGCATGTGTCTGGAGAGGATTATGTGAAAAGGAGGGCTTAAAGTGCATTACTGCTTTAATGTACAGTTTTAAACAGCTATGTGATGTTAAATTCATGAGGTGTGTCTTCGTCTCACGTCAGTGCCAGGGGAGCGGCAGTAGAGCTTAGTGGTTAAGCGTGTGGACTTTGGGACTAGGTGCCTAGTTCGGGTCCTGCCTCAGCCACCGGCTGCTGGGTGACCTTGGGTAAGACACTGAACTCCTGTCTCAGCGTTCTCCTCTGTAAAACAGTGGTAACGATGCAGCCTGCCTCCTGGGTGGTGAGGTTAAATGTGTTTGTTACACAGCACCGTATGTAAAGAAAAGTGCTGCAATGTAGGAAGCATGGAGCACTCTAGAGGTGGTGTAATCTTATTAAGATATTTAGTGGGATCATAAAGGTGTTTCATGTTGTTCACAGGAGTGTGCAAAGTGCTGGCACTTCATAATAACCCTAGTCATTCTTTTATTTTGTTCTGTAGTTTGTGCTATTGAGATTGTTACCTCATAAAAGAAGAATTTTTAACTTACCATCAGGTATTTTAATAGCAGTACTTTCTCCATGTTTTCAAATCCCCGAGATGGCCTGAGCTCCTGCTGCTTCCCTGTTCCTCGGCTCACCGGCCTCCTCAGCCACGTTGGTGACCCGCAGACGGGAGCCCCGCACCGTGGGCGTGCATCTGTCCTTGTCATTCCTTGAGTGTCCTGCAGTCACACCGGATGCTTAGGGTTCCCCAAGCACGTCGGGATTTGGTATGTAGCATGCCCTCGTGGGTCAGACTGGAACTGTTCCCTTTGCGTGTCTTGCCAGGTTATGTGTGGTGGTCACACCACCGTGGGCACAGACTGGACCCTCAAGCACGAACAAGCAGAGCTGGGCTTCCCCGCCCGAGCACCCCTGAGGGATTCTCTGCTGGATGCAGTCGAAAGCCAAGGAGTTGCCACCTGGTCGGGAGCCGGGGTCCGAGTGGTGGTGCAGAGAGTTTACTCTCTTCGCTGCAGGTGTCAGCAGGCAGATGGCACAGACCCACCTGGAGTTCGGTGAGTGACGAGACACAGGTGCAGGTGCCCAGACTCACCTGGAGAAAGTGGAGGCTCTTCTCAGAGCAGTTTCTTCACTGTATTCACCATGTACATGAGTTGTATTTGTTTGGTTGGTTTTTATTTACATCAGAATTTGGGACACATGGCATGACAGAGGATTTTGTCTATTTGTATAAAAACTCCTTACTAAAAAAGTTAGTCGCATTTACTTTTACCTTTAATAGTTCATGTTACTGAAAGTAATACAAGCACAATTGGTATTGTTATAAGAAAGCCAAGGCATGTTTACGTACTTAAAAAGACCACTGCAATAGCTAGCACGTTTTGTCTTAAAAACCTGAATAAGTAAATGGCAGCTGGTAAATCTGTGGCTCCCAGATGGTGCTGTCGAGTCTGCATCAGAGCTCTTGGCAGAACTTCTGCTGTGATGCAAACATTTTTTTACTGCCCTAACCAGTGAGGTGACCACTGACCATGTAGGAAATATGGCTGGTGGGACCGAGGAACTACATTTTGAATTTTATTTAAGTTTAATTAACTTTATTTTAAAGTTTATGTGGGTAGTGGCTGCCTTGGCACACAGGACGGCTAGGTAGCTACGAAAGCAGAGGGCAAACCTGCGATTCAAGGCACTTTGCTCCAACAGATTGTGGGAATGGCGTCTTTTCTACTCAGACTTAGGCTCCTCCTGGTTTTATGTGTTTTCAAATAGCTACAGACACATCGTTGACTGAGAGTTTATTTATTTATGTCAGACTCTTCTGAGGTTATCTTTCTATGTGAAATTGCCCTCAAAGCAGTAAGACAGATTTATAACAGAATAGAAATGAAAAGCATAGATGCCAGTTCATCAAACAGTCATGTCGTCTCCCTGCTGTTAGGAGGACACGCGCTGAAGAACGAGTGAGTCACAGCCACCCTGTCCTTCCGGCGCCTTCCGATATTCCGCAGAAGGAGCAGGCCGGAGACACTGCTCTGTTAGCTGTGAGTCCTCTTCCCGTGGACGGCAACTTGTTTTAAAGTACCATAAATTTGAAAAAGTCCCTTCCCGTGTAGAGTTAGAGAATGTTTCTTTTGGAATTATAGAAGAAATTTATTTTTATTTTGTTTGGAGTATGTGTGTGTGTGAAACCATTATAACCATCTTTAGGTTTTAACACGACTTGTAGCTGTCGACCAGTTTTGTGCTAGACTTAAATTTGTGTAAATCTAAATAGGATTACCTGAGACAGTTATAGGTTAGACAGAGGTTTTGTCTTGCATAGCTTTCTCCGTGGTCTGTAGCCGTGCTAGGCTCTGAGGAGCGAACGCTGAGCGCGCAGGGCACCACTCCGGGGAGGCGGGCGCGGCAGGAGCGGAGGCGGCAGGGGGAGGGCGCGCAGAGCTGGCGCCGGGCATCGTGCCCCTCAGAGGCTCCCTCCAGCTCCGCTGTGGCACCTGTTTGACTTGTTGAGCAAAGAGAAGAAATGGGACGGTAAGCTGCTGCCAGTGGTCGGCATGTGAGTGCTTTGGGTTTGTGCCTTATAATACACCCGGGACGTATCGAATGAGACTGTGCTCGTGGTGGATTGAAGGCAGGGCAGGCATACCTCAAAAATAAGAAAACAACATTGAGTTATTCAGATGTAATGCGCCTGCATCGTGGTGGGGGGCTTCCTGTTGCACACGTGAGGCTGTAAACAGAGGCTGGAGGACCTTAGCGCCATTCCACAGGTGACGAAACGGGACCTCAGAGAGGTTCTTATTGCTGATAGTCATACAGGTGGATGAAAGAAAAACATCATGAGGTATAGAAGCCCCAAATGACAGTATTGTAGAGAATACGGGAGCTAAAAGAAAGGGAAGAATATCGAGTTAGAACCAAGCTGTGTTTCGAATACAGCTGACCCAGGGGTTAAGTCATCCTGGAAAGCCACTGTGGGAGCTGTGCACGAAAAGGAACTTTTGGACAGAGGCCATAGCGTTTGGCCTTGGGTTTGAGACAAGGCTTCTGAGATGTCTTTGGGGTACAAAAAGGTCTTATTGTATAACTGATCATTAGTTTTTTCTAGATTCATTTGCTATAATAGTGATCAGGGTCTCCAGTTTACAAATCACATTAAGATAGAAGGACGTAACATTACACTTAGCACCCTAGTGATTCTTTGCTTGTGTGTATAAGGCATCTCCTTGGAGAGTCCCTCAGCAGCATGTGTCCTGGTGTGGACCTTTACACCTGCACGTGCAACACGATACAAGAGGAGACACCATCAGAAGACTTAGGCGTATCGCCTAGGTCACCCTTTTCTACTTGAATTCTGCCTGTAACTTCCTGCCCGTCGGTAACTTGGGGCAGCTGTGCAGTGCACAGGGTCAGTCTTGTCCAGAGGCCCGAGCACAGCGAGCGCAGGAGGGAGACGGAACAGTGAGGGCCGCTCTCCTGCCGTCCCCTGCGTTACCTCACCTGCTTTACCCCAAAGACCTCTCTAGCCAGCAGTGAGCTGAAGACTGCTCTGCTCACTGTGTGTTTTCTGCAGAGTCAGAAGTTGCCGTGTCGGAATAAATCAAGGCCTGTGCAAAGAGAGACAGCGACTCTGCTGCCACGGTGGTTCTCCCTTCGTGCCCAGAGCAGGCCAGGTGCCTCCCGAGGAAGCTGTGGTGACTTTTCTGTCTAACTTGGCACCTTGATCGTATCATCCTAGTGCTCTAGCCATGGCACTTTTATGAGATCAGTAAGAGCTTATCTTCTGGCAGACAGCCCAATTTTTGTCAGCTTTGAAATCAAAAGAAATTTATTTGAAGCCTGCCAGTCCTGAAGAGGGTCAGATGGATTCTGTCAAAAGGTTCATATTCTCTGAGCTGTGAAACATTATCAGAAATACACTTCAGGTTTCAGAAATATAATAAGTAGGAGTCTCCGGTCCGTTGTTCTTCTGGATGACGTCCTTTAACTCAAGCTATTAAAGAAAACATTTCTACTTGGTTTCTCAAGGTGTTATAGGTCAGCGTAACCAACACGAACTGAAGTTTTATAAACCCCTAAATCAAAGGTAACAAAAAACCAGTCCAGAGGACACTCCCTAAACAGTAAGCAAGGCAGTCTGTTCAGAGCCAAAACACACCTTTATCTAGATCCACTGCATATTAGATGAATATTATATAAATGCATGACTAATAAGACCATAGGCTTTTTTAGCCCAAAGGGAGCACTGGTTTATACTGGAGGAAACTGGGGCAAAGCAAAAGTAAGTGAACTCCCTAGTGACTCCCTCCCCCCTGGCAGAGTGGAATCTAGACCGAACGGCCTTGCTCCCGGTCCATAGTGATCGCCATTAAACATTGCCTTTTTTCCTCCCTTTCTGTGAAACCTTCACTTCCTTTCTCCTTGAGATATTTAACTTAGGGACAAATAATTTAATTTTATCCCTCAGAGACGCACATTCTTTCTAGCCTGTCATTGCAGAAATACTTATTACGGGAGAGTTAGTCTTCTGTGAGGGCGTTGAATTCATAGAAATGGTCATGCATTTGGACAAAAGCCTGGAGGGGACAGAACCTTCTTATTTAACTATTTTCTAGTTATCTTGTACTTCAGTTTTATGGAAATTCATTGAGCTGAACTCAGGAAAAAACACATTTTCCTTCCTCTATACCTTGATGTTATTCTCTTTTCATCTTTTGACCCTTCCTTTAGTCTGTTGTCTTATATTTCTTCTTCTTTTCACTAAGGAAAAAAAAAATCCACTGTTGCCCTGGGCCAGATTCTGGGTCTGCATGGGTGACAAAGCCAGGCATCATTCTGTGCTCATGGGGCATAGTCTGGTGAGGGAGTCCCACACAAAATAATTGAAAACAAATACATTTATGATTTTAAGTTGTGGTCAGTGCCCTGGTAAGGAAAAAGTGGGATACTATGAGAGACCAGTGGAGAAGGGAAAGAATTTACTTTGTGGATTCAAGCGCAGGTGTTCTAAGGCAGTACTATTTAAGTGACACTTGAAAGCTAAGTGGATGTTAGGTGAAAAGCGGATGAAATAGAGGGAGTGCCCTTGAGAGCTCCAAACAGGAGGGAGATGGTGGAGCGGCCAGCGTGCCTGGGCCATGGGCAGGAGCCAACCCCAAACACGGTGTACGCATCTGACAGACACTTCAGCTGTGGGATGGAAAATGGTTTGGGGGAGAGGGGATGTGGAGCCGGGCCCCAGTGGAAGCAGAGAGGCCCGGGAAGGGGCTACTGCTGCCTCCAGCCCAGCCCAGGCTCCAAGTGTCACGTGGCACCACGGCGAAATGGAGGAACGTTTCGGATGTGTGTGGTGACTTGGTAAAGGATTGAGTGGGGGTAGGGGGGAAGGAAATATTAAGAATGATCCTCAGTTTGAGTGCTTGGTTGAGTGATGGGACATTTACTGAGGTGAGAAAACTGGTTTGGAGGGAAGCTTGAGAATTCAGTTTGGGGCCTGTTTAGTTTGAGATTCCTATGAGACATGCAAGAAAGGATGTAAGATGAAACGCCTGGATATACAGATCTCACATTCAGAGAAGATTTTAGGTTGGAAATAAATATTGGGTTTTCAGCCTACAGCTGGTTGGTCTATATATTTGTACGTGCATTCGTTTTGTTGGCTAATTTGAAGAGGTTACGTTTGGCCATGGTGCTAAGTTCCAAAGGCCCTGGAGGGCCTGTAGTGAGAGGCAGATGCCCCAGCCCTCCTCCCTTTACCCCCTTCACAGCTGTTCTGTCGCAGCTGGAAACTGTCTAAAGCCAGGGCAGCGGATGAGATCACATTAGGGAAATAGTAGACACAAAAGAAAGAAGAAACGTAGCGTCAAGATCGAAGGTCCTGTAGCATTAGAGAATGGGTAGAAGAAGAACCACAGAGGAGCCCGGAGAGGAAGGGCTGGTCGTGGCAGGCACTCAGCGTGGTGGGATGCCGTGTGTGGCAGAGAGCAGCTGACGGGGCGCCTCAGAGGAGCCTAATAAGGTGACGGAGGAAGCCGCGTGAAGTTCCTGGGTGACTTCGTGCGCGGGAGTTGCTGGGGGTGGAGGTGGAAGCCAGCTCCCTGGGCATGCGAGAGTGGGTGGGGGGTGGGGAGTGTGGACAGGCTTTGACAGCAAAGTTCTGTTGACGCAGAAGGGAGTGAGAATGCCCTGCATTTAACAGCACAGCAGAACTACAGTGCAGGCATTCTGTCTCTTGCTTCCAAGATTGGGACCATTTTTCTTCCTTCTTTTTTTTTTTTTAATTGAAGTATAGTTGATTTACAGTGGTGTTAGTTTCAGGTATACAGCACAGTGATTCAGTTTTGTATATATATATATTCTTTTCCATATTCTTTTCCATTTTATTACAAGATACTGAATATAGTTCCCTATGCTCTACAGTAGGTCCTTGTTGTTTATCTATTTTCTCTAGTGGTGTGTATCTGTTAATCCCAAATTCCTAATGTATCCCTCCCCCGCTTTCTCCTTTGGTAACCGTAAATTTGTTTTGTATGTCTGTTTGTTTCTGTTTTGTAAATAAGTTCATTTGTATCATTTTTTTTAGATTTCAGTATAACCAATGTTCATAGCGGCACTATTTACAATAGTCAAGACTTGGAAGCAACCTAAATGTCTGTCAACAGATGAATGGATAAAGAAGGTGTGGTATATGTATACACAATGGAATATTACTCAGCCATAAAATAGAGTGAAATATTGCTATTCGCAGCAACATGGATGGACCTAGAGAATATCATACTAAGTGAAGTAAGTCAGCAGAGAAAGACAAATACCGTCTGTCTTTTGAAAATGCGTTGCGGTAGAGGCGGGTCGTCAGTGGAAGGAGCAGAAGGTCTAGATTAGACGAGGCTGGGTTCACGTGCCGACCCCCCACTCAGCAGGGAGACTGGAGCAAATTAGGTTTCCTTATTTGTGAAATTGGAATTATAATACTGTCCATAATACAGGTTCAGATGAGGATTAAATGAGATCACATATGTAAAGCATTTACCACGATGCTTCCCATATACTAATAGCACTCAGAGGGCGGCTCACTAGCTCTTGAAAAGCAAGCGTGAATACTTTAAAATTGTAAAATACTGATAAACAACATTGTACAGTAATAGAAACCTAACGTAAGCAAAGAAAAGACATCTAGTTACGAATCAGCATCTGTGTTAGTTTTGTGTCTGTTGTCTAGCTGCAGGGGAAGCTTGATTAAAGTGGTTTTACTTCCATGCTTTTGGCCACCCTCACCCTACTCATCAGCAAGGAGTTGGTGCTCATTTACTTTAGAAAACAAAGATTTATGTATATTCATATGTGAACTGTGACCCTTGCCTCTCAGTGATGGAAGTATAGAAGTTCCTCTGTAATAAACACATTTCCAACAGTTGCCCGAGTGCCGCATCCCGTGTTGGATGGTGCTGTTAACTACGGCTGGTCTAGTTTTGTCTTTTATCTAGAGCAACTAAAGACATCCCAGACTGCTGATGGTGGAAATGCAGAATGAGGAACTAGCAGGTAGTGGGTGGGATGATTCGAGCCCTTTGTTTGTGTTTGGACAGTAGAGAACGATTCTTGTCTCCAGCTTGCCAGGGCTCTATTGAAAAGAAAGTCATCAGCTGTGTGCTCACCAGCCAGGTCTCCAGCTCTTACGAACTTTCACTTTCTTCCTGTTACCTGGTTGGATGATATGCTGGATTCATGTCTCTTTTGTGTGTGTATCAAGATGGAATGGCATGGTGTTCTTCCTCCAGAACAGCAATTCATGCATGTCAGCGGTGGAAGAGCCCAAAGGGAGGACGACAGTTCCTCCTCATCAGAGGCACACAGGCCACCCCACCTGCTCTTCTTTTGTGTCTGCCACACCCACCAGACTGTGCAGTGATTGTATTCATTGACCCGCTCAGCATCACATTTCATAAGGTTGTTATTGTTACTTGTACTGGAGAAAAATTGGAATCACTCCTCTTCAATGATTTGAGTATTTTTATCGTGACGCAAAGGTATTATAAGAGGAGAGCATCATTTTTTTAACGTGTCCTCATAAATGATGTCATAGCCCATTCCTTAGGTTTTTCTTAAGGTTTTTCTAGTTAGTCATTAACTCTGTGTTCATGAGTCTTAAATACACCCTTTAATCTCTGCTTCCCAGCTCTTAACTTTTGCTTATTTCCTCTCTAAAACACCTCTTGGTGGTCTTTGTGATATCCCAAGGTCGTTCAGCCCCATTTTCTTCTCAGTCCTGTCTTATTGCTGGTAATTCTACTAACTGACACCCAGATCTTTTATATTCTTCGCCATCCCTCCTGTTCACATTCTGAATCACTGTGAAGGGTAAAAATAGCATCAAGCCCATGGAATTACAGTTCTAGCCCTCGCTGTTCTTTAATGTGTACGCAAAGAGGGGTCAAAATTGGCAGTTGACTGAAAAGAAGCTGAAGGAATCTTCCTTCTACCTCTTTTTTAAAGAGCTTTATCAATACATAATTCACATGCTGTAAAAATTCACCCTTTTAAAGTGTACAGGTCAACAGTTTTATTATATTTACAGAGTTGTTCAATCATGACCATATTCTAATGTTAGAACATTTTTGTGACCTCAAAAAGAAACTCCATACCAACTGGCTGCTGACTCCCCTTCTCCATGGCAACCACTACTCTGCTTTCTGTCTCTGTGGATTTATCTGTTTTGGAATAGTGCTGCTACGAACATTTGTGTCCAAGTTTTTTCTGTGGATGTAATTTTTCAGTTTTCTTGAGTATATATCTAGGAGTGGAATTGCTGGGTCATATGGTAACTCCTTTCTTTTTTAATTCTTTGAGGAATTAAAGTGTTTTCCAAAGAAACTGCACCATTTTACATTCCCACCAGCAATGTACGAGGGCTCCAATTTCTCCACATCCTCTCAACACTTGTGATTGTCTTTTTTATTCTAGCCATCCTAGTGGATATGAAGCAGTGTCTCATTGTGGCTGTGATTTACATTTCCCTAAGGATTAATGATGTTGAGCATCTTCTCATATGCTTCTTGGCCATTTGCATACTTCTTTGGAGAAATGCCTGTTTAAGTCCTTTGCCCATTTTCTTAATTGGGTTATTTGTCCTTTTTTGTTGAATTATAAGAGTTCTTTATTCTCATATCATATATATGAGATACGAATCTCATATATATGATTTGCCAATACAAGTCTCGTATCATATATATGATTTGCAAATATCCTGTAGTGGATTTTTTTTCACTTTATTTTATAGTGTTCTTTGAAACACAAAGGTTTATAATTTTGGTGATGTCCAATTTATCTTTTTGTTTGTTCATTTGGTTGCTTGTGCTGTTGGTGTTTTGGTGTCATATCTAAGAAACTGTTGCCTAATCCAAGGTTATGAAGCTTTTACTCCTGTCTTTTCTTCCAAGAGTTTTATAGTTTTTACGCTTACATTTAGATCTGTAATCCATTTGAGTAATTTTTGTGTATGATGTAAGGCGGGGGTCCAACCTCATTTTTACATGTGTGTGTCCAGTTGTCCTAGCGCTATTTGCTAAAATGACTGCTCTTTCTCCATGGAATTTTCTTGGCACCCTTGTCAAAAATCAGTTGACCGTACATAGAAGTGTTTTGACTCTCAGTTCTCCTCCATTGCTCTATCTGCATGTCTTTATGCCAGCACCACAATGATCTTAATTATCAATACTATATACCTTTATAGTATGTTTGGAAATCAGGGAGTGTGAGTCGTCTAACTTTATTTTTTCCAAGATTGTTTGGAATTGTGAGTCTTTTATATTAACACATGAATTTTAGAATCAGCTTGTTAATTTTTATTTATTTTGCAGTAAACCAACTGGGTTTTTGATAGAGATTGTGTTGAATGTGTACGTCAATTTGAAGAGAATTGCTGTCTTATCAATTCTTAGTCTTTGGATCCATAAACATGGGATGTCTTCTCATTTAATTAGATCTTTAATTTCTTTCATCAGTGCTTTGTAGCTTTCAGCCTGCAAGTCTTGGATTTCTTTTGTTAAATTTATACCAATTTTTTTTTATACTATTGTAAATGCAGTTGCTTCCTTAATTTCACTTCAGATTGTTTATTGCTAATGTGTAGATATGCAAGTGATTTTTATATATTGGCCTGTGTTCTAAAGTCTTGTTGAATTTGCTGTATTAGCTCTCATAGTTTTTTAGTGCATTCCTTAGGATTTTTCGCACATAAAATCATGCAGTCTTCGAATAAAGATAGTTTTACTTCTTCATTTCCAATCTGGTTGTATCTTATTTCTTTTTCTTTCTTAATTGTCCTGGAAGCGCTTTTAATTGTCTTGAGGCAGAAAAAATAGAAATGGCTATTTGAAGCTGTGGTGTTT
This sequence comes from Balaenoptera musculus, assembly GCF_009873245.2. Classification (NCBI taxonomy): domain Eukaryota; kingdom Metazoa; phylum Chordata; class Mammalia; order Artiodactyla; family Balaenopteridae; genus Balaenoptera; species Balaenoptera musculus. The sequence continues at coordinate 80,928,770 of NC_045801.1, read as the reverse complement.
TCACAGTAGCTCATCCTCCTACTCATTTTCCTCAGTCTCTTGAGGTCCTGGGCAGACTTCACTACCATCTTACACCACTTGCCCTGTGAAGTCTCTCTTGATTTTCCCCATAGAAAGAGTCTCTTCTTCAATGTGGTAGAATGAAAAAAAACCAAATTTTGGAAGCAGACAAACTTGGGTTTGAATCTGAACTCTGCCAGCTGCTAGCTATATGTTCTTGGTTAAAGCTAGGTAGGCAGGTAGATAGGTAATCTTAACTCTCTTCATTTTCGTAACAGCCCCACGCAGTTAGCACCGTCACTGTCAGCCTTGTATGGTTGCTTTGAAGATTCAATGAGATAACATTTATAAAATGCTTGATGCCAAGTAGACACTCTTAACACTATTTGCTTTAATGACTCTTATGGTCATTTGTAGTGTGGTTAGTTATAGAGGTGTCAGTCTTTAAGGTTGTCACCTCCTTGCAGGTAAGGATTATGTGTAGGAGTATTTATTATTGCATCTTGTGCAAATATTGTGCCTATTATATATCCCTAAATATATTTCAGTTTGATGTATTTCTTTTTGGTATTTATGGTGGTTTGTCTTTGTGTATCATTTCTCCCCTTCTAGATGAAACAAAATGGATCCATTTTCCTACCCTTTATCTCTTTCTTAAGCTTTTATCATTTTTTGGTCTGGTATCAGGTTACAGCTAGCTGATAGAAATTTGAAAGGTATCAGAGTAGAATCAGAGCTGTGGATAATCTGAAAGCAGTATGTTCATGTTCTTTAAACACTGTATAATACCAACCCCTATCATTGATCCAATTCATATTTGCTTATGAGATTATTTAATGCATATTTAATGAGCTTATTGATAGTATGAAATAGCAATGAAAGTTCCCTTGTTCTTTTTTTATGTATTAAACCAGTGATACACTTGAAAAAACAAAAGGAATGGCAACAGCCTAGTGATGTGAGTACAGAAAATTATGAAAATAAAATTTTCATAAGAATATGAAGATAGCAAGAGTAATTTTCCAGATTCACAGCCAGATGACTATGCTGTGTGTATCCATAGTTCTAAGTTTGCATCTTAATCTGGCCTTGGTGATTTTCCAGCACCTGTTACCCATCAAGATCAAGAATGGTTTCAAGGTGGCCTTATATAAAAGGCATGGAATTTTCTGCCTGTTCCTGACCTCCTTTCCCTGGAAACTTTTGTTCCTAAAAGCGGCTGGAGACCTCTAATGGTCTGCACCGCCACCCTCCCGTGCCTGCAGCTGTGACCTGGAGCAGTACTGTGGTCACGCTAGAACTTTCCTATGAGCCAGGTTGCGGCTCTAATGTGTGCTCTGAGATGACAGCACAGAGCAGAGCCATGGGAGACAGAGTGACAGCCCGCAGCTTGGTGGGGGGCTGGGGGGTAGGCAGCCAAATGCAAGCACTGAGCACCACGTGCCTCTGCAGCCAAAGATGCACAGACGGGTGAGGTCAAGAGTGAGAGCCAGTTGGGCTGCCGCAGCTCGCTGCCCCTTTCTCCCTGTTCGTGTCTGTCACGTGGACCTGTTCTGCCCTGCCTCCCGGCTGCTGCTGGACCCAGAGCGCTTGGGGCAGCCAGCTGGCAGTCTTGGCAGGCTTACCCTCGTTGTGCTCATTGCTTGGCCCTGAAGTTCTAATTAGCTTGAGCCTAATCAGCCCCATGTGCCACAGAAAACTGCAGCAGACGTATCCTCCAAAACCATTCTCTGGAAGAGAGAGACACTGTGATATATGAACAGGGACGCTTGTTTCTTCCAGACCAGTTGGCCTGGCAGTGATATCAGTGCCTTCACGTTATCTGAACCTTCACGTTTATTTGCACGGATACAAAAAGAGAGGGACAGATGCAAGGGCATCTAGACAGGTGCTTGTCGTATAGTGAGGATAATGGCCAGGTGTTGTGCCTTCTCTAGGACTTGTCAGTGCTTTCAAAATCAGCCCATACATAGCGTTTTTGAATGTCACTTCTCCCGTTCAGCCATCTGAGGTCAAGGACTGTGACTCGTCTGGTTTTGGTACAGGAGCACGAAGGCAGTGGGCACGTGGCGGTACGTGTGGGTGGGGAAGAGGAGTGGCGGGTGGGGACCTGAGGACATAGTGCACGCTTGTGTCCCCTTCTTTACTCAGGACTCACCAGGCTGTGGGGAGGCACCACATGTGCTGTCATTCCTCTAAGGAGACCGACAGGGAGGCTGGTGAGGTAGGTCAGAATCGCCAGGAACACTGTGCTTTAGGAAAGACAGAAGGTGAGACGCTTGGACTCCGGGCCCCTGCAGGGTGGTCAGTCAGTGTAAAGGAGCAGGCAGAGGGCAAAGAAGAAGGGTCCTTAGGTTCGAGCCCTGGTCTGGGAAGATCCCACATGCCGCTGAGCAGCTGGGCCCGTGAGCCACAATTACTGAGCCTGCGCGTCTGGAGCCTGTGCTCCGCAACAAGAGAGGCCGCGATAGTGAGAGGCCCACGCATCGCGATGAAGAGTGGCCCCCACTTGCCACAACTAGAGAAAGCCCTCGCACAGAAACGGAGACCCAACACAGCCAAAAATTAAATAAATAAATAAATAAATAAATAAATATTTTTTTTTTTTTAAAAAAAAAGGACCTTTAGGGCGGAAGCAAGGGGGGAATAAGAGCTGCTCTTAGAGCGAGAATGTTCATAAAGAGAAAAAGAGAGTCCAGTTGAGAATGACTGAAAGGTTTCAAAGCATTTGTTACCATTCCTGCAGCGCTAAGAGAAATCAAGAAGAAATCAAGCAGCCACAGGTAGAAGGTGAAAGGATGAAAACAGTATTTAACTAAATGAAACTTAATTAGCTGAGGAGGAAGGGACCCATGATTTGAATTAAAGAAAGAAGAAGGTCTGCGTTGTGCAGGGAAAGCTGGCGGGGTAAGGTGTCCCTGGTCTGGCGTAGCTCTGATTGTCTCACAGATGCTCTGTGGGGTCCTCGGCTGTGTCCTGGCCTGTCCTTCCTCTCTCTGCTGTGGAATCTGAATGCAGGTGTCAAAAGTTCCTGCAGGAGGGGACGAGTAGAGAGGACCAGGCTGGTTAAATGTTGGGGAGTGGGAAGAGAAGAGCGAAATAAACGCCAAATTTCCCGATGTCTCACCACTTAACACAGCCTTTTGGAAAACTGAGAGGCGGCTTAGGCAGCTTTGCACCTCGAGTCTTTGCCCACAAATAAGTGACAGTGGAACACTGGCTGTGCAGGAGAGCCACAGACGTTCTTGGAAGGCCTGTCCTTCTGTGAGCTGTAGGAAAGTGGAAAACTGCAGTGACGGCAGAGACACCAGAAAGTGCTATCTTTAAATCTTTTGCAAGCAAGTAATTCAGATTTTTATTCTGCTCACTAAGGCATCATCTTCTCTTCAGAAAAGATGAGAATGAGAGATTTCCTATGATGATGTACTTTGCACCAGGGTTACTACATTTTTGGTAGCAAGTACATTCATCGTGGTAGACTATCTGCCAATGTTCGTTTATGTTTAAATTTTGAATTTCTTCCAGGTGCTTCCTAAAGAAGAGTATCTGGTCTGTTTTGGAGGGTGGGTGGAAAGTAGGGGAGAGACTGACCTAAGGATTGAGGTGCAGCAATGAAGCCCCATCCCAGGGGGCTCTCTGCCTTTTTTCCTGGCCATGTGACATCTGCAACTCTCCTGTCGCTTCTGGTTGGAGAGAGCATGCTCAGTTAACATTTAGTAAAAACAACACAAAGAGTGCGTATTTGCATAGGGACATGCATAAATGGCCACGTAATAAACAGACTACCTGGAAGTTTACATGAGGAGAGGCTGTTTCCATCACTGCCTGGGGAGGAATTTGACACTGTGGGACCGGTACCCTGAATGCCTGTTAGAACAGGTGGATTTTGTGTGTGCACATCACCTTTTCTTTGAAAAGTTTTTTTGATTAAGGTGAAATTCACATAACGTAAAATTAACCATTTTAAAGTGTACAACTCAGTGATATTTAGTACATTCACAGTGTTGTGCAACCACTATTTCTATTTAGTTCCAACACATTTTTCATAACGCAGACGGAAACCCTGCACCCATTAGCAGTCCCTCCCCGTAAACCTCCCCAACCCGGCCAGCCCCTGGTAACTGCAGGTCTGCTTTCTGTCTCTACATCTCTACCTGTTCTGGACATTTCATGTAAATGGAGTCATACAGTGTGTGGAGTTTTGTGTCTGGTGTCTTTCACTCAGCATCATGTTTTCAAAGTTTGTCCATGATGGAGCCTTTGTCAGTGCTTCGTTCCTTTTTATGGTTGAATAATATTCCATTGTATAGATATATCAAATTTCATTTATCCATTCATCAGCTGATGGGCATTTGGGTTGTTTCCACTTTGGGCTATTATGAGTGACGCTGCTGTGAACATCTTTCCAGAAGTCTTTCTGTGAACACGTTTTCATTTTTCTTGGGTATATCCCTAGGAGTTGAATTGCTGGGTTATATGGTAATTCTATGTTTAACTTTTTGAGGAGCCACCAGAATATTCTCTGCAGCAAATGCACCATTTCATATTCCCTCCAGCTGCGTATCAGGGCTGCAATTTCTCCACATCCTCCCTGACACTTGTTATTTTCTTTCTTTTAATAACAACTGTTCTAACTCGTGTGAAGAGATATTTTTACTTCTTCCTTTCCAATGTATTTGTCATTTGTTTCTCGTTCTTACCTAATTGCTCTGGCTAGAATTTCCAGTACAACGTTAAACGCAGATAGCAAGAGAAGGTATCTTCATCTTGTTCCTGATCTTAGGAGAACTTCATCTTGCGCCACCGAGTCTGATGTTTGTGGATTTTTCACGTACGTCCCGTGTCAGGTTGAGGAAGTTCCCTTCTGTTCCTAGTTTGTTGAGTGCTTTTATCATAAAAGAGTGTCGGATTTTGTCAAATGCTTTTTCTGCACAGCCTAATCCAACTTTTTTGGGATTACACATCATACGGTTAGGGATCAGAGAAGTTTACGAACATGGTGATTCTTAGTAGAGAAGGTGTTGTGACCAAATTATTAAAATAATTGCTTTGAGTCACCAGGTTATGGAACTACTTCTATTCTACTTGATCCTTCTTGGCAATAATATTCTCTGTAATAGGAGTTTACGAACATGCACTTATCTTTGCTTTTTTAAAAATTGATTTTAATACACTTTTTATTTTAGAATAGTTTTAGATTTACAAAGATAATACAGAGAGTTCCACATACCCCATACCCAGTTTCCCCTATTTTTTTTAATTGAAGTATAGTTGATTGATAATATTGTATAAGTTTCAGGTGTGATTTCCCCTATTTTTAACCTCATATATTATTATGATACAGTATCACATTTATTGAATCAATATTGATACTATTATTATCAACTGAAACTTATACTTTATTCACATTTCTTCAGATTTTCCCTAATGTCCTTTTTCTGTTCTAGGGTCCCATCCACAGACCATACTACATTTAGTTGTCATGTCTTCTTAGGCTACTTCAGACTGTCAGTTTCATAGATCTGCTTTCTTTTGGTGACCTTGCCAGTTGTGAGGATTACTGGCTAGGTATTTTGTAGAATATCCCTTAATTTGTGTTTTTCTGATATTTAGGGTGGTATGAGTTTGGGGAGGAAGATCACAGGTGAAGAGCCATTTTCCCCACATCATGCCAAGGGCACGTCCCGACAGCACGACTTATCTCTGCTGTTGCTGACTTGATTACTGGTTGAGCTAGTGTTTATCAGGTTTCTACACTGTAACGTTACTTTTTAAAAAATTAACTTAGTTTTAACTCCTGTTCGATAATGTCCTGGGGACAGAGCTAGAGCATTCACTGTACGTCCCTTAGCATCTAAGGGAGTCTGAAGCAAGAGCGTTTGCGACTTTTACAAGCTCAGAGCAGAGTGATGTACAAGCCGGATTTCCGAGTTGTCTTTGAAGTCATTTATTATTCGTGTTCATTTCTGTATTGAAGGTACATGGTGGGGATTCTTCGCCCGCAAACATAGTTGTATGGTGAGAAGAGCATTACTCTGGCCGTCAGAAGACCCGTTATCTCCCTTTAGAAGGTCAGGTGGGAACAGTGGGCCCGTGTTGCCAGGGTACTGTTCAGTTAGGCAACCTTTATCGAGCCTCTTGTGGCACATCACCCTGCAGCGCAAAAAATGGCATTCACAGGAAAGAAACTAGAGCCCCGTCCTAAAATAACTACGTGAACAAGAGTCACCTCCGTGCCCAGACTTGCCCTGGGTGATCCTCAATGCGTGTGGGGTAGGAAACTCTAAGGGGATGAGTGTCGTGCCTGTGTCAGGGCATCTGCGTGCCCACTCTCGGTGCCAGGAGCCTGCGTGTTTGAAGTATGCAGAGCCACGCGTGGTCCTCGGGGCAGCTGTGGCATCTTCAGGGTGCGTGGCACCCTCAGAGGTTTCCTTTAGGCCACAGTGGACCTTAATGTCACAAGAAAGCTGTGAAAGTTGAGAGTGTGTGATGAAGACAGGAGTTGAAGGCAGGAGATCATGCAGAGTTCAGGCTTTTATGTTTGAGTTTTGTGTTTGAATCAGAATTCCTCCCATGTGTCATTTCTAGTTGATTTGTCCAGCTGGGTTTGTTTTTTTTTTAGTTAATAAAATATCTTCCTTTATCTTCTGTAGCAGAGGTTTATGTATCAGTGACATCTTTTCTTGTCATCCAATTCAACCAAAATAATTTAGTTGTTTTTATTTAGTCTTGAAGGAAAGCTAAACTGAACTTATTCAAATTCTGAATCACTTGAATTAAAGGTTTTTTCCCTTCAGGTGCATACATTAACCCAAACTGTAATAAAATACGGCCAAGGATGATAGGCTGGGCAGTGAACATTTTCTAGATTTTAACAGGAGTTAGTTTTTCTTTATATATCTATATTTTTTCATAGTTTAATTTTGTAAACATGTTAGTACTTTTGCAAAAGAATATAAATAAATGTGTTGCTTTTCCATAATTATCTGGGAAGCAATTTATTACTCTACACAAAGTGTTATTTTTTAAAATCCATATGTATTGTATAAGAATTTTTATTTAGTTTAGGTGCTGTTTATTTTGTTGTTGGTTTTTAAGAACAACTAAGTAAGTGACTTCAAAAGTAATGGTAATTATTTGATTCCGTTGGTCTTCAGCTTCATTCATGAGGACTTACAAGTTAGTTTGGGAGCCATCTCAGTGTCAAATTGGAATACTGTGCTGTCATTTAAAAATAAGGAATGTGAAAGCTCTTTTGTATTAATATGGAATCATCTTCGGCATGTACTATTAAAACAAATGAACAAAGTCCAAAACAGTATACAAAATGTACTACCATTTGGTTGAAACAAGTTTGGCGGGGGGTGCAGTGTGCACCTAAATGCTTTATATGGATAAACTATTTCCGGAAGAATCCACAGGAAGGGAGTAACTTTAGTTGTCCCAGGAGGAGAACTAGGTGGTCGGGGAAGGAAAGAGAGGTTTGAATTTGAATCATGTGAATGGATTACCTGTTGTAAAATAAACTATTTTGATAAATTTTCTAGGACAGAAGTGAGGGCCAGCTTTAGGTTTTGTTAATGGTTGAACCTCACTTTCATTTCTTCTAAGTCATGGAGTCTGTTTCATGTGGCTCTAAGACAAACTTGTACAGATGGATCTTTGAATATTTCTTTCCAGGTGGTAGGAGTATTCAGCTTTGGTTTGGTTAATTTGTGTTTTTTGGTTTGCATGTCTTTCAATAAAAATGTTATAGAATCATGGAGTCTTAAGAGTTGGATTGGCCCTTAGATACCAGTTGTAGATCATTGACTTGATGTTTTAGCCTTAGCTGCAGAGAGTTTGAACTCTCAGGGGGCAGGCACATTGCTCTGCCTCAGCCATTCATGCATGTGAAGTTCTGTTCCAAGAAAGTTCTCTCCTATCTTGAGCCTAAATTTGTCCTCCTGCATCTTCTAACCCTTGGAACTGATGCTTCCTCTCAGGGTTCTGTAAAATTGATCTGTTTGCTTTTATGCATGACAGCCCTAAATGTGAAAATTACACACACAAAACATGGTTCTCATCATAATCATAGCTGTTTTCCTACGTTAAAGCCTGGGAAGTTGTTGGTGAGCTTCTCTGTCTTTGCTTTTTTTTTTTAATTTATTTTTGGCTGCGTTGGGTCTTTGTTGCTGCGCGCGGGCTTTCTCTAATTGTGGCGAGCGGGGGCTACTCTTCAGTGCGGTGTGTGGGCTTCTCCTTGTGGTGGCTTCCCTTGTTGCGGAGCACGAGCTCTAGGCACGTGGGCTCAGTAGTTGTGGCTCATGGGCTCTAGGGCGCAGGCTCAGTAGTTGTGGCGCACGGGCTTAGTTGCTCCGCATCATGTGGGATCTTCTAGGACCACGGCTTGAACCCGTGTCCCCTGCATTGGGAGGCGGATTCTTAACCAATGCGCCACCAGGGAAGTCCTCTGTCCTTGCTTTTGAAGTTGAATTTTTTTGGACCCAAATGCAACACCTTGTATTTGTCTCTGTTAAACTTTACTTTGGCAGATTCAGCCCATGAACCAATTCATTGTTTTAATCCTGATTCTGTCAACTAAAAATTATGTTATTTCTCCCCACTTTCTCTTTTAAGACTTACTTTTTTAGATCAGTTTTGGGTTTACAGCAAAATTGAGGGGAAAGTACAGAGATTTCCCATATACCTCTTTCCCCACATACATACAGCCTCCTCCACATCAACATCATTCACCAGATGGTGCGTTTTTATCAAGGATGAACCTGCATTGACATGTCATAATCACCCAGAGTCCATAGTTTACATTCGGGTTCACTCTTGGTGATGTACATTCATGGGTTCGAACAATAGTGTAATGACCTATATCCGTCATTATACTATACAGAATATTTTCACTGCTCTGAATATCCTCTGTGCTCTACCTGTTCATCTCCTCTGCCACACCCCAACAACCACCAATATTTTTATTGTCTCCATAGTTTTGTCTTTTCCAGAATGTCACATACAGTCTGCCTTTCTGTATCTGTAGGATGTAGAACCCGTGGATACAGAGGGTCAGCTCTACTATGTCATTTTATTTAAGGGACTTCAGCACCTGCAGATTTTGGTATCCATGGGGGTCCTGGAACCAATCCCCTCTTGATACCAAGGGGCAAATGTAGTTGGAATCATACATTATGTACCCTTTTCAGATCAGGTTCTTAAACTTAGTAATATGCATTTAAGTTTCCTCTGTGTCCTTTCATGGCTTGATAGTTCATTTCTTTTTAGCACTGAATAATATTCCATTGTCTGGATATACCACAGTTTATCCATTCACCTACTGAAGGATGTCTTGGTTGTTCCCAAGTTTTAGTAATTATGAATAAAGCTGCTATAAACATCCATGTGTAGGTTTTTTTTGGGGGGGGGGCAATAAATTTTCAGCTTTTTAAGGTAAATACCAAGGAGTATAATTGTTGGATCACATCATTAAAGTAGGTTTAGTTTTGTAAGAAACTGCCAGACTGTCTTCCAAAGTGGCTGTACCATTTTTCATTCCCACCAGCAGTGACTGACGACAGTTCCTGTGAGTCCACATACTCACCAGCATATGGTGTCAGTGCCCTGGGTTTTGGCCATTCTAGTAGGTGTGTAGTAGTTGTCTTACATTGCTGTCTTAATTTGCATTTCCCTGATGACATATGATGTGGAGCATCTTTTCATATGCTTATGTGCCATCTGCATGTATATCTTCTCTGGTGAGGTGTTTTGTGTTCTTATTGTCGAGTTTTAAGAGTTCTTTGTATATTTTGGATTACAGTCCTTTATCAGATGTGTCTTTTGCAGATATTTTCTCCCAGTCTGTGGCTGTCTTTTCATTCTCTGCATAGTGTTTTCCTCAGAGCAGACATTTTTAATTTTAATCAAGTCCAGCTCATCAGTTATTTCTTTCATGGATCATGTCTATGGTGGTGTATCTAAAAAGGTTATCACCATACCCAAGGACATCTAGATTTTCTCCTATGTTATCTTCTAGGAGTTTTATAGTTTTGCATTTCGCATTTAGGCCTATGATCCATTTTGAGTTAATTTTTGTAAAGGGTATAAATTCTTCGTCGAGATTCATTCTTTTGCATGTGGATGTCCAGTACCATTGCATGTGGATGTTCCAGTATCATTTGTTAAAAAGACTGTCTTTGCTCCATTGTATTGCCTTTGTTCCTTTGTCAAAGATCAGCTGACTCTATTTACAGGGATCTATCTCTTAGTTCTCTGTTCGGTTCCGTTGATCTATTTGTCCGTTCTTTCACCAGTACCACACTTTCACTAGTACTTAAGGTGGAAACTTAGATCATTTATTTTAGATTAGTCTTCATTTCTAATATAATATGAAGCTAATACTGTAGCTTTATAGTAAGTCTTAAAGTTGAGTAGTGTCAGTCCTCCAACTTTGTTGTTCTTCAATATTGTGTTGGCTCTTCTAGGTCTTTTGCAGCTATATATAAACTTCAGAATCAGTTTGTCAGTATCCGCAAAATAACTTGCCAGGATTTTAATTGTGATTGCACTGAATCTATAGATCCAGTTGGGAAAAACTGACATCTTGACAATACTGGGTCTTCCTGTCCGTGAACTTGGAATGTCTCTCCATTTATTTATTTCTTTGATTTCATTCATCAGATATTGGTAGTTTGCTTCATGAAAATCTTGTAATAAATTATTATACCTCAGTGTACCTAAATATACCTAAGTATTTCATTTTGGGGGGTGCTAATGTAAATGGTAGTGTGTTTTTAATTTTAAATTACATTTGTTTGTTTTCATTGTATAGGAAAACAATTGACTTTTGTGTATTAACCTTGTATCCTGCAACCTTGCTACAATCGTTTGCTAGTTCCAGGAGTTTTTTGATTGATGCTTTCAGATTTTTTACATAGACGGTCAGGTCTGCAAACAAAGACAGTTTTATGTCTTCCTTCCCAACCTGTATGCCTTTTATTTCCTTTTCGTGTGTTACGCATCAGCAAGTACTTCCAGCATAATGTTGAAAAAGGAATGGTGAGAGGGGACATCACTGCCTCTTACCTGTTCTTAGTGGGAAAGCTTCTAGTTTCTCACCATTGAGTATGATGTTAGCTGTAGGTTTTTTGAATAGTCTTCATCAAGTTGAGAAAGTTCCCCTCTATTCCTAGTTTACTAAGAGTTTTTATCAACAGGAAATATCAGGTTTTGTCAAATGTTTATTCTGCATCTATTGATATGATCATGTAATTTTTCTTTTTTAGTCTGTTGATGTGATGGTTTGCATAAATTGACCTTCAAATGTTGAATCAGCCTTGCAAAACTGGGATAAATCCTGCTTGGTCATGGTACATAATTCCTTTTATACACTGTTGAATTTAATTTGCTAATATTTTGTTGAGGATTTTTGCATCTATGTGTTGAAGAGACATATTGGTTGGTAGTTTTCCTTTCTTATAATACCTTTGTCTGCTTTTGGTATTAGGGTAATGCTGGCCTCATTGAATAAGATAGGAAGTGTTCCTTCTGCTTTTATCCTCTGAAAAAGATTGCAGAGAATTGATATAATTTCTTTCTTAAATGTTTGGTCAAATTCACCAGTGAACCCATCTGAGCCTAGTGCTTTCTGTTTTGGAAGATTATTAATTATTAATTGAATGTTTTTAATAGATACAGGCTTGTTCAAATTACCTACTTCTTGTGTGAGTTTTGGCAGACTGTGTCTTTCAAGAAATTGGTCCATTTCATCTAGGTTATTAGATTTGTGGGCATAGAGTTAATTATAGTATTTCTTTAGTATCCTTTTAATTTTTTTTTTTAAAATGGCCCTGTCTTTTTTTTTTTTTTTAGGTCGCATTGGGTCTTTGTTGCTTTGCGTGGTCTTTCCCTATTTGCAGGGAGCCAGGGCTACTCTAACTTGCAGTGCGTGGGCTTCTCATTGCGGTGGCTTCTCTTGTTGTGGAGCACGGGCTCTAGGTGCACGGGCTTCAGTAGTTGTGGCACATGGGCTCAGTAGTTGTGGCTCACGGACTCTAGAGCGCAGGCTCAGTAGTTGTGGCTCACAGGCCTAGTTGCTCCACGGCATGTGGGATCTTTCCGGACCAGGGCCCGAACCCGTGTCCCCTGCATTGGCAGGCAGGTTCTTAACCACTTGTGCCACGAGGGAAGCCCTCCTTTTAGTTTCCATGGAATCTGTAGTGATGTCCCCTCTTTCATTTCGTTTTTTTTAAGTCTCTATTGAATTTGTTACAGTATTGCTTCTGTTTTATGTTTTGGTTTTTCGGCTGTGAGGCCTGTGGGGTCTTAGCTCGCTGACCAGGGATCAAACCACCCCCACCCCCTGCATTGGAAGGCAAAGTCTTAACCACTGGACTGCCAGGGAAGTCCCCCCTCTTTCATTTCTGATATTTAGTAATTTGTGTTCTCTCTTTTTTTTCTTGTTAGCCTGGCTAGAGGCTTATAGATTTTATTGATCTTTTCAAAGGATCAGCTTTGGTTTCATTGATTTTCTCTATTGATTTCCTTTCAGTTCCATTGATTTCTACTCTAATCTTTATTCTTTCATTTATTTATTTATTTATTTATTTTCCCTGCTTACTTTGGATTTAGTTTGGTCTTCTTTGTCTAGTTTCCTAAGGTGGAAACTTAGATTATTGATGTTAGATGATTTTTCTTTTCTAACATATGCGTTCAGTAGTATAAATTTTCCTCTAAGCGCTGTTTTTGCTGTATCCTACACATTTTGATAAGTTGTGTTTCCATTTTCATTTATTAAAAATTTTAAAATTTCTCTTGAGATTTCTTCTATGACTCGTGTTATTTAAAAGTTTGTCTTAACCTATGGAATGGGAGAAAATATTTGCAAATTATGCAGCTGACAAGGGATTAATTTCCAAAATATACAAGCAGCTCATGCAGCTCAATATCAGAAAAACAACCCAATCCAAAAATGGGCAGAAGACCTAAATAGGCATTTCTCCAAGGAAGACATACAGATAGCCAGCAGGCACATGAAAAGATGCTCAACATCGCTAATTATTAGAGGTATGCAAATCAAAACTACGATGAAGTATCACCTCACAACAGTCAGAATGCCCATCATCAAAAAGTCTACAAATAATAAATGCTGGAGAGGGTGTGGAGAAAAGGGAACCCTCTTGCACTACTGGTGGGAATGTAAATTGATCCAGCCACTATGGAGAACAGTATGGAGGTTCCTTGAAAAACTAAAAACAGAGCTACCATATGATCCAGCCATCCCACTCCTGGGCATATATCCAGAAAAGATGAAAACTCTCATTCGAAGAAATACATGCACCCCAGTGTTCAGAGCAGTACTATTTACAATAGCCAAGACATGGAAGCAACAGATGAATGGATACAGAAGATGTGGTGTACATATATACAATGGAATATTACTTGGCCATAAAAAAAATTGAAATAGTGCCATTTGCAGCAACATGGATGGACCTAGAGATTATCATACTAAGTGAAGTAAGTCAGAGAAAGACAAATATCATATGATATCACAAAAATGGAATCTAAAAAAAAAACCGATACAAATGAACTTATTTATACAAATACACAATACAAAACAGAAATAGACTCACAAACATAGAAAAACAAACTTATGGTTACCAGAGGGGAAAGGTGGGGGGAGGGACAAATTAGGAGTTTGGGATTAACAGATACACACCACTATATATAAAATAGATGAACAACAAGGACCTACTGTATAGGTCCGGGAACTGTATTCAGTATTTTGTAATAACCTATAATGGAAAAAGAATCTGAAAGAGTTATATATTCAGTTATATATAACCGAATCACTTTGCTATACACCTGAAACATTGTAAATTACTATACTTCAATTTTAAAAAAAAGTTTGTCTTTAATCTCCATGTTTTTTGAGATTTTTCGGTTATCTTTTCGTTATTGAATTCTAGTTTAATTCCACTGAGAGCATACATTGTATAGTTTCTGTTTCTTTAAGCATGTTAAGATGTGTTCTGTGGCCCAGACTGTGGTGTGTCTTGGTGAATGTTCCATGTGGGCTTGAAAAGAATGTGTCCTCTGCAGTTGTCGGATGAAGTAGTCTATAGATACCACTTATATCCAGTTGATTAACAGTGTTGTTGAGTTCAACTGTGACCTTGCTGATTTTCTACCAGCTGGATCTGTCCATTTCTGAGAGAGAGGTGGTAAAGGGTCCAGCCGTGATAGGGGATTCATCTGTTTCTCTTTGTAGTTCTGTTTTATCCCATGGAGTTTGATGCTCTGTTGTTAGGCACATACACATTAAGAATTGTTACGTCTTCTTGGAGAAGTGACCCCTTTATCATTATGAAATGTTCTTTATCTGTAATAACTTTCCTTACTTTGAAGTCTGCTCCGTCCGAAATTAAAGTAGCTCCTCCTGCTCTCCTTATGTAAGTGTTAGCATGTTATTTTCAGTATTATGGTGCCATAATACTATTACTGTGTTATTATGTCAGCATGGGATATTTTTCTTCATCCATTTACTTTCAATCCACTTTATATTTAAAGTGGGTTCTTTTTCTGTCTTTTGTGGCTTAATTGAGCATTTCATATGATAACATTTTCTCTCCTGTTTTTAGCACATCGGTTATGCTTATATTTTTACTTTTTTTAGTGGTTGCCCTAGAGTTTGCAGTATACATTTACAACAAATCCAAGTCCACTTTTAAATAACACGGATCACTTCTGGGTAGTGGGAGTACCTTATAAGAACAAGACAATCCTGATTCCATCCCGCACCCCATCCCTTGTATTGTTGCTGTCATTCATTTCACTTATGTGTAAACACACATAGGCATGTGTATGTATGCATAAGAAATATACATAAGCATACATAATCGAATACATTGTTGCTATTATTATTTCAAACAAACTGTTATCTATTAGATCGATTAAGAATTAATACAAAAGTCTTTATTTTTGCCTTCACTTATTCCTTCCTCAGTCCTCTTCCTTCACGTAGATCCGAGTTTCTGATCTATATCGTTCTTCTTCTCTCTAAAGAACTTCTTTTAACATTTCTTGCAAGGCAGGTCTACTGGAAACAAATTTCCCCAATTTTTATCTGAGAAAGTCTTTATTTCTCTCTTACTTTTGAAGGATAATTTCACAGGGTACAGTATTCTTGGTTGGTGGGTTTTCTTTTCTCTCAACACTTTAATATTTTACTCCACTCTCTTCTTGTTTGCATGGTTTCTTAGAAGTCAGGTATAATTCTTACCTTTTTTCCTCTGTAGAGAAGGTGGTTCTTTCCTCTGGCTTCTTTCGGGTTTTTTGTTTATTGTTCATTTTTTTGGCATTTATTCCTGCTTGGTGTTCTCTGAACTTCCTGGATCTGTGATTTGGTGTCTGACGTTAATTTGAGTGAGTACTTCAACTGAACGTGGAAATGGAGGTGATGACGGGAGACCCTGGAGGGGTGTCACACAGGCAGATGGAGTATGGGACTGGGGTTTGGGGGGGTGGTGATGACATAACGACTCAGAGTCTGTACTGCAGGTTAACGTCTCAGGCCCCTAGTGTCAGCCCTGCATGTCCAGGGCAAAAAACCCTTTCATCCAGCAGAATCATGCATAATCGTGCATTGAATAACATTTTCAAGCTATTCAAGGACATGAAAAAAAGGCCGGGGCAACTCCCTAAGTTGTCAGTTGACATTGCAAGTAACCTCATACATTAAAAGGCTGGGTTAGGTCAAAACCTATGATACTACGAAATAATCCAGGCACTGTTTGCTTTATTCTTGGCCATGTTCATTTAGCCACATCTAGCAAAGATGGAGTAGAGAAACAGTCGTGGGTGCCAGACTCCCAGATTCTTTATGCCACCAGGCAGTGTGGTCTGAGGCAAGCTAAGGATCCTCGGAGCCCCACACAAGTATCTGTGAGATGAAATGATGGAAAGAATCACCACAGCCCCTTCTAGCACTAACTAAAAGTCTGGGCGTTTCTAGCTGTGTAAAGAATTAAAATAGTGAGCATTTCTTTATCAGATGATTGCTTCCTCTTGGAAAGCAGTCAGTAAGGAATTATTTACATTTACTTAAGAATTTAGAATATCTGATAAGGCATTAATTTATCTTAGATTTAATGATACATTTGCACGACAAAAACTTAAGTACTCAAAGTGTGTATGTGTGCTTAAGAAATTGCTCAAAGTACTCTAGCTCTGCTTTTGAAAGTTTTCTCTGCCTCCTATATGTTATAGAGCTAAATCCAAGATCAGTTGGGAAATTGGCCTCATGCACGAATAGATCCTGTGGTCCTGCCCTCCCCACCTCTGCTCAGTGGTCCCTGTACACACATCTCTGCACATACTATTCAGCAAACAACTGAGAGACCCAAGCTCAACCGGTTCATTCACAGAGTATTTGGAAAGGGCTGTCTGAGCAGCCTTGACACACTGGCTGAAGTGGGGTGAGAGGCAGTGTTGGCATTTTCATTAGTTCTTTTTATAGCACTGAGCCAGCTGTAGCTGGTTAACTCAAGCCTGGGCTCCTATTAGTGTACAGGTCTCTTACGCAGGATAGAGGGCTTCTGATGGAAACAGATTTTGTTACTCATGATACCACCGACTGTGTTTACATGAACTCACCCAGTCTGTCATGAGATGTGATTTAGAAGGGTTCCGTTAAAACACAGGAACTCCCTGAGTGCTCTTCAAATCACCCTTGAAAACAAAACTACGGATAGCTTTCCTTATTAAACCAGCCATCCGGCACAGATATGCTTCCCGTGGGTGACGCTTTCGAAGAGAGCTAGGATGTTTTCCCATCAGTGTTATAAAAACTGGGTGGAGGAAGTTGTTTTTCCTCTGCCCACAGCAAGGAATCATCATCTCACAGGGGGTAGAGGATAATTTACCCAGGCATTTCTGGATAAGTTAAATAGAAGTGTTTGTCTTGCTGTAGCTTTTCAAGGGGTGAACTCTGACTGAAGGCAAAATCTAACTTTTTAGACATCATTAATAGCTAGATGGAAATAAATGTATGTATATATATTCATTTCTATCTATAGGAGTGGAAATGGGAAATAAAAAACATTTTGAATGGAGAGTGTTTATTGGATTCTTGTGTGGCTTGTTTTGGGGATTAAAGGATAAACCAGTTTAGCCAGTGTTCTGAAGTAGCCCAGAATCTGTGAGGCTCAGCTACTTCCTGGATCAGTCTCACCAGAAATTAGAAAATATCGTCTTCTCTTAAACCTGATTTATTGGCAGAAGTGAGCTGAGGCATTTGAAATGATGAAGTCGTGAAAACACAAGGGCTGAGATTCTTCCTGTAACAGTTGCCGCAGCTGTTTGAGGAGACGCAGGCACCTCTCACAGGATCCAAAATTGTCCTTGATGCCTCCTGATGCTTTCTTTTTCCCCAGAACAGGGTCTGACAGTCTCCGAGGTTTAGCAGTTCCGTTTCTAGGGCGGCGCTAGGGGCTGGACTGTCGTCCACCTCGCAGGGTTGTTTAGGGGGTGAAATGCAGTAGCAGAGGTGAGGTGCCCGGCTCACGGTGGCGCTTCGTTCTGTTCTCATTTATGGAGCGGGGTTGGCAAGTGCAGTATTTTAGGTTGTCGCAGTCACTCACCTCAGCCTTTGCGGTGTGAAAGCAGCTCTGGGCAAGAACGCCTGAACAGATGGGCTGGTCCCAATGAAACTTTATTTACAAAGACAGGTAGCAGGAAGAATTTGGCCCACAGGCCGTAGTTTGCCAACCCACGATCTATACAAAGAGGCGAATTTCTTTATGTCTCATATTTCCTTTGAAGGATAAAAGAGAATTTTCAGCCAGTGTTTACTATAGCTGTAACTTCCCACAGTGCTCATCAGAATAACACGTGAAGGTGTAAGTATATGCTTACGTAGTTTTGAACTACATACAAAAAAGAATGTGTAAAGTTAAAGTGCTTAATGTATTAATATATTAATTTTCAGATAAAATAGCTCCTGTCACATGTGGTGAAATGATGTGACTGTAGAAATGTCAGGATTCCTCTGTGTACTTGGCCTTCAGATGTTGAATTACAAAATGATAGAGGCAGCATAGCAAACTTAGGAGCCAAAGTAAGGTTAAAAAAAACCAAACCTTTATACCAGGGTTTATGATTTGCGAGTGAGGGAATGGACACGGGAAAACAGAAAGCCCAAGGAAAAAATGTAAATCAGGGTATGGGTGGAAGCAGGGCTCATGCAGATTCTGAGAGAAGCAGTGGGGAGTGGGAAGGAGCCCAGCGTTTGTGCTTCCCCCGCCATCCCTGGCGCCCCGCGGTCTCCCGACCCGGGCAGGCGGAGGGCATCTCGGCTTCACTTGCCCTGTGGCGCGCGTGCGGTGCTTCTCGAGCTTCCGCGTCCGCCGGGCCGGGCCGGGGACTCACCTGGTCCACGGGCGGCCGGCGCCCTCCGGGACAGCGGGGCGGCGGCAGGTCGCAGAGAAGAGGCGCCCTCTCCTGCGCCTCGTTCTCGTCCCGGCGCTGTGGCCCTGCGCCTGGCCGAACGCTCGCGGCTGAGCCGGCACCACCGGTCCGCCCTTCCGGGGATGGAGATCAGCGCACCGCGTGTGCCCCGTGGGCTCAAAGGCAGGAGAGCAGCGGTCACGCGCGGCAAGTCACCTGCTGCCCTCAGGGCTCGGCAGGGGTCGGAGCAAGCCTGGAGCCGACCCGGCGTCCCGAGGGGAGGGCCCGAGGCAGGGGAGGTGGGCCCGCGCGTCCCTGGCAGCCTCTGCGCGACCCCCAGGCCTTGAAACAGTGGGGACAGCGAAGGCCGCGGCCCTGGGCCTCAGGCTTTGAACTTAACTCATTACAGCAGGTTTGAAGGAAGGTCTGTCCTGGGGTCATACAAACAGTTCTGGAAAATAAGAATTGAGGCTTTTGTCTACAATTACATGGGTCTTACCTCCTCATAATTCTGTATCTCATGTGCTAGTTAATGGATTTTTAAAACCACACGAATAGTACTGCATATTTTTAAACCAGAAAGGAGCACAGAAAAGCACTGGATTCAGGAATCGTCACAATAGATACAGCAGGGCAAACGGTGAAAGAGTACCTTTGTATCTCAAAAACAGGTTTAGATTTATTTGTTCCGATCATATGAAAAAGGAATGAAGGGCTGATGAAGAATTCTTACTTGATTTTTCAGGGTTCACAACTCATCAGAAATTCAGAGAATCAACATACGGTTTTCATTTATAATTGTACTTTATTTTCTGGAAGGCCAGTGAAATACAGCTCCTTGATTTATATGAAATTTACTCCGTGACAAGCTAAGTCTTTCTAGTGAGACCAGAATCCAGGATTCAGCCGTTACCTCGGGCTGATCTGAGAGAGCTGAAGAGCCAAATGTTTTGTTGCTTTAGATTATTAAGTGATGATGACCATGAGCATTTATAATATTATTTTTAAATCGGCCTTGTGAGGTTTTAAGACACAGAACTGAATGTACTGCCAGATATTTTTGCAGGAGTCACAGATGTGAGAGAGAATTCTGCACACACAGCCCCCTCCCCAACATCCAAACAGAACATATTTTGCGTTAAACCCTTTGGAATGGACTATTTTTAGAAAAATGTCGGGGGGGTTAGGAAATGTTTTTTCACAACTTTTTTCATTACATCCCATTAAAAAAGAAAAATTTACATTTTAATTTAATTGTGAGATGTCCTGTACTGTGATTGATTCTACTGATAGTGAAATGCCAAGTTGAACTACCATCCCATCTTTGTCAAACAAACAGCAGAGTTTTACCTACTCTGAAATTTGAGAGATAACACATGGTACCCAGGCGTGGGCCAGGCTTGGCAGGGCTACACCACAAGCAGGGTTGCTCAACACTGCACTCTGCACGCTTGTGCTCACAGCCCGTCTTGTGCATGAAATAAAGTGACCGTGGGAGTGACAGCCTGGTCCATTAACGTGTTTGTGTCATTTTAACGGATAAAAGCAACATGGTGACATCTATAGAAAATTTCAAAATTTGCACTAATAGAAAAATTATTCTATTCGCTGTATAATCATTTTGTATGTTATCTTCTAGTCTTTTTTATAATACGTCTTTTAAGCCGAAATCATGAAACATTTTGTTCTTAGCCCAAAGAATGTCAGCACACTGTAATCATTTTTACTGCCTCTGTGCAACATTTCAATTTGACTGTGTACACAAGGGAGAAAAAAGGGAACTTGGTTGAGAACCTACAGTATGCCAAGTGCTTGTGTTTTTGTTTGCTTGTTTGAGGGGCTAATTAAGGACATAAAATATCCACGCAGTACCTGCCAGCGGCACTCTGCACAGCAGTGATGGAAAAGGCCAGCACCTGGGAGAGGTGGGTGTGAGTTCTCCCATTGCTCAGAGGAGACCGCTAAGAGGGCAGGAGGCCGGAGACTTGTCTCAGGGCGAGCTAGAACTCAAAGCGGAGTCTGTGTGCCTCTGAGCAATTTGCTGTTCTAAATGTAGCAGCCAAGGTATTTCACATTCTGTAGCTACCACTGGTTATAGCATAAGCATGGTTACTCTCACATACTCTGGTGCGACCTGCACTGGCACTGATAATAGAAAAACTACAGGTAATATTTTTATTTGAATGTGAGCAGTTACTGTCAGCTGTCAAAACAGGTGGCTGTAATCTGGTGTTTGGAAAATTAACGTTGATAACATTGTTTCTTGATGTCTAGAACATTTTTAAACAAAAAGCCAGTCATGTATCCAGTCATAAAATTGCGTAAAGTCTTTGATGAAGAAAGAAAGTAGGGCTTCCCTGGTGGCGCAGTGGTTGAGAATCTGCCTGCTAATGCAGGGGACACGGGTTCGAGCCCTGGTCTGGGAAGATCCCACATGCCACGGAGCAGCTGGGCCCGTGAGCCACAACTACTGAGCCTGCGCGTCTGGAGCCTGTGCCCCGCAACGGGAGGGGCCGCGATAGTGAAAGGCCCGCGCACCGCGATGAAGAGCGGTCCCCGCACCACGATGAAGAGTGGCCCCCACTTGCCTCAACTAGAGAAAGCCCTCGCATGAACCGAAGACCCAACACAACCAAAAATAAAAAAAAATAAAATAAATAATAAAAAAAAAAAAAAAAAAAAAAAAAAAAGAAAGAAAGTAAAAGTCCCTGAGCATTTCATGTCACCTCTTGCAGCTTCTGGCTGTGTGGGTGGCAGTGCTTTTCTTAGGAAAGGGACAGTAACAGGGCTAACAGCACCATGGAAACAAGGACAACGCTACTACCTGTTGCTGGACCTCTGTGCCATGCTGCCAGGTGTGTATGAGATGATTTGAAAGATGGGGGTTTTTTTTTTTTCCTTTTTAAGACTAGACAGGGACATGTTTTAAAAACAAACAGACAAAAACAGGTATAAAGATGTGGGAAAGTAGATTTCAAAGATGAAGGAAAGAGAGAGGGAAGAAGCATCCCTTCTAGTCAGAGATCACTGTGTAGAACTATTTGTATATTAGGACTAAAATGTTACCACTTAGAGCAAACCCAAAAGAGAGAAAACACAGGCCTTGGCTTGAGTGTGTGTGTCCTGTTTTGCCTCCGACGTGTGGCTGCGTCTCCCTGACCTTCCTGGGCTGTGTGAGTTAGAGGAGGATGTGGCTGGGAGGCCCGTGCTGTCCTGGGTGAACAAGCACCGTCCCCGACGGGGGTAGGAAGGTGCTGGTGAGACAGATACTCGGCTTCAGGTCTCACTGCTTCCCGTGTCCTGTTGGTCAGGGCTTATGGCGGAAGTAATGGTCATTTTCCTTATTGTACAGCAGAGCCCACATCTGTATTTGGGGAGTGAATGCTGTAATTATGTTCAGTAGAGTTTTTCACATTGTGTTATTTCTGGTAGGTTTTGTTTTTTTTTTTTAAATTAGAATTTTTGCTGAGATCATTGGAGAGTCACATGTAGTTATAAGAAGTAATGCAGTGTAGGTTCGTGTGTGCCCCACACAGTTCCATCACCGCAAAATCCCTTCTGTTGCCCTTTCATAATCACACCCCCTTCCCTCTGTCCCACCTCCCTCCCGCCCCGCCCCAGTGCCTGGCAGCCACCCATCTGTTCTCCCTTTCTATCATTTTCTCCTTTCAAGAATATTATGTAAGTGTTGTGTAGATGTGCAGTGTGTAATCTTCGGGAATTGGCCTTTTTCGCGCAGCGTGATTCCCTGGAGGCTCGCCTGAGTTGTCTCTGAGTCAGTGGTGTCCATCCCTCGCTGTTGCTGAGCGTGCCCCTGGCTCTGGACGCCCCGCAGTTTGACCTCGCGTCTCACTGTTGGAGGACTTCAGGGCTGTTATGAATAAAGCTTCTGTGAGCGTCCGTGTATGCAGGCTTTTGTGTGAACCTGTTTTCGTTTCTCCGGGGCAAACGCCCCGGCGTGCAGTTGCTGGGTGGTAGGGCAGTTACAGGCTCGGTTTGATGACAAGCGGCCGCACCGTTCCAGAGTGGCTGCGGCATCTGCCTTCCCGCCGGCGATGTGTGAGGGACCCAGTTTCTGAGCAGTGTCACCAGTGCTTGGCGCTGTCACTGTGTTTTATTCAGCCGTTTTGATTGGTGCTTGTGTGTTGAATTTTAAACCAAGGGTTTTGGATTTTTAATACCTTTTACTTTCCCCATGTTGGGACGTATCTCGTGAACTACTTTAACAAATCTGAGTTTATCTTTCTGTGGGTCCCACTGGACTATAAAGCATCAATATAAGAAATTATTTCATTCAGGTCTGCATCCCTCACATAGAAAGCGGGGCCAGGCTCAAGTGTGGCTGACGGGAGAGGAGAGGGGACAGAGATAGAACTGTCTAACTGACTGCATTCACCACCACTATCAGCTAATATTCACTAAGCACGTTCAAAGTGCACAGCAATATCGTGGCTTGAAAAAAGCATAGTGAACTTAAGTTAGAGATGATCTCAGCTAGATTCTCAGCTAGATCCTAGATGCAGAAAACAAAGAAAAGAAACTTTTCCACGTACAAAAGTGAGAGAGAAAACTCTTCATGGTCTGAGCCTCTGTAACCCTCCAAGGGAAAACCTCTACTCCTTACCGACCTGAAGTCAGCAGAGGTGTTCACTGCAGGCACCGTTTCTCTCTGAGCGTCATGCTGCCTGCCTGGCGCAGGAGAGCGTGCCCTCACCCGCCCGGGACCTGTGCCGGCTCTGCCAGCTGGATCCTGGTCCTGCAGCGTTGGCTGCCTCGTCTTTCACGAGGTATTATTTGTCGACAGGATTGCAGCCTCTGGTTTCTGCTTTGCAGTTTGTTAGCAACAGAAATGAAATAATGGAGCACTCAGTGGCTAGAGGAAAGTTTGCACCATCCGTGGGGATAACTAGCAAGTTTCTAGTGAATCTCGTATATTTCTGGCTGTAAAAATTAAACACCTCGCCCCAGGAAAGCATATCTATCATCAGGTAACACTTTACTTGACAGCGGGACCCCAAACTTTGCTCTATCATTGGTTAAAAAGAGCTGTGGAAGAACTATAAGCAAGCATCAAATATTAAAAAACCAGATTACCCTAAGAAGAGGCTATTTGAGCGAAAATGCCTCTGACCCCTGGGAGGGAGTAGGAGGCCTGCATGCAGACCCACGTCCCAGGGGGTGAGGATTGGGCGGACGCACTCGTTGGCTTTCTGTGCGGCCGCGGGCAAGGTAGCCCGTCCACAAAGGGAGCTATTGCCCTGTGCGCATGGAAATTGAGTCAGGAAAGCTTTCTAAGCAATTGGTGAATGCTGTACTGAGAAATGAGGTTAAATCTAAAACTGTAGCAATTTAGAAACATGTACTAGTAACAAAAGAGTAAAACAGTCATGCTAGTCAAGAAAAATATCATCCCATTACGCTGTATGCTTTAAATTTACACAGTGCTGTATGTCAGTTGTATCTCAGTAAAACCGGAAAAAATAAAGTAAAGCTAAATAAAGTGGAAAACTATTATTCCTTCCCAGTGTAGTGCAGATCGCCAAATCGCTACTGGAGGCTTCAGCTTCAGGGCGAGGGGTCCAGGAACCCACATAGCAGTTATCGTTGTCTACATAGACTGAAATAGTGTCTGCCACAGATATATACTACTTTTTGAAAGTATGTAGATGTGATTTTTTTTTTTTTTTAATTAACTAAAGTTCTTACTTTACTCACATTTCCTTAGATTTTTCCTTAATGTTTTTATTCTACCCCTGGACCCCATCCAGGGACCACATCACATTTAGTGGTCATGTCTCTTTAGCCTCCTCTGGGCTGTGATAGTTTCTCAGACTTTCCCAGTTTTTGATGCCTTGACAGTTTCGAGGGGCACTGGTCAGGTATTTTGTAGAATCCCCTGAACTGGAGTTTATCTGATGACTCAGGATTAGACTGGGGTTTGTGGGTTCAGGGGAAGAAGTGCGCATTTTCACCACACCGTGTCAGGGTGCCTGCTGTCCGCATGACCTGTCACTGTTGCTGCTGGCCTTGATTGCCGGCTGAGGTGGGCTCCACTGGGAGGTTCCACCTCTCCCCTGCTCACCCTGAAGTCTTTGGAAGGAAGTCAGTCTGTACAGCCGCCCCCTAAGGCGCGAGTTCTGACACCCTCCGTGCCAGGGGAGTAACGATTCGGAGTTCCTCTGAAGAGCAGATTTCTCTTCTCCCTCACTTCTTTTCTCAATTATTTAGATCAGTATGGACTCATGAATGTTTATCTTATATTTGGATTATAATCCAATACTGTTTTACTTATTTTGTTTGCTCAGATTGTTCCAGCTTTGGCCACTGAAGCTCGTTGCGCTGACTCCTTGTCTCTTTGACGTACTCCTGTCATTGTGGGTTTTCGGTTTGGCTTTGCTTTGTTTTCAGCATTTTCTTACTTCCTGACACTACATGATGCTCCAGGCTCCTCTTGTTTGCTTCCTGCCCCAGGCCTAGGATCAGCCGTACCTCCACGGAGTTCCTTTTGTTGGAGAATGGCTTTGAGATACCACAAAACACAGGAAGACTGAGAAAATACAAGTTCATTTTAAAGCATTACAGGGTTGCGACCAGCTTCAGTAGTCATGGCCAGATAGAGGCTTCAGAAAGAGGAGTGCTCAGTTCTGGAATGTTTGATGTGTAGCTCTGACCATGGGCAGGGGTTGTCTGTAGCCCACGGAAAAGGTCCTTCTCTCAAAATTGTTCTCTACGTAGAGCTTTCTTTAGCTTTTGTCCTCATTTCTGTCTCTCAGACAGTTTTCAGTATCACCCTCGACCTCTCTTTCCGTGGACAACACGTTTCTCACTTCCTGCTGTCACGAGGGTTTCTGGAGGAGCCTGGGTGTCTCTGCTGCGGACCCCGGCAGCCCCCCCCCCCCCGGTCTGCTTTGCTGGGCCTCTTAGCTACGTGCCAGTGTCACCACGTCCTCGAACCATTTCAGGGTGTTTCTGCACAATAAGGCTCCTCTGAATGGTTTACCGTTTGTTTTATGAGACTCTGGCGCCTAGATGCTATGGTTTCTATGATCTGTGACTATGGTATTAAAAGAATGTGCATTCTCAAATACTTTTTAAAATATTGTTTGGCTGGATAAAAACTAGGTATTTTAGCTACTGGTTGCCAAATAGTAAGAGCCTTTTTTTTTAGCATCACAAATACTGTTTTTATGAAAATTTGGGATTCTTAGCTGAGATGTATTTAGTGGTGGTTGTCTAATGAAAATTGTACTAAGCAATAAATAGAAGGAAAGAAAAAATAATCTGGGTACACGCTTCCTTTGTTGTGTGTCACTCATTTTCTCAGGACATGTTTCCATGTAGATATTCTGTAGTTCTTGACACGTAAGTAACACTTTCTTGTAGATTTTCTCCTAAGTCATCCCAACAATTATATATTAAAAGGCCCAGGTCAAAAAAAAGTCACGGGGTCTCTGCTGTCAAGGGACTCCTAGTCTAGATACGTGAACGGGTACGGTCCTGATCTCACCTGTCAGAAACTTACAGTATTCTACGACAGTGAGCACAGGTTTGTTTTGTTCATGCTTTTGTTTTTGCCTTTGTGGTGGTTATTCATTTATCCAGGGAAGAGTGTATACCACTCCCTTCCCCCAGGATCTACTTCTCGTTGGCATCTGCATAGTTGAAGGAGTTAGGCTCCGTGACAAAGGCATCTACTCCGCTTAACATAGACAGAAAGAGGTTTACCACAGGGTTCAGAAAGCTTCTAGAAGCGTTGGGAAAAGTGAAGAAACAGACTCTGTGCTGGACCTTTAGGAAAGACTCTCAAAGCAATGCTGAAGAGCCAGGCCACCGTGAGAGCCGCTGCCCCTCCCGCAGCTGCACGTCTCCACCAACGTGCTCCAGCTCTCCACCAGCTCCGCAGCCACTCCTGGTGGTGCCTCTTTTCTGCCTTTTGACCCTTCAGAGCAATTGCCCAGACCCTGAGATCTTTGTTAATGTCACGCTTGGCAGCGGAAGTGGCAAAATCAGACCCCTCTGCCTTGGCATCACTTCTGCCTTTGATTGACAGGTCCTAAGTTGCAGGAGGAACTCTAGCTGCAGGGAACCCGAGAGGCATAGAGCTTTCTTCCAGCCTCTGGATTCTGGGAAAGCCCAAAGAAGGCAATTGGAATCCTTCACATCTACCAAAAGAGTTACAAAGAATCGAAAAGAGAGAAGTAAAAATGTGTGAAAGAAGTACAGGCACACCTCGAAGACACTGAAGGTGCAGTTCCAGACCACCGCAATAAAGCAGACATCACAGTAAAGCAAGTCACACGAATGTTTTGCTTTCCCAGTGCGTATAAAAGTTATGTTTACACTACACTGTTGTTTATTAAGTGTGCAACAGCATTATATCTAAAATAAACAGTATACATACCCTAATTAAAAGATACTTTATTGCAGAAAAAATGCTAACCATCATGGGAGCCTGCATTCAGCAAGTCGTGTGTTTTTGCTGGTGGAGGGGTCTCGCTTCAGTGTTGATGACTACTCACTGAAGGCTGGGGTTGGTGTGGCAGTTTCTTGAAATGAGGCAACAATGAAGTTTGCTGCATCGATCGACTCTTTCTTTCATAAACGATTTCTCTGGAGCTTGCAGTGCTGCTTGATAGCATTTTAGCCACAGGAGAACTTCTTTGAAAATGGAGGTCAGTCCTCTCAAACCTTGCTGCTGCTTTATCAACTAAGTCTTTGTAATATTCTAAATCCTTTGTTGCCATTCCAACCGTCTTCACCGCCTCTTCACCAGGAGGAGATTCCATCTCAAGAAACCACTTTCTTTGCACATCCATAAGCAGCAGCTCCTCACCTGTTAAGAGTTTTATCCTGAGATGGCAGCACGTCAGTCCCATCTTCAGCCTCCACTTCTGGTTCTCCTTCTCTTGCTGTTTTCACCACATCTGCAGTCCTTCCTCCACTGAAGTCTTGAACCCCTCAAAGTCATCCATGAGGGTCAGAATCCACTTCTTCCAGACTCCTGTTACTGTGGATGTTTTGACCTCTTCCCATTGAATGAATCACAGATATTCTTAATGGCATCTAGAATGGAGAATCCTTTTCAGAAGGTTTGCAGGTGACTTTGCCCAGATCCATCAGAGGAATCCCTGTCAATAGCAGCTATAGCCTTGCAAAATGAACTTCTTAAATAATAAGACTAGAAAGTTGAAATTATTCCTTGATCCATGGGCTGCAGAGTGGATGTTGTGTTAGCAGGCATGAAAACAACATTCATTCCATTGTACAACATCTTCACCAGAGCTCTTGGGTGACCAGGTGCATTGTCAATGAATGTTAATATTTTGAGAGGAACCATTTTTTCTGAGGAGTAGGTCTCAACAGTGGGCTTAAAATATTCAGTAAACTATGTTGTAAACAGATGTGCTATCATCCAGACTTTTTTTTGTTTATAGAGCACAGGCAGAGTAGATTTAGCATAATTCTTAAGCGCCTTAGAATTTTCAGAATGGTCGATGTGCATTGGCTCAACTTCAAGTCACCAGCTGTTTTAGCCCGTAACCAGACAGTCAGTCTGTCCTTTGTAGCTTGGAAGCCAGGCATTGACTTCTCCTCTTTAGCTATGAAAGTCCTAGATGGCATCTTCTTCTAGTACAAGGCTGTTTCATCTGCATTGAAAATCTGTTGTTCATTGTAGCCACCATCATGAATTATCTTTGCTAGATCATCTGGATGACCTGGTGCAGCTTCTACATCAGCACTCACTGCTTGACCTTGCACTTTTATGTCATGGAGATGACTTCTCTCCTTAAGCTTCATGAACCAACCTCTGCTAGCTTTAAACTTTTCTTCTGCACCTTCCTCACCTGTATCAGCCTTCATAGAATTGAGGAGAGTTAAATCAGCAATAAGTCTGTTTCACTTTATTACCATTTGTGTGTTCACTGAAGTAGCACTTTTAATTTCCTTCAAGAACTTTTCCTTTGCATTCACAGCTTGGCTCTTTGGCTCAAGGGGCCTAGCTTTTGGCCTGTCTTGGCTTTCGACATGCCTTCCTCACTAAGTGTGATCATTTCTAGCTTTTGACTTGAAGTAAGAGATGTGCAACTCTTCCTTTCACTTGAACACTTAGAGGACATTGTAGGGTTATTAACTGGCCTAGTTTCCATATTGTTGTATCTCAGGGAAAAGAGAGGCATAAGGAAGGTAGGGAGACCGGGGGAATGACCGTTGGTGGAGCAGAGTCGGAACACACAACACTTGTTGATTAATTTTCCGTCTCATGTGGGTGCAGTTCGTGGTACCCCAAAACAATTACGATAGTAACATCAATGACGACTGATCACAGATCACCATAGAATAATACAATAGTAAATGAAAAGTGTGAAATATTACGAGAATTACCAAAAAGTGACACAGAGACACAAAGTGAGCAAATGCTGTTGGAAAGATGGCAGTGACAGATTTGCTTGACACTGGGTTGCCACAGACCTTCAATTTATTTTAAAAAATGCAATATCTGCGAAGCACAATAAAGTAAAGCTCTCAATAAAACGAGGTCTCCCTGTAGAGGAGAACAACAAAGCCCCACAGTCCTAAAATTTCATTTTAGAATGCCGTTGCTATGGAATGCAGGGTGGGCAAAAAAAAATTTATCTTTTAACTTAATGTTCTGTCTTTTTAAAAGAATTCAGAGTCCCCAAATTTCTGGATACATTACTTGATAAGTATTAAAACTATAAAAATTTGGGACTTCCCTGGCTGTCCAGTGGTTAAGAATCCGCCTTCCAATGCAGGGGACACGGGTTCGATCCCTGGTCGGGGAACTAAGATCCCACATGCTGCAGGGCAGCTAAGCCTGCGTGCCGCAACTACTGAGCCCATGTGCTCTGGAGCCTGGGTGCCACAACTAAAGAGAAGCCCATGCGCTGCAACGAAGAGCCCGCATGCTGCAACAAAGATCCTGCGTGCCGCAACTAAGACCCAATGCAGCCAAAAAATTAATAAATTAAATAAATTAAATTTTTGAAAAACTAAAATTTTATGCTATAGACTACAACTGTTGAGCTTTGATGTAAAAGGGGAATTTAATTAGTAGATGCTGATAATGGTGGTATGCATAGTTGAGGTGCACTTCAAAATATTTTTGAAATAAGCAAATCTTAGTGCAGACATATTTCATACATTAAGAAATTAAATAAATAAAATTAATCAATTCCCACTTTTCTCTGTGCTACTTGCTGCTCCGGTGCACAAACTTGTGTTATTTCTGAATGTTTTTTTAGTCCTGTGACGTCATAAAGTTCATCATAGATTCTTTCCTGCTTTATATTTGAAGGAGTATTCAATTCAACAAATTTACTTGTGTGCCTGTTCTAGATGAGACATTTTTAAAGATTTAATGCTCAATGGCAGTGGGATTATTAAATAGTTAGCGCTCCAGAGTAATAGTGTTAAGGTTTCATAGCTCTTGAAACTCTAGACTAAAATGTGGCGGCACTAAAGCAGACACAGTGGGTGCCACGTGCGGCTGAGAGCTGCTAGTCAGTGTTTAGCTTCTGGGGGATAGAAACTAACCCTGCAGGGGAGGGACCGCGGAAGTGGGGACTCCCAGCCCTGGGGCTGTCTCAGCGTCTGCCAGCCCAGCACGTGCAGGGCCTGGGTGAGAAGAATGAATTCCCTAAACGGCGTCTAGCTCAGTGGTGAACAGAAATGGGACACCTGCCTGTACTCTGGGGAGATCAAATCCGACACGACCACAGCCTTTGGGGCGTAAGAGCAGTGGCAGGTCTGCGTGGCAGCGTCGGGCTCAGCGTGGCGTTGTGGCCTACTGGCATGTGCGCGCACGGATCAGCTTCCGTGGCCCTGGCTGAGGAGGCCCCTAGGCCTGCCCGGGTGTGGTGAGCGGTGACCGTGGGGAGGGCCCTGTGCCCTGAGCCAGCCCCCTGCTCCACCGCTCTCAGCACCTCCGGCAGGGCAGCGTTGTTGTGTCCTCCGAGACCTCTCCCGAACAGTAACTCTCGTAAAATGTTAATGCTTTTCTCATTTTAAAAACGGTTATTAATAAGAGAGGAAATTCAGTGAAGGTTGAAAAAGCAGTTGTGAATATGTGAGTCTGTTCATGGAAAACTCTAAAAAAAATGTAATTTGGTGGAAGGCAAGATGTACAAATATTCCCAGGCTTTGTAATTTGGGAAATTATAAGGGTCTTGGAATGTATCTTATTCATACATGAGGAATCTGGCATATCGAATCTAGAATACTCTCATTTGTTCTACTTTGTTCTCCTGCAGTGATAATAACTGCCATGGTGTTGGTCTTCTCAGCCTGCATCTAACAGAGAGATAGCTGTCAAGGTCTATAAAGGCCTTAAAACGTGGATACTGTGTACACAACCCGTGGGGCACTTCTCCTAAACAGAGTGCATTATTAAGTCACATTCAGCCCATATCTACTTACTTGTGATGGAAAATACTAATATGCAGATGATTAATAGATACAATACCCTTTATTTTCTGTTCTGCTTTATGTAGTGTTCTCCATGTTTCTATAAGTGTGATCTTCTGTTTTCGAGAAAGCTGCAACTCCATAGTTGAAATGTATTTAGTATATTATATACAAAAAAAGCATTTGCCATGAAAAAACTTTGAACTGTGTATTCAGAAACATTAATAATGAAGAGTGTTATTTGAAATGGAAAGACTTTCCTTCCTACCCCAAATGGGATAGTCGTTCAGCTCTATGCTGTCATGGCCTGGTGGAGCAATACCTAACACGTCCTTTCGGTTTATGAAAGGTTGGTTTTTTCCATGATATGTTTTATTCAACTGTATAAATTTTGGGGGGTCCTTCATGATAGTGACATGCAGACACTTGTTAATCGCATTGTTTAAACTCGGAGCACAGTGTCCCTGGAGTTCACATTTCTGGAACCTGTGGGCTCCACCCTCAATCTGTCCTGGCTGGTCCTTGGCAGTGACTCCTGATAACACCAACGCTGAGTCATGGCCAAGCCAGTGCCATGGGGTCACCAGGGAGCCAGGACCCTGGGGATTACAGCCTCCACTGCTGGCCTCCCTGGCCACCCGCTGGCAAGAGGGTGAGAGCACAGCCAAGCACAGCGTGGATCTGCGCGGAGGCCGAGGTCGCTTCCCTCCTCTTTGGAGTTAAGGGCTCACAGTTGTTTGCTGTCCTTGTGGGAAGTGACACCGTGCTGTGTACGGAGGAACCTGGGTGGGGCGTCAAGGTTACCTGGAGTGACTAGGACACGGGAGGCCTAGGCGAGAGCCCTTGGAGGAGGGGCCTGAATGAAGAGGCGGAGCCGGCCTGAAAAGCTTCCTGTGCCCCAGGAAGCAGAAAGGGAGCTGGCCTGGCATGGCTGGGCTCTGCGGCCCCAGGGCCCTGACGGCGGAGCCGCCCTGAGGAGGCAGGGGGCTTCCGGGTTCGGGCATGGGGTGGGTGGGCCTGATCTGTGCTTAGAGGAGAGCGCTTTGGCTGCCCCCGGTCACAGGGGATGTGGCAGAGCAGGAACCCGAGGAGGGTTACAAGGCCATTTCAGGAATCCAGACAGGGGAGGGTGTGGTCTGGGCAAGTGTGCTGGTGAGGAAGTGGTGAAAAGTAGAGAGATTCAGGATCTGTTTTAAAGGTGCCGATAGCTGGATGTGCGATGATGGACGGGAGGGGAGTCAGGGACGATGGTGGGGCTGCTGGTTTGACGGCAGCTCGGTTACTGAGGCGGGTGACCCGGCGCTGGGTGGCGCTGGGTGGAAGTCGAGAGTTCCAGTGTGTCCTTGAGATCAAGGTGCCCGTGAAACACTGGCCTGGACAAACCCAACTGGATATGAGCTCGCAGTGGAGGAGAGGTGAGGACATGAGAGCCAGGCCCTGTGCCCAGAAGGGAGCTGTCTCCTTTATTCTTCACAAAAACACCATATGATAGGTAACAGCTAGCTGTTAGAAGCAGATATTAATGAAAGGCACTTTCTAAAGGTAAAGGGGTTTTCGGGGACTTCCCTGGCAGTCCAGCAGTTAAGGCTCTGTGCTTCCACTGCAGAGGGCACGGGTTCGATCCCTGGTTGGGGAACTAAGATCCCGCCTGATGCGCGGTGCAGCAAAAAAAAAAAAAAAAAAAAATTATAGGGGTTTTCCCCTTTAATGTAACAGATAGACCAATGAAACAGAAGAGAAAATCCCAAATATATACGGGAATTTCATAAATAATATACATATCTCAAAGCAGTGGGGAGAGGTGAACCACACAGTAAATGGCGTAAGGACAATAGATAAGTCATCTGGGGAAAAAAACTGGGCCGGTTTCTTTCAACCCGCACTAGGATAAATTATAAATGGAGCAAAGATTTTAAACATAAAAATTAAAACTGTAATAGTTCAAAAGAAATCGCAGGAAAATTATCTTCAAGTGGAAGTTTTCTAACTGTGACTTAACATCCAAAGGTCCCAAAAGAAAATAGTAATAAATCCTATTAAACCTGCATGGTAAAGTCAAAAGTTAAATGGCAAACTGGGAACATGCCTTTGTAATCTGTAATACAGAGCGTCAGTCTCTCTGATAAACAAAGTGTGCACAGAAGTTAATAGAGAAAAAGCCTCCAACCCAAGAAACAAAAGGATATGAACACACAGTTCATAGCAAACAAGAAGCAGATGAAAATATGTTGTGTCTCATGATTAAAGAAATGCAGATTAACACTTTTATCAAATTTGCAGAAATCCAAAATTTGAGTGACGTCTGTTTGGTGAGGCTGAGGGGAAATGTGCCTTTGCTCTGAATGGTGGAGGGAGAATCAGTTGTCGCTGCACGGGGTGGAGAGGCCGTGGGGAGCGTGTGTGTGAGTGCACGTGGTGTGCCTGAGCAAAAGCGTGGGTTTTAAGCATGTTATGTCTTTAGCCCAGCATTCCCTCTCCTTGGAATATGTCCTACAGGTACACCTGCGCACGTATGGAGTACAGGGTTATTCTCTGCCCTGTTGTCTATGATAGCAGACGCGGAAATAGCCTAAATGGTCAGCACTAGAGGGTTAAAATTAAATCACATACAGTGGGGTACTTACTGCATAGCTGTCTATCTGTGCTGCTATAAAAAAAAGAATCAGGAAGCACTGGGGTCTGATACACATCTACGACATTTTGGTTAAATACAAAGAGTAAGGAGCAGGGCGGTGTTTAAAATGTGCTGTGTTCCTTGGAGATATATATATATAGAGAGAGAGAGAGAGAGAGAGAGAGAGGGAAACTCTGAAAGGACACGTAAAAAACAACAGTTCATTATCTGTGAACTAGGGGGACGGAGGACAAGAATGGGGAGGAAAACTGTCACATAGCTCTGTATACTTTTAAATTTTTAATTATAAGGAAAATAATAGGACTTTTTATACACAGTTATTGCTCCTGGAATTTCTAAACATTACAACTGTTTTGGAAAGCAGTACATAACATATAGCAATGAAGATATATTCTTTGACCCAATAATTCTTAGAAATTTAATTCATGAGAAACACAAAACAATCACAAATGCACACATTATTCTTCATAGTAGCAATGCCTATAATAATGGAAAAATAGAAGCAACCTCAATATTCAGTATGCGGAGGATTATTTAATTATGACATATTCCATGATATAATATCGAGCCGCTGCATAACATAACGTAGAAGGCCACGTGGAAACATTCGTTCAAGTATTTTCGTGCCTCCTCTGTCACATGCCGTTCTGGGTGTTAGGGACACAACAATACGTAAGACCAAAAAAGAGGAAGTCTGTGCACCAGTGGAACTTACATTAGATTGGAGAAGACTGGCAGCAAACAGATACAATATAAGAAAGTAATAGTGGTTCTGACTTGAAGTAAACCTGGGAAAGGGATAGTGAAGATCGAGCGGTTGCTACTTTTACATAAGAATTGAGGAGAGCCTCGCTGAGAAGATAATATTTGAGTGAAAATCCCAAAGGAGGTGAGAGAACAAGCCATGAGGTGTTTGGGGAGAGTGTCCCAGGCAGAGGGGTGCGCATGCAAGGCTGTGAGGCAGATGAGGCTGTGTGTTTGCCAGACGGGGGAGGCCAGCGCATGAAGGGCTGGGCGGGCGGATCCGGCAAGGGTCTGGTCACAAGAAGGTCTGGAGAGCTATGGCATGGCCTTTGATTCTTTTTTTCTTTTTTTTTAATGTTTTTTTAATATATATAAGGTTGTTTTTATTTTTTATTTTTTTTTAATATTTAGTTTGGCTGCGCTGGGTCTTAGTTGCAGCACACGGGATCTTCGTAGCGGCATGTTTAGTTGCGGCGTGCAGACTCTCACTTGCAGCATGTGGACTCTTAGCTATGGCATGCATGTGGAATCTAGTTCCTCAGGGATTGAGCCCGGGCCCCCTGTATTGGGAGTATGGAGTCTTGCCCCCTGGACCACCAGGGAAGTCCCGGCAGGACCTTTGATTCTATTCTATGTGCAACTCAAAGCCTCTGGAAGGTTTTGTCGGAAGAGGAAGTACCTGTAAATGCCATGTGAGAAGCAAGGGGAGCTGTGGATAAAGAGATGGTGTGTCCTGATCAGTCAAGACGTAGAAGGGGCAGGACTGTGTGAAGGATAGGATGTGGAGAGTGGAGGAAAGGGAGGAATCTTAGAAGGATTCGGTGGTTTGGGCCCCAAAATAATTGGTGGTACCATGAAAGGAGATAGGAAATTGAAGAGGCTAACAGACTTGGAGAGAGCAAGGAAAATGGTGGGTTTTGTTGTAGACGTGTTGAGTTTGAGGTACCGTGAGTTACAGATGTACAAAGAGAGAGCTAAAATGCACTCTGTGATGTGTAGACTCACAGTTTCCATGATGGATACATGGATGAATAAACAGGTGAACGCGTGCTAACGTGTGAGAGGGTGTGCATGTACCCTCCCCGGCTCTGTCTTCTGCGAGGTCCTGGGACAGTGACACTCCAGTAGTAATGAGCACGTTTAGCACCCAGATATTAGCTTTTAAATATCTGAAAGAAACCAGGGCTCCTTGGTGAAATGGCTGATTCCAGGTTGGGATGGGAGAAAATATGAGATGCGCCTTGAACATTTTGTTATGTCAGAAAGAAGGAACGTTCTCAAACAGTGATGGGGACGTAGCAAAAGACACAGGAGCCAGCTTGAAAAAAGGCCACCACCAGCCAAATCTGGGACAATTTGAGCATCGAAATGATAGTTATGGATTAGAACCCATTGTATGAGAATTTGTGAGTTATTTAAAAAATGAATGAATTGAAAATTTGACAAGGAATAGGATATTTACATGGTTTGAAAGTATCTCCCACACAATGTTTTTTTAATTTCAAAAGGAAAAAGTAACTTACGGTTGAGAAGCCTGACAGGCATTGCCTCAGTTAAGTAATAAAACGGAACATCGTCACTAATGGGACCTACTGAAATAGCATGCCAACTGCTTAGACGAACACAGCACCACTTCTCCGTTATCCTTACCAGTAATACATGAGCTGGATCTCATTATGAGAAAATATCAGAGAAACCCCAAGTGAGAGTTTGTATACCACAAAATTACTGGCCTGTGTCCTTGGAGAATGTCAAGGTCATGAAAGTCAAGGAAGCCAAGGAGCCTTCTGGATCGCAGAGGATTAGAGAGGATGGCAGCTAAATGCAGCACGCAGTTCTGAGTTGTCTTCTGCTGCAAAGGGTGCAATGGACACAAACGAGTGAAGCACAAACGGGTCTGAGAGCTAGGAGGAGGGTAGACAGTGTTCATTTCCTCCCCTTTGTGGCCGTGTAGTGGTTATTTATGTAGGAGAATTACATACATAAATAACCTATTTATTTATCACATACACAAATAACCTACATAAATAGGTTATTTATGTAGGAGAAAGTCCTTGTTTGTAGGATTGACCCTCATTTGAGAGTGAGTTGGGGGATAAGTGAGAGAAACAAGACAACAGTCTGCCCAGGGCTGCTGAATTGATTTGGCACATTTTGAGTAAAAACTTTCTTGGCTAAGATCCCTCCTTCCCTTCATTTATCTTGTTCTAATTTAGAACTTCACTAAGACACTGATGATTCAGAGAGAAAAAATGCTTTGTACTGTATTTAGAACTTTTAGTAAATTTGAGATTGTGAGGCCTGTACTTTCTCGAAGACGACAGGAAAGTGGGCTGCGGAGCACCAGCTGGGAGGGGACCATGCCGCGCTTTCAGGGCGCTCGTCTGCTAGCCCACGCGCGAGAGCTGGTGTGTGGAGACGGCACAGTCGTATGAGGGACGCTCCTGAGGGTGGGCCTGGGCCGTGCGTGCCCTGGCGCCCCGCCAGGGGGGACGCTGAGGCTGGGAGGAGAGTCAGGTGCGGCACACAGTCCTGCCACGAGGTAGATTCATACCTGAGGACCTTCCTTCTCTCTGAAATGAAGTTGTCTTCTGAAAGTGATCCCTTGTCTGCTCTCTCGAGTACGGTAAACTGAATGTGGTTTAGTCTTTGAAATTGAAATTATGTCATTATCAAATATCCTAAAACAATTTACTGCTGCTCAGTCATGGATGTTGTGTTCTTAGGACTGAGAACTTAACAAAATCAACATTGATCTTTGAAAAAGAAGAAAGCCTTTCATGGATGCCTTTTGCCGAGGTAGTTTGTGTTTTATTTGGTAAGGTCAGAGCAGGTAGAACATGTACCTCTGCTTCATAAACACAGATGATTTACAAGCTGCTGCATTAGACGGGACTGGTTTCTAGGCCAGTTAGTCAGCTTCTAGTGTGAAACCCTGACTCAGAAGCCCATCATCTAAGAATGAGTAATGCTGTTGCTGCTGCGTCATGAGGCCCGATGCAGGTTGATTGACTCTCAGCTGGCTCCCTCACTTGAACCACAGAACCCTGAGGATATTCCAGACTCTTCTCTTTCCTCCCAAGTCTGCACGTAACTAGTGCCACCTAGATGCACAGGAGGGTCGGATCTGTTGCATACGGTGCAGCCTTAGAGTGCCAGCGCTTCATCCCCCACAGAGGGCCCTGGTTGAGAAAGGCTGTGATCACTCTTGGTTGGTCAACATGCCACGTGGCGATCCAGGGAAAGCCATAGGATGCGTGACGCACCTCGGCACTCCCAAACGACGTGCCCCACCTGGGCGCCTTCTTCCTTACTGTGCGCTCCGTCACAGACCCTGGGCTGTGCAGGTGCAGTGGTGGATGGCCGTGGAAAAGTGGGAACACCAAATGACCCTCGTTTGAGAGTGATTAGGGGATAAATGAGAGAAAACAAGGCCACAGTCTCCCCAGGGCTGCTCAGTTGATTTGGCACATTTTGAGTAAAAACTTTCTTAGCTAAGATCCCTTTTTCCCTTCGTTTATCTTGTTCTAATTTAGAACTTGACCAGGGCACTGAAACTCCTATCCTTTGTAGCAAGGTAAAGATCTCACCTTGTAAATTACCTGTATAAAGCATTTTAATACTGATTCTTGTCCATAAGAGTAGGAACTACTTCTTATACCTTTTGTTCCTATGAAGCCTGAATAAATGCCTGTCAATTAATTCAACGTGGTGCACCAAGCACATATTGATCATCTATAATGCACAGCTAAGGGCTGCGATGGGTACATAGGGAATAAAAAGTATGATCCCATCCTCAAGAAACTTCCAGTCAAAAAGGAGAGAGAAAAGATCTACTCAAGTTTTTATAAGATAGAGTAGAATGTGATAGGAACTAAAATAAAGGCAAAACATAAACCATTTTGCATACAAAGAAAAAGGAAGAAGTGTTTACACTATGGAATGAGAAAAATCGTGAAAGAAATGGAATTTGAGTTTGACTTTGAAAAATGAGCGTCCTTAGACAAGTGGGGTGGTAGGAACATCAGCTTCGTTTAGAGGAAGTAATGGGAGCCAGGTCTCAGGTGGGGCTGAGGCTGCAGGAGCTTGATCTTGGACTCACACATGCGTGCATCTGGAGACACGCAGGAGTCACTGGGGTGCCTGGAAGGCCCGTGACTAGTTCAGTGACATGACCAACTCTGTCCCTTAAGAAAGATCACTTTAGCAGCAACCTGCAGGAGTGGCTAGAGGGAAGAATGAGGTTAAGCGATCAGTTGGGAAACACCTGTCTAATCCATGTAATAAGCAGAACAAGATAGCAAAACAGGAATGAGAAGGACGGATGATGTTAAAAAGATAAATATGGAGCAAATGGGTTGGCTGCAGCAACTGGATGTGAAAAAAGGAAATAAAGATCACTCTCAAGTTTTGGAAGAGAGTGACCAGGAGAATGGTGGGGCCCTGTTACACAAAGAGGGAACACGCAGGAAGAGCCACGGGTTTGGACCAGAAGACACAGAGCTTTAGGAGTCCTCTGCAGGACTGATGGTAAAGTAATAGAACTAGATTAGAGGAGGTTCTGGCCAGTTACCCTTGCTCAGTATTCACTGGACCTAAATAAATAAAGCAGCAACTTTAGTCTGTATATCCTGGGAAGAATAGATGCATTTACACAACTCTTTGCTAATGATAGACCAAAACTCTGATTAAATCCTCTCCTTTGGTGAGTTCAGGCTCTTCCTTTCTTTTTAAGACCTACACTCATATACTTCATTATTTTTTTAGATATCACTGGCATGATGTATATGTTCTTTTAAAATTTATAATACCTTATATTTATGGTCAGCTGATTTTTGACAAGGGAGACAGACATTTCAACTGGGAAAGAATAATAATTCCAACAGATAGCACTGAGACAACTGGATATTCCCATTCAAAAGAGTTAAGTTGACCGCTGCCTCACACCATACACGAGAATTAATTCAAAATAGATCATAGGCCTAAACCTAAGAACTAAAACTATAAAACTCAAAAGAAAACATAGGAATATCTTCTTAAACATATATATTAGGTAATTGTTTCTTACCTATGGCACCAAAAGCACATATAACAAAAGAAAAATCCATAAATGGGGCTTCATCAAAATAAAAGCTTCTGTGCTTCAAAGGACATTGTCAAGAAAGTAATAGACGAGCCAGAGAACAGGAGAAACTTTTTGCAAATCACATATCTGATAGGGGACTTGTATCCAGAATATATAAAAACTAATACAACTCAATATAAAAAGATAACCCAAATAAAAAAATAGAGGATTTGGGCTTCCCTGGTGGCGCAGTGGTTGAGAGTCTGCCTGCCAATGCAGGGGACACAGGTTCGAGCCCTGGTCTGGGAAGATCCCACATGCCACGAAGCAGCTGGGCCCGTGAGCCGCAATTGCTGAGCCTGCGTGTCTGTAGCCTGTGCTCCGCAACAAGAGAGGCCGCGACAGTGAGAGGCCCGTGCACCGCGATGAAGAGTGGCCCCCGCTTGCCACAACTAGAGAAAGCCCTCGCACAGAAATGAAGACCTAACACAGCCATAAATAAATAAATTAATTAATTTTTTAAAAAATTTAAAAAAAAATAGAGGATTTGAATAGACACTTCTCCAAAGAAGATGGCCACGAATCACTTGGTAATCAACATCATTAGCCATCTGGGAAATGCAAATCAAAACCACAGCGGCTATCACTTCACACCACTAGGATGGCTGTAATAAAAAAGACAGACAATAATAAGTGTCGACAAGGATTTGGAGAAATTGGAGCCCCTCATACTGGCTGGTAAAATGGTACAGACACTTTGGAAAACAGCCTGGCAGTTCCTCGAAAAGCTAAACATAGCATTACCACATGATCCAGCAATTCTACTCCTAGGTGTAAACCCAAGAAAACTGAAAACATATATCTACATAACTTCTGCACTGACATTCATAGCAGTATTATTCATAAATGCAAAAACGTGGAAACAACCCAAATGTTCATCACCTGGTAGATGGATAAACAAAATGTGACATATCCATACAATGGAATATTATTCAGCAACAAGCAGGAATGCAGTACTGGCACCTGCTACAACTTGGATGCAACTTGAAAATGTTATGCTGAGTAAAAGAAGCCAGTCTCAAAAGGCCACAACGTGCATGATTCCACTTATGTGAAATATTCAGAACAGGCAAATCCGTAGAGACAGAAAGTAGATCGGTGTGTTGCCAGGTACTTGGGGGAGAGGAGAACAGGGAGGCTGCATAAGAGGTTGGGGTTTCCTTTTAGGGAAATATTCTGGGACTAGATAGTGCTGGTGGTTGCAGAACATGTGCGTGTACTTAATGCCACCGAATTATACACTTTAAAATGGTGAAATTGGAAATTTTCTGTGTATTTTGCCACAGTATTTTTATTTGGATGAATTTTATGGTATGTAAATTAGATCTCAATTAAGCTGTTATAAAAATAAAAGGCATAGTAGCTTGATTATTACCAGGGAACTATGCTGAGGGAAAAAATTCAAACCCAAAGAGCATATACTAGATGATTCCATTTTTATAACATTTCAAAAGTGGCCAAATTTAGAAATGGAATACAGATTAGTGGCTTCTAGATGCTGGGGATGGAGGGTAGGGAGACAGAGGGAGGTGCGTGATAAAAGGCAGCCTGAGGGGTCCTTGTGGTGGTGGATACAGGATCCTCCACAGGTGATAAAACTTCATAGCACCACATACACACATACAAGCACCAGTGGGGTGGGTAAGACCTGAACCAGGTGGTGCCTTGCAGCTGTGAGGTGTCTGGTGTGATGTCTTACTGTGTCGATCAGGGCACAGTGTGCCACTGGGGGAAAGGGGCAGAGTGTGTGAGGGTCTCACACCTGTATGTGAATCTACACTTCCCTCCGTCGAAATTTCAATTAACAAAAATGTGTAAGAGTAGCTATGTATCTTTGAAAACTTGTTCTGGAGGCAAACTTGTATGAATGTATAAAATGTCCTCTTCTGACTTGTCTCGGCCCAGTCAAGTCTTATCTCCAGGAGTGGTAACCACAGTCTGAGTGCAGGACACAACAGTTATGTCCACATTATTTGTGTCCTCCTTAAAAGACCACGCTTGCAGCAGGGTTTGTTGTTTGGTTAATTTCAGCAATGCAGTATTTTCCAAAAATAAAGAGGAAGTGTAAGTGTGGAAAAGGCCTTTCTCAGGCTTCTTGCCATCCTTTAGTTAAGTTCGTTTTAGCAAAGAACGACTGTTATTCCTTCTTGTTCACTGGTATTAGAAAGTTTCCGTGTCACACTTGTATTTTAGCGAAGAGAAAATATGATTTTTTAAATGAATAAAAACCACATTTCTGTGCAGTAGAGATCATCCTGCTAACATCTCATGTTAAAAAGATAAACAGCAGGATTAGCTGTTTACTTTAGGAGCGCGGTCTGCTTGTTTTTCAGGAGGACACAGTGTCCTGCTGTATCTGGTTTCCCGTCTGCACGCGGCTTGGAGCTGGGAAAGGCCCTGCCCCCTCCACGCTCCCTGCTCTTCTTCGTCTCCTCCCCTTCGGGGTCAGGTCCAGACTCCCCTCCCAGCCTCTCTTCCCCTTTCTCTCTCTCCTGCTGCTTTTTCTCACTTCATCCTCTAATTTCTTCTGTTTCTTCCTTAGATTAGGGCTTAGTAAGGGCCTATAACATGGAGAGAAAGATCCTTGTTGATCATCAGAGGCTGCTTCAGTTGACACTGACCTAGAATAAAACAGCCAGGCCTGACTCCGATTCCGGGAATTCTTGGTGGACTGCTCAGAACTGCTTCCATGACTCGTGTAAACATCCCACATGTCACTTCGTCTGCTTCTCTCTTGGAACACAAGCGTTCACAGACACACACGCACACACATACACATGTTCGCTGCTTCTCTCTTGCTTTTCTTAACTTATGTATCTATGATATTGAGCCAATGAATGAAAGGAGGGAAAGTAAATATTTTTGAAAAGTTGGGGAGGGGCATTTAAAGCTTCAAAGAGGGATTATCTTCTCACTAAAACCCCCTCTGTGAATCAACAGTTTTGTTTTCCTTATTTCTTATGCTTTGTTCTGGTGCTTTCACAGCCTAACAATACATGCATTTTTAGAATTTTTAAGATGTTCTTTCACTAGCCTGATGGGGCGTTCAGCTGGTAAGAGCAAGAAGGAAGCATATTCTTAAAGACAAACATTAACTGCACGGTGGACTTTATCCTTCCATCGTGATGTGGCCGGATGGAACCGTGCACCTCTTATCTGTATTGTTGTATGCTGCTGGGCATGTGCTGTGGAGTGTGGTTTCACTTGGCATCAGTTTAGTCAGTTCTTCCAGCCTTGCCCTCGTGGCTCAGAAACGCACGGAGTCGAGGCGCTGCAGCCGAGGGCTCTGGGGCCACGCGAGGTGTTGGTGATTCTCCATTGCTTTACCCAGAGAGGAGCTTCACTTACCATGAAACTGGGGAGCTGGCTGGTGAGGACGGCACCACGAGGTGGATCACAAGCTGGTGTCAGGAGCGACGACGTCACGTTGGTGACGGTGGGCCCTCTGCTGCTTCGAGCACGTTCCTCTGAGCCCCTTCACGCAGGAGATCAGCCCT
This sequence comes from Balaenoptera musculus, assembly GCF_009873245.2. NCBI lineage: Eukaryota > Metazoa > Chordata > Mammalia > Artiodactyla > Balaenopteridae > Balaenoptera > Balaenoptera musculus. The sequence continues at coordinate 80,885,914 of NC_045801.1, read as the reverse complement.
TTTACAAAGGTGCACACACCTCCTACGGGCTCGGGAGAGCTGACAAGTGATGTGACGGGAGAAAACCACCTTCTTGTCGGTTAAGTGTGTCTGTAACAGAGTGGATTTGCCTGGTGGGTGAAGGAAACCACGACGCTGAGCGCAGATTAGGTGCAGGCTCTTCGCTAGGTGCCGAGCAGATGAAGTTGCCTGGATTTAGGGTTCCAGAGCCGAAGCTCCCAGCAGCTGGCCACGTCCCCCAGCCACAGAGCCCAGGCAGCCCCTCCCAGACCGCTGCCGCCCAGCACCATGTGCCGAAAACCGTGGAAGTGGGTGCGGGGCTTTATTTGGTGACGGCCAGTGTTTTAGGCGTGGGTGGAACTTTGATCTGAAATAAGTGGTGTTCGCCTGCCAGACTGTTACCGCGAGAGGTTTGAGCGGCAAACTCTATCTCATGGAGCGAAGTGGTTCTGCGGCTCTTACTCTGAACCCCGAACATCCCGCTTCCTCCCTGGAGACGTCCTCTCCATGCTGGTCTAGCGTTTACCTAAGCTGACCGCTTCTGAAGACAGCGTGTCCCTCTCAGGCGAGGCGTGGGATTTCCGGCACCAGCGTTCAGTGTGTGTGGAAAGTCACCTGCAGCCAGAGCCCGAGGCTGCCCGTCACCAGCAGCCCGGGGTGTGGTGTCGCTGGGTGTCCTTGGCATCCTGCCCAGAGAGCGAACGGACGCACCCGGCCTGTTTCCCAGCACCGAGACCCCATCTCGTGAGCGCCGACCCCTGACATGATCTTGAAATGTCGGGTCTCCTCGTCTCCATGTGGCTAGGCTGCAGCTCAGCCAGTATTTCAGGGATTCTCAGGGACAGTGCTCGTGTCGGCTGGGTGTCCTGCCGGGCTCGGCCACACTGCTGCCTCAGGGCGGGGCCCGAGTGCCTCCCGTGCGGCACTGGGACCATCTCGCCTGACTCAGACGAGGTAACGGGCGTGGCGTCCGCAGACGGCCCCCGTGTCGCCGGAGGACTGTCCGCCAGGAGCTGGCTGGTGGGGGAGCGGGGCCGGGCCCAGCCCTCCGTGCCCTGCGGCCAGCCCTGTCCTCCACCGGGTCCGGTGTCGGCCGGCTCCGTCCTTGACCTCCCGGCTCAAGTCGCTTGAGTGGTCTTTGGATTCCCTGGCTCCTCTGCTCTGAAATGAGACCCACGTCTGGGCTGCCCATACCCGAGGCTGCGCTTCATTCTCCACTCCACTCACTCTTTAGAGATCTTAGGCCAGGGTGGACTCTTCCGGTCCCTCGTCCATCCCCCAAGACCGTGTGCTTCAGCCTCTGCCCTGAAATGTTGCCCTCGCGCAGGCTCACCTGCTGACCGAGGCCAGCGGGACGCACGCGTGTGACGGCTGGGGGTCGGCGCGGGGCCCGCAGGATGGCCTGACGGGCTGGTGCCTGACGATGCGTGTCGGCCCGCCCAGTGCTGCCAGAGCCACAGGCTTCGCAGGAAAACAGGAAACGGATTTTATATAAAATCCCTTAATTTTTAATATTTGCTACTAATTTTTTTTAAAAATTTAACACTTTATAAACTAAAGGAAACACATCAGCCAGTGGAACTCAGCCTGTGAGCAGCACTTCGCAGGCCCACCGTGTCCATCGTTAGGGCAGTGAGCTCACACTGGGACTGAGGACACTCTGAAAGTCCTCTGTTCAAGCCAGCCTCCCCCCTGTGCCAGCGGTCGTCTCTCTGAAACGGGGCATCTGATCTGACACCTGTTAGCGCCCCCCGTGACTGCCCTGCAGCAGGAGGCGGGTGCGCTGGCTGTGCTGGGCCCGGGCAGCCCCTCCACCCACACGCGGGGAGCCCCCGGCACAGGCCTTTGCCCACGCCAGAGGCGGCCCTCCAGGGAGATGCCCCTGCCTCCTCCCCGTTCCCCATCCCCGCCCCTTTACAAGTGCCTCGAGTTTTAAATTTTTCATAAACATAACTTTGATTTTAAATCAAGAGCAATGCATGGAAATACCCACATAGGAAATAGTCTTTCCCCTTATTACCACTTTCCCTCTATCTTCTTTTTCTTTCTTTTGTATTATTTTCCAGCCTTTTTTCAACTTCTCAAACATGGAAAAACTCGTTGCCCTCCCAGGTTCTGTGTGTGCTGTGCTCTCTGCTCTAAGTGTGCTTCTTTCAGCCCTGTGCAGGATGGGCTTCTCTTTCTTCAGGACACAGCTTACAGACCACCTCTCGTAGGGAGCCTTCCCTGACCACCTGGCCAGGCCATTCCACCCCAGTGCTTTCTCACAGGCTCTCTGTTATTTCCCTCCTATAATCCCACAGCCTGTGATTGTGTGTTTACCTGTGCCAGGCCTTTCCCTAGGGAGGTTCAGAGGGCACCTGCACAGGCCTGGGCCCGCAGCAGTCCTGCTGTGTTTAGCACATAAATAGACACCCCCAAGGCCAGGGCACTGTTTGGGGTACATTGGCAACCCCATATGTGCCACTGTTACTCAGAATCTTGTGACACTGATTTTGCGGCTCTGCAGCCCTCTAGACCTCGCTACATCAAGCGCTTCTGTGTCTGACCCAGTAATTTTGTATTTGGCTCATTTCTTGTGTTCAAGCAAATCAAGATGTCTTTTAAGGAAAAAAGAACAACTCACACGTAAGTCTACAAACTCAAAGAGTTTCCAAATACTCTCAAAACTTGTAAATAATGGCTAAAGAGCCATTATATTTTCTTACACGGCACATGCTAACTATCCAGAGGATCTTTATTTACACAGTGGATTCTCCCCTTCGCAAACATTTTAACTGGAGAAAGCTATAAAAAACAATCATGTGAAGCCTCTGGAAATTGTCCTAAAGGCATACAGCAAATGGGGAAACATTCCTTCAGTGGAATCAAGAAAATCTGATAAATCTCAGTAAGAACAGTGAGTCTGTGGCCCTTGAGCCCTGACCCACCCACCCCACCCCCCACCAGCCACTACTCCTCTGAGGCTTTACTCCAGGGAGTGCAGTCAAGAAGACAACCCCCTCCCCTCAACTCCCAGTCCAGGGCGCATTTCACTCTAGGAGGGCTGCCCACTAGCATCCCTTGTCCTCAGGCCCCTGTTGCAGAAGCTCAGCCCCAAGTGTGGTGAGCCAAGAATACTGGCCCAGTTGTCCTACCCCAGCTCACCACAGGGTAGATGCACCACGCGGAGAGGCTAGCCTAGAAGACCAGTGCCACCACCACCCCCCAGCACCCGCTCTAGAGCAGAGGTGTCAGTCCGGGCAAAGGGGGCGGTGCCCAGAGGGAGACAGGTTATGGCGAAGAAGAAGAGCTCTGTAGGGCTGCATGAGATGGCGGGAGAATTCCATGCCCAAGAGTGTTGTTGAAACCAATGAGGATCTTGGTGGAGAGTGGTTCAGAGAGTGCTTGTAATTTCCTGACTCTTTATCAACAAGCAAAGGACAGAGCAATGAAAAGTTTAACAGAGAGAATCAGGGAAAAGAGACCGCCAAGAGCCCTCCTGGAATCACAGTCAAACTTGAGAGACAGGAAGGGTGTGCTCTCAGGAGCACTCACGGCCCCCATGGGAGGGTCGGGGTGCGAGTCTCAATTTCCTGCAGGCCTCAGGACCACCTCCAACCACACTAGATGAACAGTTGGCTGCTTTGAACCAGGGGCAACTCTGGGAAGCCAGACTTTAAAATCGCACACAGGTCTGGCCGTGTGACCTGCCCAAGGCCACACCTTCACAGGTGTGATTAGGGAGGGGAAATATCAGCTCTGGCCAAAGGAGAGGAATGAGGGCAAAAACCTGCACTCCTTGAACTATGAGATCAACCTCCAAGAGACACATGTCCAGTGGTAAAGATTAAAAGTCTGACTGGCTAAGGAGGCTCAGGCACAACCTTTCACTAGTAAGTGGCTTCGCTGACCTAGGGACAGCCTCTCGGTAGCCATGTGAAAAGATAAAACAAGAAGACAGTCTGAGCAGGACCATCAGAGACTGCAGCCTGCAGGGAAAAGCTGTTCAGACAGGTCACTGTGCAAGTGAGTAAACTACGTCATCAACCCTTGGCGAGAGGAGTCAGGATCCAGAGTTGCCACAGTTTACTATCCAGCATGCCCAGTTGTCAACCAAAACTTGCATGGTTTGCAGAGAAACAGGGAAGCATGACCCATACGTGAGGGAAAAGCAGGTGATAGAAGCCGCTTCTGAAGGCCCAGATGTTGGACTTAGCAGACAGAGACTTCAGAACAGCCACTATAAATACGTTCAAAGAGCGGAGGGAACCATGTCTCCAGATTACAGTGTGTAGATGACAGAGTCTAATCAAAAGGAGGATATCAGTGAAAAGACACAAACTGGAAAGAACCAAATGGAAATTCTGGAGTTGGAAAGTATAATAACTGATATGAAAAATTCACTAGATAGGCTCAACAGTAGATTTGAGCTGGCAGAAGAAAGAATCCATGGACTTGGATCTAGAATAATGGAGCTAGTGCAGCCCGAAGGAGAGAAAGACAGAATGAAAAGTGCTCACTTTGACAGCACTTACACCAAAATTGGAACATACAGAGAGTAGCATAGCCCCTGTGCACATGACATGCAGATTGGGGACACATTACATATGTGTAAGCCCTTTGTCAAACTTAAAACTCTTCCCCAAGAAAAGAGGATTGTAATTTCAATAGGATGTTAAAACTTAATCTCAAATTGATGACCGCAGAGTATTTTAGCAATTAAAAAATGCTTGTGAAGACTCTTTAATAACTCAGTCTTTATGAAGAATTAAAACATACCATGATTATCTCTGCACTATTATGGAAATCTCACAAATGACGAATAAATATTCTAAGGGGAGAAAAGAATGAAGAACCTCAGAAATGTGGAACACCATTAAGTGCACCAATACACATGTAATGGGAGTGCCAGAAGGGCAGGGGAGTGGGGGAGGATACAGAAAAGATATTTGGAGTAATAGTGGCTGAAAATGGCCCAAATTGGACTGGAAAACTTTACACATCCAAGAAACTCTATGAACTTGTAGTAGGATAAACCTAAAAAGAGACATACCCAAATACATCATAGTCAAAATGTTGAAAACCAAAGATAAAGTCTTGAAAGCAGCAAGTGAAAAGTGACTCCTCGTGTAACAAGGGACTTCTCGTTAGAAACAGTGGAAGACTAGAAGGCAGTGGGACAATATTCAGAATTCTGGAAGAAACAAATAACTTACATCACACTTTCTTTTTGACCTTTAAATCCTGAGGTTAAGTCAGTAGGATTGAACATTAATTTTTCTACTTTAGGCAACTCAGCTCCTCATTTTTGTAAAATCCAAAGGCCACCATTGTTCATCTTCATTTTGAAGTATTCTAACTTTTCACTAGTTTGATCCAGACCTAATTATAAGCCAGAGAACCCTACTTTTTGTGTAAAATTTTCTTTTTCCAGTCAACCATGAGAAATGAGTTTGTACTATATAAATGTCTTATAGCCACAACATATTAAATAATGTCACACATATGGAAATGTTAAGACTAATATCTTTAAGATAGATAGGACATTCTTCTGGGTACCACCTGCTACATATCACTCCTGAACAGACTAAAACCATATGGGTATCAGGCGAGCAGTCAGGGATATTTCCTGGTGTTCTTGGGTATAAAATATCATATTGCAAGAAGAATTGAACATAGTAATAATTGTATGTGATTTCAATATATTTTTTTCTCCATAGATCTGATGAAGTAAATTTTAGAAAAGTTATTGCTAGCAACATTTTGGTGATAATTTTCAAGGAATACCTATTAATATCTTTGAATATTAGTATTTGATAAAACATAATTTGAAATGTTTTAAATGGAAGTAGATTTCTACAGTGGATTTCTAGTGAAGGAGAAGGAAATTCTGGTCTCTGTACTGAATCAAACACTGTCTCCTAAAAGAGCAAATGTGGATCCTTTTTTGTAGAGTCTGCCTTCTCGTGCAAGATGCCCTCGGACTCTTCAGTGAAGTGCGCTCGGAGGGCGCCGTCCTGAAGGACAGGGAGTTGGAGGGCAAGTCCTGCAGGCTGGCGGGAATGAAGGTTCTGCAAAAGGTCACCAGAGGAAGGTGAGGACACCACAGTAGCATCCAGTTTGCTACAGTAACATCTGTAATTTCATCTTTAAAGACAATAAACTAGGATCCTAGAGTCTGCCTCTAAGACAAGGCCAGGAGTTGGGTGGAGCCCATAAAGTACTTATGGGAGAAAAATTATAATTGACAACAAAAATAATTATGCAGGTTTGGGACTTCCCTGGTGGTCCAGTGGCTAAGACGCTGCGCTCCCAATGCAAGGGGCCCGGGTTCGATCCCTGGTCAGGGAACTAGATCCCACATGCAGCAACAACCTATCCCACAGGCTGAAACTTAAAAAAAAAAAAAAAAAAAAAAAATCCCACATGCTGCAACTAAGACCTGGCACAGCCAAATAAATAAATAAATAAATATTTAAAAAAATAATAATAATAATTATGCAGGTTTAGTGATTCACAATTTTATTAAAATTAGGATTAAAAATGTCATATATATGTATTTTAATTCTGAAGTTTTTCCTTATTCTTCCTTATCTATACTAATAAGGCAGCTTTGCATGAGTCAGTTTATGTAAATGAAAATATAATTTAGTGAAAAGGCATTTTATAAGCTTTAAGCAAAACTCTTAATTTGTCACGTTTTTTGTTTTCCATAGCAAGAAAGCGTGTTTTCTGTCAAGTTTCGCGGCTCCTCACGCTAGATGTTGTTTTGGGTGGCGGTGGTACATCGGTCTGGCCCCAGCGTGGGTTGTTCCATTCCAGTGAGCATCTTAATCTATGAATTAGGGAGCAGAAGAAACCTTTTCAGTGGAACGATCCAGTCCCATAGAGAATTAGTGTAAACGGTGAATTTGGGTTTCTCTCATCGTAGCCTCTTTCCTCAAATAGCGTGTAATTTTAGCTGTCACAATGCTCCTGTTGTAATTAGAGCAGCAACGTCTGAGCTTGTAGCAGTGCCTGAGGGAGGAGCCCTTGGGAGGAGCCCCTCGGCGTATAGGCTGCTCCGAGTGCAGTGGGGTGCGTGCCGCCCTGCCAGCCGCGGTCTGTCTAAACCGTGAGCGCCGCAGGGCGTGTCTCGTGACCCGCAGCCCGCTTGCCCCGGCCCCGCCCTGTGCCGCATCTGTCTCTCACGTGGCGCCGTGCGGCTGGGTGGCGGCTCCACCCGGGACCCTGTTTTCCTGAAGGACAGACCCCCTGTGAGCCCTGCGTTGATTCATGTACGCTCGGCTCGTAACAAATGCGTCCTTTTGCTTACAGAAGGGAGGCTGTGTGACGGTGTAACTGCCTTATGGATTAGGCAGGGAGCTGCCCACATATTTGGAGAGCTTAATTGGGTCCCATGAACCTTATCGTTTCGAAGGCTGAACCCCATGTAGTCCTCAGTTTCAGAATCACAGGCATCTGGAAAGACCGTGTGTAGTTGCGGTAAGTGAGGTGCTGCTCTGACGTTGGCCTGACGGCATTAACCCCACCGGGGCCGTGTAGACCTCCCCGACGTACATTCGGCACCAGCCTCGCACCTGAGCACGCCGGGGTACTGGGGCTCCCCATCTCGGGCGCCTCAGGGGAGCCCCTCCAGCTGGCAGGTGTCCTGGTGTCCTGCAGGCCAGAGGAGGCCACTCCCGGGGACGCACTTCCTGCTGGCGACTGCGGGACCCAACTCCAGGGAAATACTCCTGGGGACTGACAGAGCCAGGAGGGGTCCGGGGTCTTTGCTCTATAACGTACATGCTTTGCTACCATGATGCTATACAGCCATATGTGTACCTAATGTTTAATCTGGTTTTTGTGGGTTACACTGGAAGCCTTACTACTGTCTACAACATGGCCATAGGAAATGTTTTTTCCTTGGGAAATGCACTGACTATTCTGAATAATTCATTTACAAACTTTTGGAACCCATTCCATTTTTAAGTTGGACTAAAATTTGACTAAGTATTGGATACTTTTTTAGGTTGGAATTAATTTCTTTATCCTATGTATTTAACTTTATTTTGGCATGCAACTATCCAAATAAATATTAAGATTGTCTTTTTGTTCTTTTGGAAGCTGTATCTCTTCAAAACAAATTATTAAATAGTTTTGGAATGCTGAATGTTATAATTGCCTATTAGTGACATCATCCACTGTCAGTCATCCATCCACGGCTCAGTAAACACAAATTGTCTCTTTTTTTTCCCCCAAATTATTGTGTTTCATAGCAACTCTCATAAACCTTAACAAAATATATTTCTCATAAACCTTAACGAAATACACTTAGTTCCCAGAATTCAAGCTAAAATGATTAATTATAATTATATAATTCCAATATCTAATATAGAAAATTACTTTTTGGCCAGTTGGAAGATAGTTTTACGTTCGGGCTGATCGTGGAGCCTTTGAAATCTTAGCTCCCCGGTCTCATCTGGTCCGCAGTCACAGTGACGGAAATCACTGCTCCCTGTGGCACTTTGGGTGGTCTGGCGGCCTTGGGGCTGGGCCTGTGCAGGGCGTCCCAGCCTGTTCACCTGCCGCCTTGGGAAGAGTTGCAGGAAAACAGCTGTCATGTCTGTTGCATTTCTCTGACCGCTTTTTGGAGTTGTGTGTCCATACTGGCTCGTTAGGGTGAGAAGAGTCAGAAAAATATCCTGGATGTAAAGGAAAAGACCATTTTAAAATAACACTGCTGAGGCATGTGCCTCTCCCTGGCTCTCTGCGTCCCTGGAGGACTCCAGGCTGTTTGTCCAGAGGCTGAGGCGTGTCCCCTGACCTTTGTCCTCCCAGGTGGCCTCTGCAACAGTTTAGAGGTCAGACAGGCTGAAAACTCACTTTACTTTGGTGTCTTAGTTCTGTGTATGAGCTTTATGTTTTTATTGCTGATTATTATGTGCTCTTATTTTTATGTGATAGGGTAATACTGAGGGAAAAAAAGAAATTTTCTGAAATATCTTAATCCTATAAGTATGGAAAATATAGTTAGCATATTTTTTGCGGGAGAGAGGAACCTCTTTCAATTCAAAGTCCTGCTAATACTTATGTCCCTACTTGTTAAAACAAAAGCCACTAATCTGTCTAAAATACATTATTCATGTATAAGTGAGTATTTTATTTAGATCTCTTTAAGAGTAACGTACTGGAGAAGACTGTTGCAGAGCATTTAGTCAGCACTCACCGTATACAGAGGGGTCTATCCGAGTGCTGAGAATGACAGGGAAGCAACTAACAAGATCTTTGACCATGAATTGCCTCCTTTTGAACTGGAGACTAGACCTGCCCAGGGATCGGGGCGGTTGTTGCTTTAAGTGATGGGGCCTTAAATGGCTGGTCTTTCCCTCAAATTGGTAAGATGTTATCTGTGAAGACATAAAAGTAGGATTAGGAGAAAGTATAATTCAGTCATTTACTCGTTAAATATTTAGGACCTCTTTGTGCTATGCCCCTGGCTAGTTGCTGCTGTGCTAGATTTTTGGGATTTATCTCAAACCACAATATACTGAAATAAAAAGTCAGCTAGACAAAGCCTTAAATCCTATTTTTAGGGATTCTGCATTGATCCAAGAGAAAATTGGGGCCCCTAGGAGTTTTTGAGAGAAGAAAAGAAGAGGTAATAAAAATGAAAATAGAGTTAAGATTATTCTACTCTTGTACTTTTAATAGATTTGAAATAGAAGGAGGGATTGGGCAGGGGTGCAGATTTGGAAACTTCTGCAGCAGTTGAGGGCAGGAGAAGGAAGAACACATCACCACTGATTTTTAACTTCCGGTAGCTACGGGGGCCGGGGGGGGGGTGGGTGGCGCTCTCCTGGGAGCTGTGGTGATGCCAGAAGTGTAAAATAGCCCCTTTCTCCCAGAGCTCATGGACCAGCAGGAGAGCCAGGGGGAGGTCCTGAGAGACACCAACCGGCGAGTGCCAGTTACAGAGCAGCCGCTTTGCGAGGCTCAGAGGGCGGGTTCAGATTTGGGAACCCTGGAGAGAACAGGAGGGGCCTGGGGCTGAGGACAGGAGGGGGGGAGGACACGCCCCCTGATCTAGCCATCC